>NC_136169.1:990509-1467802 GCF_965212315.1 Lampetra planeri | reverse complement strand
TTTCGGTAAAGTCACTTGATACAGCTATCGTGCTGTGACGGTTCCACCTGAAGACGGAAGCTTGTGTTGCCTCCAAAATGTCGTGATTTTTATATTTTTATTTTACTTTTATTAATTTTAATTTTTTACCTACGTGACTTTACCGAAAAAACCTAAGAATATGAATCCTTGCAGTCACGAAAGCTTCAAATCTAAAATTAAGGTATTGTTTGGCCAATACCAGATACTACGCGTGTGTGTTAAGCTACAGGAGTCTATAAACTGAAGAACACCGGAGAAACCGCTGCAGAATAGAGGAGAACACAAACTCTACAGCGGCGTTCTCATCATCGCAAGGCCCCGCAGGCCACTGGCTGCCCCTGGTGGCCTTTAGTGCGGCCCTTGACAATCCACAAGGCGGGACGACACCCCCCAACATCATCACCGTGCTGCCCGTCAAACTCGGCAGCGATTTGAAATGCGTGGTGGCCCTCGCACCGATGATAATCTTATCGACCAAAGTGCCACCTCCACAGTCTGTAAATGTGTGAAGAACACTGCCCTATAACATACACAGCAAGGAGACCGGCGCTGGGAATCGAACCGAATCAGGGCGTTCATCACGAAGGAAGGCGCCGTGCCTGCGTTTGGAGGAACGCGGTCTGCGGTAGTTTCACGGGAGGGGGGGGGCCGATACTGACGTGTGACCCCCCCCCAACCGAGCAGTACTTTGCAGATACATTTGTCGAATTTAGGTTTTTTTTTTTAATGTACCGTGGACGCCAGCACACGGTGGCAAGACCTTCCATACTCAGTTCTTTCGGTAAAGTCACGTAGGTAAAGAATGAAATTAAATAACAAAAAAAATAATAAAATCACGACGTTTCAGAGGCAACACAAGTCTCCGTCATCAGGTGGGACCGTCACAGCCAGATTTGCTGCATCAAGTAGGCAAAATTCCGAGAGGCCTTCCTTGTTTACTGCAGGATCTCTGGTTTTCCTCCGACACGAAGCTAAACTCTGAGAAATGGGATTGGCCCAAACGTCTCAAATCGCAAGCAGGGCCACCCCCAATAGAGAACCAGGGGCGATGATTTCCTTGAGAGCATCTGAACGACGCCCTTTCGTCAATGCACTGCTGGATGAAGGCCTAACCCACAGTCAAGTCATGGGGGTTGCTTATAACTTCAAGCCAGCCAGTGTGGATTGGACGACGGGCGAACGGGGGGATTGTGCCAACCGGTGTAACAGGCCGCAGTGTACCCACAGGCCGCAGTGTACCCACAGGCCGCAGTGTACCCACAGGCCGCAGTGTACCCACAGGCCGCAGTGTACCCACAGGCCGCAGTGTACCCACAGGCCGCAGTGTACCCACAGGCCGCAGTGTACCCACAGGCCGCAGTGTACCCACAGGCCGCAGTGTACCCACAGGCCGCAGTGTACCCACAGGCCGCAGTGTACCCACAGGCCGCAGTGTACCCACAGGCCGCAGTGTACCCACAGGCCGCAGTGTACCCACAGGCCGCAGTGTACCCACAGGCCGCAGTGTACCCACAGGCCGCAGTGTACCCACAGGCTTAGTGTACCCACAGGCCGTAGTGTACCCACAGGCCGTAGTGTACCCACAGGCCGTAGTGTACCCACAGGCCGTAGTGTACCCACAGGCCGTAGTGTACCCACAGGCCGTAGTGTACCCACAGGCCGTAGTGTACCCACAGGCCGTAGTGTACCCACAGGCCGTAGTGTACCCACAGGCCGTAGTGTACCCACAGGCCGTAGTGTACCCACAGGCCGTAGTGTACCCACAGGCCGTAGTGTACCCACAGGCCGTAGTGTACCCACAGGCCGTAGTGTACCCACAGGCCGTAGTGTACCCACAGGCCGTAGTGTACCCACAGGCCGTAGTGTACCCACAGGCCGTAGTGTACCCACAGGCCGTAGTGTACCCACAGGTCGTAGTGTACCCACAGGTCGTAGTGTACCCACAGGTCGTAGTGTACCCACAGGCCGTAGTGTACCCACAGGCCGTAGTGTACCCACAGGCGTAGTGTACCCACAGGGCCGTAGTGTACCCACAGGCCGCAGTGTACCCACAGGCCGCAGTGTACCCACAGGCGTAGTGTACCCACAGGCGTAGTGTACCCACAGGCGTAGTGTACCCACAGGCGTAGTGTACCCACAGGCCGCAGTGTACCCACAGGCGCAGTGTACCCACAGGCGCAGTGTACCCACAGGCGCAGTGTACCCACAGGCGCAGTGTACCCACAGGCCGCAGTGTACCCACAGGCCGCAGTGTACCCACAGGCGTAGTGTACCCACAGGCCGTAGTGTACCCACAGGCCGCAGTGTACCCACAGGCCGCAGTGTACCCACAGGCCGCAGTGTACCCACAGGCCGCAGTGTACCCACAGGCCGCAGTGTACCCACAGGCCGCAGTGTACCCACAGGCCGTAGTGTACCCACAGGCCGTACTGTACCCACAGGCCGTACTGTACCCACAGGTGTAGTGTACCCACAGGCCGTAGTGTACCCACAGGCCGTAGTGTACCACAGGTCGTAGTGTACCCACAGGCCGTAGTGTACCCACAGGTGTAGTGTACCCACAGGCCGCAGTGTACCCACAGGCCGCAGTGTACCCACAGGCGTAGTATACCCACAGGCGCAGTGTACCCACAGGCGCAGTGTACCCACAGGCGCAGTGTACCCACAGGCGTAGTGTACCCACAGGCCGCAGTGTACCCACAGGCCGCAGTGTACCCCACAGGCGTAGTGTACCCACAGGCCGCAGTGTACCCACAGGCCGCAGTGTACCCACAGGCCGCAGTGTACCCACAGGCCGCAGTGTACCCACAGGCCGCAGTGTACCCACAGGCCGCAGTGTACCCACAGGCCGCAGTGTACCCACAGGCCGTAGTGTACCCACAGGCCGTAGTGTACCCACAGGTGTAGTGTACCCACAGGTGTAGTGTACCCACAGGCCGTAGTGTACCCACAGGTCGTAGTGTACCCACAGGTGTAGTATACCCACAGGTGTAGTGTACCCACAGGTCGTAGTGTACCCACAGGTCGTAGTGTACCCACAGGTCGTAGTGTACCCACAGGTGTAGTGTACCCACAGGCCGTAGTGTACCCACAGGCCGTAGTGTACCCACAGGCCGTAGTGTACCCACAGGCCGTAGTGTACCCACAGGCCGTAGTGTACCCACAGGTGTAGTATACCCACAGGCCGTAGTATACCCACAGGTGTAGTATACCCACAGGCCGTAGTGTACCCACAGGTCGTAGTGTACCCACAGGCCGTAGTGTACCCACAGGTGTAGTGTACCCACAGGCCGTAGTGTACCCACAGGTGTAGTATACCCACAGGCCGTACTGTACCCACAGGCCGTACTGTACCCACAGGTCGTAGTGTACCCACAGGCCGTAGTGTACCCACAGGCCGTAGTGTACCCACAGGTGTAGTATACCCACAGGCCGTAGTGTACCCACAGGCCGTACTGTACCCACAGGTCGTAGTGTACCCACAGGTGTAGTGTACCCACAGGCCGTAGTGTACCCACAGGTCGTAGTGTACCCACAGGCCGTAGTGTACCCACAGGCCGTAGTGTACCCACAGGTGTAGTGTACCCACAGGTGTAGTGTACCCACAGGCCGCAGTGTACCCACAGGCCGCAGTGTACCCACAGGTGTAGTATACCCACAGGCCGTAGTGTACCCACAGGCCGCAGTGTACCCACAGGTGTAGTATACCCACAGGCCATAGTATACCAGGGGTTAAAACGGCCTAGGCTAGATTATACCCGGGTATATTATGGCCTAGGCTAATTTATACTCTGGAGTATATTATGGCCTAGGCCAAATTATGCCCCTCTAGGCCAAATCATACCCCCATGATAGTAAGTGTTGAGCGATATACACATGAATTAAATCGAAAAATGAATTACTAAATTTTTCCAACATTTTATTTAAAACTGTAAACAACATCGACTTTGCTTGCTTCAACCATAAAAACTTTAATAATAACCCCAACCCTAAAAATGCTTCAATTGATCAAATTGAGATTCTTACTTCCATTTATACGCTTTTTAGATATTGATTGAAGTTCATTGTCGGCTGTTCTCTGTATGGATAATTGCCTTTGAACTTTCACATGGGGCATATTCTGGCCTGGAGAGGGGGTATGGTCTGGCCCAGTCTAGTTTAAACCCCCGGGGGGTATAGTTTAGCCTCGGACACTTTATCCCCCCGGGTATACTCTGGCCTGGGCCAAACTATACCCGGGTTTAATCGGGGCAGGGCTTATTTTAGCTTGTCACACCGGGACCGTTTCATATATCAACGATGTTGGCCGTTGCTGGGAATCCAACTGGGGGCCTTCCGGGATTTATAACGCAGTGCGCTAACCGCTAGGCCACTACTCAACCCCCGGGCAATACCAAACGAAGATGGGCGAATGGGGAAACGACAAACAATGCCCATATTGTTAGGTTTTTTCGGTAAAGTCACGTAGGTAAAAAATTTAAATGAATTAAAGTAAAATAAAAATAAAATAAAAATCACGACGTTTCGGAGGCAACACAAGCTTCCGTCTTCAGGTGGAACCGTCACAGCACGATTGCTGCTGTATCAAGTAAGAGAAATTCCAAGAAAACAGTCCTTACTTAATTTGGAGCTTTCGTCACTGCAGGAATTATTCTTTGGTTCTTTCGGTAAAGTCACGTATAAAGATAAAATAATAAATTTAATTAAATACTAGCATACGACGTTTCGATTGCAACACAAGCAATCATTATCAGATATTAATTAAATATAAACACAAATCTAGTATACTTAGAAATGTAATGTAATACAACAGAGTCGTATAACATAACAGTCAACACCATATCTGGTTGATTACGTTCTTCCTGAGAATGCTAAAATTTGAGAGAGAGATCAATTTTAGCATTCTCAGGAAGAACGTAATCAACCAGATAGGGTGTTGACTGTTATGTTATCCGACTCTGTTGTATTACATTACATTTCTAAGTATACTAAATTTGTGTTTCTATTTCATTTATACCTGATGATGATTGCTTGTGTAGCAATCGAAACGTCGTATGCTAGTATTTAATTTATTAATGTATCTTTATACGCGACTTCACCGAAAGAACCAAAGAATAAAACGGCCCTTTGTATATATACTGGTTGAGAGTGGGAGGAGCCAAGCGACGCGACGACTTGCATGGGAGACGGGAGGAAGGCGTTTCGGGATCTTCGCCAAGTTCCTCACCGCCGGGTTGGTGGCGTGCGTGGCCTCGGTGCGACCCGGTTGGGTTGTGGGTGGCGTGGAGGAGGAGGAGCGGCGGTGGTGGTGGGGGGTGATCCACCGTCAAGGAGCCGGAGTGCTCCTCCAGAAACTCGTAGCTCGGGGCCGGCAGAGCGACGCTGCTGCCGATGTGGCTGCCTGCGCACACAGAGACACACAGACAAAGAGCTGCCTCGTGTAGCCGATTACAGGCTATGGAAAATCAAGAGTAGGGCGATTACCCTTTTTCTGGCAATCAAACAGAAACTTTTTTTTAAGGAATCAAGTGCGGCATTAACCACACAAGGTGCTAGTGTGTGGACATGCAAACAAATACGCTTAGGTAATATATAGGCATTATAAAGGGAAAATAACAAAAAATATTACATAATACAAAAAAAGACTTTTATTTTTATCATTTTATTATTTCCCTTCTAAGTGACTTTACCTAAAGAACCAAGAATATAGGCATTATCTTTGAAACCGATTGGCCTACAACAGAGGTCAGCAGCCTTCTTCATACTCTTAGTTTTTTCGGTAATGTCACGTAGGCAAAAAGAAAAATAAATAATAAAAATAATAATAAAAATATACTAATTATAATAAAATAATAGAAATAAAATAATACATCGCAACTTTCGGAGCAACACAAGTCTAAGTCGTGATTTATTATTTTATTTCTATTATCTTATTATTTTAATTTAAAAAAATTTACCTACTTGACTTTACCGAAAAAACCTAAGAGTAAGAATCCTTGCAGTCACGAAAGCTTCAAATCTAGCCTTCTTCATGGCCTAGTCTCCCCAGTGTCAGACCAGAGGACAACGCCAAAAGACGGACAGCACAAAGACAATGCCACACGTGCCAGAACATTTGCAGCTCGGGGCGAGCAGCTCTGTCATGGGACCTTTTTTGTTTGCATCAAAGTATGAAACATAAGAAGCGGTTTTTACGTGTCAGAGCGTTTATAGCTGTAAATGCTCTGACAAGTGCATTGTCTTTGTACCGTTCGTCCTTTGGCGTTGTTCTCCGATCTGACACTGGTGGTGAGACTAGGCCATGAAGAACAAGGCTGTCCTCTGGTGTAGATCAATCAGTTTCAAAGACAATTTGTACATTATCAGAGCCGCGTGTTTTGCCACGAGTACGTGTGGTTAAAGCAGGCTTGACGATTCCTTGCAAAAATGTTTCGATTTGACGTTTAAACATCACAACACCTGTTTTATTTACAGAATGGGTCAAACCCATTATTTTTCATAATTTGAGATGGCCAAAAAAAAGATGCCACGATCAGAGACTGTTTGTGGGGGGCAAGTGTCGTCACAGCCAGCACGCAACCCACGAAGGGCCAGGGGGGGGGGACAGCGTTGCCCACAGGAACAGCTTTCAAGACAAAACTTGCTGCTGTAATATTCCGTCTAGCCAGGGCCGCGGATTTTGGAACGCCGGGCACCGCAGTGCGCCAACCGCTGCCCCACCACTCCCCACCCGGTTATGTGTGCCTGTGTGCGAGCACAACACGCATGGCGCACACACGTGTTCCACACATGACACACACAATACGAACATGGCACACGTGTTGTACACACGATGCAACATCGGCACTCCACACTCACACCATCAGAATCATTTAAGCCTGGAGGAATCCGATGGAGCTATGAAGCCGCCCAGTATCGTACACACCATGCACACAAGTACCCACCATGCACACACCCCACACATCACTCGCGTGGCTGTGTCAACCGATCAGCGAGTTTCGCTCACCTGGCACGCGGGTCGACACGAAGCCGGGCAGCATCAACATCATCATCATCACGGCCACGTGGAAAGCCATGCCCGCCTCACGGAGACCACGTGCACCAGGTCAACAGACGGAGGCGGACAAGAGTTTATCTACACAGGTGAACGAGAGCTGGTCGCCACGTTGCGGTCGTGTCTACGGTATGGCTGTCGGTCCGTGCAGTTGTCTCTGTGGATGTCTCTCTCTGTGTGTGTATGTGTGTGTGTGTGTCTGTGTGGATGTGTCTCTGTGGATGTATGTGTGTATGTGTCTCTCTGTGGATGTATGTGTGTATGTGTCTCTCTGTGGATGTATGTGTGTATGTGTCTCTCTGTGGATGTATGTGTGTATGTGTCTCTCTGTGGATGTATGTGTGTATGTGTCTCTCTGTGGATGTATGTGTGTATGTCTCTCTCTGTGGATGTATGTGTGTATGTGTCTCTCTGTGGATGTATGTGTGTATGTCTCTCTCTGTGGATGTATGTGTGTATGTCTCTCTCTGTGGATGTATGTGTGTATGTCTCTCTCTGTGGATGTATGTGTGTATGTCTCTCTCTGTGGATGTATGTGTGTATGTCTCTCTCTGTGGATGTATGTGTGTATGTCTCTCTCTGTGGATGTATGTGTGTATGTCTCTCTCTGTGGATGTATGTGTGTATGTCTCTCTCTGTGGATGTATGTGTGTATGTCTCTCTCTGTGGATGTATGTGTGTATGTCTCTCTCTGTGGATGTATGTGTGTATGTCTCTCTCTGTGGATGTATGTGTGTATGTCTCTCTCTGTGGATGTATGTGTGTATGTCTCTCTCTGTGGATGTATGTGTGTATGTCTCTCTCTGTGGATGTATGTGTGTACGTCTCTCTCTGTGGATGTATGTGTGTACGTCTCTCTGTGGATGTATGTGTGTACGTCTCTCTGTGGATGTATGTGTCTCTCTCTGTGGATGTATGAGTCTCTCTGTGTATGTGTGTATGTGTGTCTCTGTGGATCTCTCTCCGTGTGTATGTGTGTCTTTCTCTGTGTGTATGTGTGTCTCTGTATGTGTGTCTTTCTCAGTGTGTACGTGTGTCTCTCTCCGTGTGTATGTGTGTGTCTCTGTGTGTGTCTCTCTCGGTGGATCTCTCTCTGTGTATGCGAGTCTCTCTCTGTGTGGATGTATGTCGCTGTGCAGATTTTTTTTTGTCCCTCTCCCTGTGCGGCTGTCTCTCTCGGGATATCTCTGTGTGCAGAGAGACGGCTGCTCTGGCTCCGAGCTCCCACTTATAACCTCTTAGGCCCCCTCCCCCCCACGCCGAATCTGTCTATCTTCATCAGGACTCATCTGGTAATTCTCCAGGAACGCCAAACGTCTCCACCCCCCCCGCCCCCACAACACATGGTTCACCTAATGCGCGGCCACGTGCCCAGTTAAATTCGCGTGATTCGCGTTCATTGATTGCTACGGCGGTGAAGACGTCACACCCGTTCTCCTGTACTTGTTTTGGCTGCCAATCGATTATCGAATTGATTAGAAGGTCCCCGCTATTGGCTTACGAGGATTGTCACAATGGACTAGCCCCACGTTACTTACAGGAACTGATCAATTGATCTTCTTGGTTCTTTCGGTAAAGTCACGTAGAAGGGAAGTAATAAAATAATAAAAATAAAACATAATAAAATAATTCTCACGACGTTTCGGCCACAACGCAAGCAGCCGTCTTTACCGAAAGAACCAAGAAGATGAATCCCTGCAGTCACGAAAGCTTTAAATCGAAATTTGATCCATTGATTTCCACCAGCAATGAGGACTTTCAGATCTTCTTATTCTTAGGATTCCGAGGGTCAAGGCTCCCTTGCTGGGGTTGATCAGATATTTTGCCAGTGCATCTCCAAGACTATTGACCTACAAGGCTGTCACAACTTTAAATAAATAAAGGCAACACGTTCTACTTAATAAAAAATACATTTTAATAAATGTTTTCTCCTACAACATCAGAGTGCAGCGCCACATTAAATACGCACTACAATGACAATAGTTTAAAGTGACTTGAAGCATGTTTTATTTTGGGGGGGGGGGGCAGAGCTTTGTGACGTCATATTTGAGGGGGGCCTGCCTTTTGTGACGCCGTGTGACGAGGGGGGGGGGTCAAAAATCGTCCAAAATCGCGTGACGTCATTTATGGACGGCCCCTTGCTGGGGTTGATCAGATATTTTGCCAGTGCATCTCCAAGACTATTGACCTACAAGGCTGTCACAACTTTAAATAAATAAAGGCAACACGTTCTTTTTAATAAAAAATAATTTTTATAAATGTTTTCTCCTACAACATCAGAGTGCAGCGCCACATTGAATACGCACTACAATGACAATAGTTTAAAAAGATTTGAAGCATGTTTTATTTTTTTTGGGTGGGAAGGGACAGAGCTTTGTGACGTCATATTTGAGGGGGGCCTGCCTTTTGTGACGCCGTGTGACGAGGGGGGGGGGGTAAAAAATCGTCCAAAATCGCGTGACGTCATTTATGGACGGCCCCTTGCTGGGGTTGATCAGATATTTTGCCAGTGCATCTCCAAGACTATGGAACGCGTTGCCTCGTGGTGTGGTGGTTCTTAAACCTTTACTGCAGCCTTTCACCCCTTTGGTTCTCAATTATAAAAATTAAAAAAATTAAATGCTAATAAATACGTAGGTTTAGATTAAACAAAGTAAGTTGTTTAACACGTAGGCTTTCGCGATCAATATGATCCATAATAGAGTTTTTTTTTGCGGAGTTAGATCGAGGAAATATATCAATGTTGTGTCGTTAAACCCGCCACCACCCGACACAGCCAACTAGTAAGGGTTGTCACGTAAACAGAACGTGGCCAATCGACTCATCTCGACGAGCTGTGCACGATGCACTCTTCAACGTTGAATTTTTCGATAGCGGATTTTGTTGCGCTGATGTTTGGCGTTTCTACATCGCGGAGTGGCACCACCGATTTCGGATTGATTGCTACCCCAGTCGCGGAGTTAAGTAACACGCCTGGACAAAAATAGTGTCCCAGAAATAAAAACATTTAATTGCCTCGGCCAGTTTGTATTATTTGGTACCCATGAAGATCAGTTGAGGAAACTCTGCTATTCCTTGAGTATGTCCTCTCTCATTAAGTTATATTTTGTTATTGTGTAGGGTCACCTTCGTTTAATTTATACTGTGGCCGTCTGGAACGCTCTTCCTTCCGACGTTAGGAAGCCACTGGAGCTATGCACGTTTAAATGATCGTCTAGATTGACGAACTCATTTCTTTAAAACTGCTGTTTGTGTTTAATGTGTCGTCTTGCCCCTGCACCTCCCATACGTACGGTGCGAAAGAAGTTCAACATACAGTACGTACAAAACAGCGGATCGTTGTATTGTACCTTGTGTCGTGTGGGGAGCGGTGGCGCAGCGGTTAGCGCATCGCACTGCGACTCCGAATATGTGAACCGGCCCCAGGTCGACTCAGCCTGAAATGAGTACATGGTGCGGTGTATAAACGTTAGCACAAGGGAAACAAAGGCGGTCGGACGTGGTGTTGACCTACACCCCAACCCCTCCTGTGCAGTTGCGGCCTTTATTGGAGCTCGCTGACAGCACTTGCCCCGACAGTCTGTTAAAGGCTACGTGGGGGATCTTTGTCATTGTGACCTCGGTGGTTATCTGCGCAGTAACTCTCCAGCCCCACCATCTGGAGAAATTCAACAAATTATTTGCCCACGTGGCTGCGTTGCCAGTGGTGCACAGGCCTGAATAAATACAACTTCAGATTTTTTTTTTATATTGCCGACGTTTCAGCCAATGTGCAATCTCCTACTCGTATTATCCACTCTCTCTCTCTCTGGCCTTTCTGTGTGTGCGATGAATAAGGGACATTGCCCGAAACGTCGCTTTCATACCTGTCAACCCCTTGTCAGTGCCCTACCTTGTTACAGACCAATTCAGACCTTACTGGTCACCTCGTGCTCCTTAGAAATCTCAACGTTCATCCCACAAAGTCCCATCACAAGGGAGACACACAAGGGGCCGGCCATAAATGACGTCACGCGATTTTTGACGATTTTTGACCCCCCCCCCTCCTCGTCACACGACGTCACAAAAAGTCAGACCCCCCCCCCCCTCAAATATGACGTCACAAAGCTCTGCCCCCCCCCCCCTAAAAATAAAACATGCTTCAAATCGCTTTAAACTATTGTCATTGTAGTGCGTATTTAATGGTGCGCTGCACTCTGATGTTGTAGGAGAAAACATTTATTTAAAAAATCTATTTTATTAAGTAGAACGTGTTGCCTATATTTATTTAAAGTTGAGCATTTTCATGTGACGTCACATTTCTCACCCCCCCCCCCCCCCTTGTCACACATCGTCACAAATGTCTGACCTCCCCCCCCTAGGTGCGTGACGTCATTTATGGACGGCCCCAAAGGCTTATAAAGTTCTCGCTCTCAGCACTTGCGCCGGGCAGCGTGGGTCCCTTTTTCGGGGGACCTTTGTCTGCACATTGTGGGCGGGGCCACGGGGGCGGGGCCACGGGGGCGGGGCCACGGGGGCGGGGCCACGGGGGCGGGGCCACGGGGGCGGGGCCACGGGGGCGGGGCCACGGGGGCGGGGCCACGGGGGCGGGGCCACGGGGGCGGGGCCACGGGGGCGGGGCCACGGGGGCGGGGCCACGGGGGCGGGGCCACGGGGGCGGGGCCACGGGCGGAAGCGCGTGGCAAACCCAGCGACGGACGACTACAACGCTGCAGCGTCGCTCGCGTTGCGGAGTCGCCGCGGGAGAAGACGGCGCGTGGGGTACACGGGGAGTGATCACGTGGTGTGTACAGGGGGAGTGTGCACGTGGTACACGGGGAGTGATCACGTGGTGTGTACAGGGGACGTGTGCACGGAGTACACGGGGTTTGAGCATAGAGTACACAGGCAATAGACGGAGTGTGTGCGTAGAGTACACGGGGAGTGTGGCCTAGAGTACACACGTGATGTATACACGGGGAGTGTGTGCGTAGAGTACACGTGGTGTACACATGTGGTGTATGCACAGAACGCCCCGTGTTGTGCACTCACAGAAAACACGGCTCGTATGCTGTTGTAGTTGACAGCTCGTCCCATGCCGTGAGAGACGCCGATGAGTGGCGGCCGCGTTTAATATTGTTGTTGTTGTGGTTCTTGCTGTTGTTGTTGTTGATGACGCAGACCCGCCATGCCGCGGGCCAGCAAGGATCGGCAGAAGCGGCGTCGTGGGAGCGATTCCAGCGCGGACGCCGCCCTCATGGAGCGGCTGCAGCGGCGCGGGCACGACGACGCACAGCAGCTCAAGCACGTGGAGACCTTGTGAGCGTCACGGCCTCCACCTGTCAATCACTCCCAGCTGCTCCACGTGCTCCAGTTCCACGTGCGCCACGTGCTCCACCAGTCACTCCCAGCTACTCCACTCCACGTGCTCCATTACTCCACATGCACCACGTGCCTCACCAATCACCAGAGGTCGCAAACGGGTTTTGATTCCTTACCCGTACCCGGCCGCACCAGGGTCGCAAACGGGTACCCGTACCCTACCCGATACCCGGCTACCCGTACCCAGCCGGGTATCGGGTAGGGTACGGGTACCCGATTGCGACCTCTGGGATGAAGCCATGTTGCAGGCGCGGGTGGGTTGATTCTAGGAACTTGAATTGTGAGAAGAGACAAGACGTTGGGAAATGAGTGACAAACGGTGACTCACCAGTGACTCACGGCCTACCCGTACCCGGCCGCACCAGGGTCGCAAACGCGTACCCGTACCCGGCCGGGTACGGGTAGCCGGGTATCGGGTAGGGTACGGGTATCGGGTACCCGGTTGCGACCTCTGGTGAACGAGTGTAATAATATCATAATAATTGTGGATCAGTTACCAGCATTGAAACACGCTCGGGATGTTACCTGCTGCTTGTCTCTCCAACTTTTAATTGTGTCGCTGTCGTTTTGTCTTTCTGTCAAGCTACGAAAAGCCTCCTCCCAGTCTCATCAAAGTGAGTGGCCCTGCTGCACCACTCGGAGATGTCTCGATACTCACCCGTTCATCGTCGGTAACATCCGTGCGGCCTTCGCAGGAAGAGTGTTGAACAGGCGATCTCCGTGACCAATTGCCCTTTATTCATGCAACACAGAGACCCAGAGAGATGTCGAGCGGATAATACAGGGACTGCTCTACTTCCGAATGTTCGACTTATGAACTTTCCGAGATACGAACAAATCTCGTCCGTATGTCCAGTTGCCGGTTCGGACCGAGAGTTGTAAGTTCTACCGCCGTGCAATAGATGGCGGTGGTGGCATCGGTATCTGCAGAACATGAAGAACCAGTAACACATTCCTGCGGAGGGAGCTGGTAGGAACGTTGGGTTGCTCGGTCAATGGCCAGGGTCAACGGCGGCCTGATGTATTCCGCAAATATGGCCGACTGTGAGGGCGGGCACAAGCCGGCGTGAGTAGGTTAAACGTTGAGTTTTGTAAGGGCACCACGGGTTGACCAGCCCCTCCCCACCCAGCACCTCCCCTCCCACCCGCTACACCACCGCCTTGTATGCCATGTCTGCTTTCATAGATAGTCACTAACAGCACCTGCCCTAACATTCTGTTAAAAGTCTGAGGAATCTTTGTCTTTTGTATGGATAAGTGTTGAACTTCTTTCGCACCATACGTAGCCAACCATACCAAGCGGAGGTGGGGAGGGGGGGGGGAAGGTCAACAAACTTAACACAAAAAGCAATTTTAAAGAAGTGCCTTTGTGCCGTTCGCCCCTTTGGCGTACTCTGTTCCAACGCTGGCGAGACACGGCCGCATTATCTCCTTGCACATTGCCGCAAGGCGGCAGAGGCGATAGCTGACCCCTGCGGCAGTGACAATGCCACCGCGGAAAACCGAATCCTCGGGCACAGATTTCTCACCATTGGAGCCTCGTTTGCCAGTAAAAAATATGATAATTGTTTTTTTATCCTTTTATCTGGCAACAAAACTGACACCTTTTTTTACGAGGAGTCATGTTTGCATAGACCACAATACCTGCAGTCATAATGCAAACAAAAAAACATAACTCTGATCATGTATGCACTGTCCTTGAAGTTCATTGGTCCACACCCGAGACAGCTTTCCTTAGAGCCTAGTCTCACATGGTGTTGAACCCGATGACGCCAAAAGGCGCACAACTCAAAGACAATGCACCATCAGAGTATGAGAGCTCGGGGTAAGCATTTACACCATTGGTACCTCATTTGCCAGTAAAAAATATGATAATTATTTTTTTACCCAAAAGGTGTCAGTTTTGTTGCCAGATAAAAGGGTCAAAAACCAATTATCACAGATTTCTTGTTTGTTACCGTGGCCTCTGCCACCTCCCCCTCCCCACCTCCCACCCCCGACCGTTGGCGCAGGAAAACGATGACAAGCCTGAGGACTGCATCCCGGACCTGCCGGGCAATGAGAACGCACGCGACTTCCTCGCCAGCGCCCCCTCCAAGGGCCTGTGGATGCCGCTTGGGAAGGAGGTGAAGGTGATGCAGTGTGAGTTGCCTCGGCCGCCCCCACCCCCTCGCGTGCCAGCCTTGTATGTGCGCGCATGCGTACGTTGGAACTTCATTCGCAAGTGTACGTAGCCGGCCGTGCCAATCGGAGGTACAGGGGAAAGTAAAATGAACCTGACGCAAAGGCCTTCACGGGAGGTGCTCGCCTAACAACGATTGCCCTGACAGTCTGTTCAGGCTATACGGGGTTGTAGGGGGGTGTATCTTTGCCTTTAGGCTCGAGGCGTGGAACTTTCAGGGTGGTGACACACGGCCTGGCGGTAGCGCGACTGCCGCTTGTTGCAGAGGCTCGCGGTTCGAATGCGGCAAGCCGCCCAGATTAATACTGCGATGTGTATTGACCGTACAAATACGCGCTCTCTGGCCAACGGTCCTTCATAGTACCTCTGCGAATATCGAACTCTTCTTGCGAAGTGATATATACCAATACACGGTGTACAGCTTATATATATCGAGTATATATTCTACGATATATATGACTATTTTTAAATCCTTTAAAATAAGTTCACTTGCTTGCTTAGGACCGTGCAAATCTTTCGGTCGTTTTTTAACCCACTTCCCGTGATCCAATTGAGCCGACATTTTGCACACAGACTCGTTGTGCGTGACAATTAATGTTCGTGAAAAAATGTTTCCAAAATTTAACACTTTTTAGGACAAAAATATTATATTTAATTACCAATTGCTTAATGGTGCAATGCAATCATCTGACCCATAGGTGGCAGCCATCTCAAGCCAGAGGACTCTAGCCGCCACGCATATAAAGGATTTATAGTGAAAAACTTTGTTTTTACGGGTTATACTTGTTACACATCGCGTATGTGTCTGAATGTTTCCGGATGACGTTTCGAGATGCGGCCGCATTCCCGCTACAAAATCGGAATCGTACTGTATCGGTGCCGGGCAGATATCCACCAATCGAAAGGCAGCTCCCTGCGTGGGTCCCAGAAGCCCTTGCGGCGTGCGCGTGTGGCACCGCAGGCTGGCGGTGTAAGCAGTACGGGCACCGCACGGGAGATCGCGAGTGCCCTTACTTCAGCTCCGGAAACCAGCGGCTGGAGCAGTTCCGTGTGGTAGGTGATCCTCCAGACCATCGTCCCCATCATCACCATCATCACCATCATCCTCATCTCTATCATCCTCACCAGTACCATTATCCTCATTTCTCTTGTAAATCATCCTCATCTCCACCACTACCATCATCATCTGCATCATCATTACCACCATCCTCAACCACTACCATCACCATCCTCATCTTCATCACCACCACGGATCTCCATCCTCATCACCATCTTCATCTCCATCACTATCATCATCATCACCACCATTAATGTCCGCATCACCACCATTCTCATCTCCATCAGCGTCATCATGATCATCAACATCACCACCATAATCCTCATCACCATCTCCATCACCACCACCCTCATTTCCATCATCTACATCATCGTCGAATGCTCACTGTGACCATGTACAGAGCCCAGGCCATGCTTGCAAATCAGACTCATCCTGGTCGCACGAGTTCTCAGCTCGTTAAACAATAGGCCTCGTAAAACTCGATCATTCATCAAATAATTAATGAATGCAGCGCCCCCACATGAATGTTCGTCGATGACTTGTTCTAGATTTGAAGCTTTCGTGACTGCAAGGATTCATATTCTTAGGTTTTTTCGGTAAAGTCACGTAGGTAAAAAAATTTAATTAAAATTAATAAAAATAAAACAATAAAATCACGACGTTTTGGAGGCAACACAAGCTTCCGTCTTCAGGTGAAACCGTCACAGCCAAACATCTATATCAAGTGAAGAGAAGTCCCAAGAGGCACGACCTTATATACTGGTTAAGGGGGGATGAGCCAAGATGAGCCACGGGAGAGGAGGAGTTGTGAGATGGTCATTTTTTTACCTACGTGACTTTACCGAAAGAACTAAGAGTATGTTACATGTTAGCTTCCAAGGGCGTGTCGCGAACACGCGCCTCTTGATCAACGTAGCTTCTGTTTTCCCTACCATCCATTAATTGTAAAGGTTAGTGTGAGAAAGAAAACGTTACTCGAGGGAGGGTTGACCCTTCGCCTGACGACATTGCTTTCGCCTGCTGCAAAGTTACAATTCCAAGTTTGTTTTGTTTAACCAGTTGAGGGACTCAAGAATCTCGGTTGCAGGAGATGTGACCTAGCTCACGGCAATGACCAAAGGCAAAATTAACAACAATCTGGTCAAAAACAACTGCCGTTATCGCGAGACAATACAGAATAATAATAAAAAATTATGTAAAAAACACAACGAACTTCAGCTAATGTGTTGCTTTGCCTTTGAAATGTCGCCGTTTCCGTTGCGTTAGGCGCACGAGGACCCCATGTATGACATCACGCGGGAGAACAAGCAGCAGGAGAAGCAGCTGAGGTACCAGCCGATGCACACTCCCGCCGCCACCACCGGCAGACCCTGCTCACTGAATCAATATTTATTCGCACTGGAGGAATCCGACTCTTTTTCACAGATGTCCCAGTAGATGTCTGCATTCATGCATGTCCATTGCGATGATGATGATGGGCGGCGACGTGGCCCAGTGGTAGGGCATTCGCCGCTTGTTGCAGAGGCTACTACGGTAATCCAGTGGCCGCCCTGGTTTATACTGCAGTGGTGTGCATTAACCGTCAACATAAATACTCCGTGCCACCTGCCTCGCTCGCTGTGGACGTAGGCCAATTTCTAGATTCGGCAAATTTTAAAAATTACACTGCAAATCACTCAACTGGAATTACACGTAGCCACGCACGCAAGGAGATGACACTCAAATCGCCACACGGACGCGGTCGCGAAATCACTTGATGGTGTGGCCATCTTCCGGCCACCTCACAATTCGGTGGGGTTCGGAGCTTTACAAATCTTCTTCTTGGTTTTTTCGGTAAAGTCACGTAGAAGGGAAGTAATAAAATAATAAAAATAAAACATAATAAAACAATTCTCACGACGTTTCGGCCACAACGCAAGCAGCCGTCCTCAGGTAAAGAATGAGAACCTGTCACCTTTACCTGAAGACGGCTGCTTGCGTTGTGGCCGAAACGTCGTGAGAATTGTTTTATTATGTTTTATTTTTATTATTTTATTATTTCCCTTCTACGTGACTTTACCGAAAAAACCAAGAAGATGAATTCCTGCAGTCACGAAAGCTTTAAATCGAAACTTTACAAATCTGTCGCCATCGGCATTCAGTCAGCGCTTTCTCACTCTCACGTACGTACGCATGTTGAACTTCTTTCACACCGTACGTAGCCAACCGTGCTAATCGGAGGTGTGGGGGAAGGACGTCAAACTAAAAGACAAAAAGCAGTTCTAAAAAAATGAGTTTTCAATCTAGACGATTAAATTTGTATTTTTTACCTACGTGACTTTACCGAAAAAACCTAAGAATATGAATCCTTGCAGTCACGAAAGCTTCAAATCTAGGATTTAAAAGTGCATAGCTCCAGTTGGTTAATTTCGAGTGCCAAGGAGGGAGGCGTGTGGTGTGCGCTGGGAGTGACCTCTAGGCCACCGTGACCCCGGTCATGGTCGCCCTGTGACCCCTGCTCCGTGCGCGGCTCGCCGGTCAACTTTCGTTCACTTTTTTTATTTTTCTTGGTTCTTTCGGTAAAGTCACGTAGAATGGAAATAATTAAATAATACAAATTAAACATACTAATATACTATTGTATTATGTTTTAAAGTCACGTAGAATGGAAATAATAAAATAATAAAAATAAAAAATAATAAAATTTTATATTATTATGTTTTATTTTTCTTATTTTATTATTTCCATTCTACGTGACTTTACCGTAGAATGGAAATAATAAAATAAAAAAAATAAAACATTATAAAATATTATATTATTATGTTTTATTTTTATTATTTTATTACTTCCATTCTACGTGACTTTACCGAAAGAACCAAGAAGATGAATCCCTGCAGTCACGAAAGCTTTAAATCGAAATTTCGTTCACTTCCTCGCTCACGCGCGCCACGTTCCGCGGCTCGCAGGCTGGAGCAGCTCAAGAGGCTCTTGGAGGAGTCCACGACGGGGAGCAGCAGCAGCTCCGACTCGTCTGGGGAAGACAGGAAAAAGAGGAGGAAGAAGGAAAAGAAGAAAAAGCAAAAGAAAAAGATGAAGGAAAAAAAAGATAAAAGAAAGCACAAGCGCCGGAAGTCGAAGCAGAGCAGTTCGGATTCCTCCGACTGAACGTGGATCGCGCGTAGGGGGGGGGGGGGCGGGGGGGGCTGGAGGAGTTCGAATGCAGCCACCCACACAGCCTCAGGTGGTAGTTTGGCATTGGCAGGCCCCAGACTCACTGCGTCACCACAGGTGCCTATAAACTAAAACTACATTTTTTATTTGACCAGGTAAGGCCCACTGAGCTGTATATACTTTGTTTCAGAAGCGACCTGGCTCTCGCAGATGATAGCTCAACGAAGCGGCTTATCGCATGGAAATTTACAGCAGCCAAATACTCTAAATGTGCGATGTTGATTCTAAATGTGAAGGGAAAAACCGGAGGCTACGGGGAGACGGACACGCAAACTCCAAATATGCCGGCGTCGGAGTTGGGATCGAACCCACAACCTCCTGTACACCAGGCGAGGTAGTTAACATCTCGCAACCGTGGCACGCCATGGGCAGGAGGAACTGACGCCGCATTTCCACGCTCACTATAACGAGCCGGCACCACTTTTTAAATAACAGAGCCACTGAGGCTGGGCCTGGATTCGCATACAAGCCTTACTGGGGGATGGGCGGGTGAGGGGTCAACGTGGAAAATGGGATCAGCTGTCACTTGCGTCCTCTCATGTACAGGTCAACCTCAGGGCCGTATTTTTGTTACAAAAGAATAACCGTGGTAAAAAAAATGACTAAGCTAAAAAATTACTAAGCTAAAAAATTACCAAGCAAATCTTTTTTTTAAATGTATCTTCCGCCAGCGTCCGTTAACCCTAGGATACAACGAAACCGTGTTAACGTATTTAGTCAATTACGCCTGTGTAGGGGTCAATGCCACGGAATTCGCAAGGCTTAGCTAGGGTTTGAAATCGGTGGGCCGTTGCTGGTCTGCTTTGGCACGGCCTTGGGTCTCGATTCAGTCGTTAGGAAGACGCAGCACGAGAGGGCGGAGGTGGTGTAGGTGGATTATCCGCAAAAGACGAAAAAGGCTTAGTTTATTTTTTTCTGAAAAAGAGGCATGTGATATTTTGTCGATTGGAAAACATGTTAAACTCTAGTTCTTTTGTTATAGTGATTACATTACAAACATCAAGTGTACATTTTTTTCCTGATTTCCTTAACTCGCTGTGCATTTCACTGCCCGTGTTTACGCGCACGATAAAAATGTAAACAATGAGGCGATTGAACTGACGTTTTAAAATGCACAACTTGGCTTTTACTGGAAAAAGTTAAGTTAGGCCTACATGTTGTGTTACTTGGAGCCCCATGGCGTGCCAGGTTATTACGAGTAATATCACTCCACTGGTTTACCCAGGAAAGCCTTACCGAATCTCAACTCTCTCTCGGGAGGGTTCTGCCAAGTATTTTGTAGTGGGGGCTGCAATGCTGCTGTGTGGCTTTCTAATCCCAATTGATTAATTTGCAGTGTCACTTTTCAGCATTTGGGAATGTTCCGGTCGATAGCAGTTACAACAGCGTGGTTTCTCCCCGCAGAAAACCAGAGAACACCCCCATGGCAGAAGAGACTTAGAACTTACAAACCCCACTGACTCATTCACTCACACTGCAGAATAGGGTGGGGGGTGGGAGATCACACAAACCCACGCACAAAGGTGGCATACGGAGTCAGAAAACCGACCCAGCGCCTTCTTGCAGTGAGGCACAAGTGTTATCACTGTGCCGCCATGCTGTGGACCACGTGTTATGACGACATTGTGGTCTGTACGGGGACTTTTAAGTGTGAATAAAAAATATATATATTTATTCTAGATTTGAAGCTTTCGTGACTGCAAGGATTCATACTCTTAGGTTTTTTAGGTAAAGTCACGTAGGTAAAAATAAAAAATAATAGAAATAAAATAATATAATTATTCTATTTATATTATTTCTATAATTTGTTATTTTAATATATTTATTTTATTCCTATTATTTCTATAATTTTTATTTTATTATTATTTATTTTTACCTACGTGATTTTACCCAAAAAATCCTAAGAGTATATATATTTACTGCATGGCCAGGTATATTTCCACATGTCCCGTAAGTAATATCTTTGTTTAGCTGGCCAGGGCCTCGCTCAATATACTCGGGAGTTTCTGTTAATTTAATGTTACTGGTAGGAACCTCCTGGTTCCACCAGCCCACAGGGGATTATTGTGTCCGTCCGTCGTGCATCCAAAATTGGGAGGGGTCGGGCTGGGTGGAGAGGGGAGGGTGGGGAGGGGCTGAGTGGGAGGGGTGGGGAGGGGCTGGTCACCCCGTGGTGCCCTTATAAAACTCAACGTTTAACCTACTCACGCCGGCTTGTGCCCACCCTCACAGTCGGCCATATTTTGTACCCTTCTATCTGGCAACAAAACTGAGTTGTGCGCCTTTTGGCGTCATCTGGTCCAACCCATGTGAGACTAGGCTCTAAGGAAAGCTGTCTCGGGTGTGGACCAATCAACTTCAAGGACAGTGCATATTATCAGAGTTATGTCTTTTGTTTGTATTATGACTGCAGGTATTGCGGTCTATGCAAACATGACTCCTTGTAAAAAGGTGTCAGTTTTGTTGCCAGATAGAAGGGTAAAAAACCAATTATATTTTTACTGGCAAATGAGGTTCCCATAGTGTAAACACATCATTATTGTCATATCACATGGGGAAAATCGCATGAGCTGCAAACATTCCATTCGCAAGGGTGTCCCAGGGTTGACACGAAGTAAGTTCGAATTACTCTTTGGTTCTTTCGGTAAAGTCACGTAGAAAGAGAAAATACGAAATTAAATACTAGCATACGACGTTTCGATTGCAACACAAGCAATCATCATCAGGTATAAATGAAAGAGAAAACAAAACCTAGTAAGCTTAGAAATGTAATGTAATACAACACAGACAGTCGGCTAACCTAACAGTCAACACTCTACCTGGTTGTTTAACGTCCTTCCAAAGATTGCTAAATTTAAGAGATAAAACAGAACAGGAGACAGACAGACACGTAAGCGGAAAGAGAGATAACAGAGATACACAGAGAGAGACACAGAGAGACACACACATAGGCAAACACTGTGTGTGCTATCTCTCTCTGCTTACGTGTCTGTCTATGCGTCTCCTGTTCTGTGTTTTATCTCTTTCTTAAATGTAGCAAACTTTGGAAGAACGTTAATCAACCAGGTAGGGTGTTGACTGTTATGTTAGCCGACTGTCTGTGTTGTATTGCATTATATTTCTAAGTTTACTAGGTTTGTTTTCTATTTAATTTATACCTGATGATGATTGCTTGTGTTGCAATCGAAACGTCGTATGCTAGTATTTAATTTATTATTTTCTCTTTCTACGTGACTTTACCGAAAGAACCAAAGAGTCATTCCTGCAGTCACGAAAGCGCCAAATCAAGTTTTAAGTTCGAATAGGCAGAATACTTGAAAACGGTGTGAACTGGCTCAAGGCACATGTGAAAATATTCAAACAACGGTGTCAATCGAGGGAGCAGCACCAGTAGTGTTGGCGATACAAAAGTGTAAGCAGCGGTTTCTTTAGACTTAAGCTTAATTCAGTTTTCAGTTTCATTTATTAGGTATATCCCTGTGAGCCATTCGGCTCTTGAATCCGGTGCAACCGCAAACAAACAAAAAACATGAACAAGAAAACATCTTAAAGTGACTATGTGACTAAGTGCAAACAGAAAATCCAAGAAAATACAGCAAAATATTGCAGAAAAAGCACCGTACACCAACGCTGTGTGCAAAAATCCCAGTGGGATGCAAGTCAAACAACAACAACCACAAGACAACTTAGATTAAGGCCATCAGTCTAACTCTGTACTACAACAAACAAACGTGGCCAAAGCAAAAAACTTTTCGAAATCACCAAAATAAAGCCATAAAAGTTCATAGGAACTGTGACCGAATTTTCACAATAAACGACGTGAACAACATGTACCACTAAACCCTGCAGCCATAGCTGGCCACATGAGTCACTCCACAACAGCAGTAGCATCAGGAGGAGATGTATTTACAGAGGTTACAACCCAGAAGAGGTGCCTACCAAGACGACCAAAGAACCACGTGGCGTGGATCCGCAAGGGTCTATCTATGGGAGCTGTGTGATAATACAGAGGGGGTATTCATGGCTGGGTTAGGCCTGACCACGCAATACTCCATCGTTGTACGGGACATCCCGTAAACCGCAAAAAATGTGTGAATGATTATTTGCATATCGTTTTTCTTTCTTCGTGACCTTTATTTGCAGGTAGTTTTTTTTTCCTCGTGACCTTTCTCCGTATCTTTATGGACAGCGTCCGCTTGACCCCCACATGCCGATCGTCAGTGTGTCAACAGCTGCTCGTGTGCTGAATGACCGTGACACGCGCATGTCTGACATAATAACTGTTCCACATGATTTTTGGGTTTGATGGCGTCAATATAAATGTGTCGTTAAACCCGCCACTACCCGGCACAGCCAATTAGATAGGTTTATCACTGTAACAAAACATGCCTATTCGTTACTATTCTTGGTTCTTTCGGTAAAGTCACGTAGAAGGGAAATAATAAAATAATAAAAATAAAACATAAAATTATCACGATGTTTCCTGCGTCACGAAAGCTTGAAATCGAAATGTATTCGTTGCTAGTTCAGCACGCCGGTGTGTTGGGAGAGTAAACCCACGACATTTACAATTCGAGTAGCTGTGACGTTTCGCCGGTAATTAAAACCAGCATCATCAGGCGACAGACAAAGTTGTGGAGAAATCCTCCTGTTTCCGTTCTAAATAGAGGAATAAATGTGAAGTCGTCACTTGTGAGCGAATCCGGTGCGGAGACTAGACGGGGGAGGGTTAATGTATACATATAAATTAGAATGGATATACTCTTTGGTTCTTTCGGTAAAGTGGAAAAAATATAATGGAATTGCTGGATTATATTTTTTTCCGCCTGAGGACGACCGCTTGTGTTGCGATCGAAATGTCGTGATTTATTTGATTTTCTACCGACGTGACTTTACCGAAATAACCAAAGAGTAAGGATTCCTGCAGTCACGAAAGCTTCAAATCAAGATAGAATGGATATCCATTACCAGTTGGATTATACACTGGTGAACACACTTTTTCTGGCATAAGGTATTCCGACGGTTGTAATGTAATTTTGTGGTGCTGATTCCAAATCTGGCATCAGTTTTTGTCTATCACATTAGGTTTTTGAGATATCAAATATTGCATTTTCAATGAAAACTGCAGAAGATAATATTAAATAAATGTGGATATCTACATACAATGATATTATAAACACACTATCCTAAAAATACAGCACCATATTTTAACACTAAAGCAGTCACTGACTCACAACAACTTGCAATCATAAGTGACAGAGTTAATTTCGGGTAAAATCAATGAAAATAGGGTATGCCTATAGCATAAAATGAGATGTGATAGAGCAAATCTGAGATCAGATTTGGAATCAGCACCCTGAAATTAGTCTAAAACAGCTGCAAAAGTCCAGGCCAGAATTTTTTTTTTTTGTTGACCAGTGTTATTAATAGGGTAATCAACATAAATGGTCGCGAAAGCCTGCGTGTTAAACATAGTAACTTTTGTGTCTTTAAGAAGAAGTAGAAGAAGAAAAAATGGACAGACCATATGGAGTCCGAGACCGGCACCCTCAGCCACCCGTGGATGAGTCAGATACCCCAACGTTCTACAGCCAGACACCAATCCCGTACCGACGCCAATGCTGGAAATCCCACGATCCTGTGGTGCGGGTGAGTCCCTCCATAGGACAACCACTATTGGCTTCCCTGTAAAGTGGTGCTCATTATTATTAAACCGCGGAGAGAGGGATGGTGGGCTGCAAGGACGAAATTATAATAGATATTGGGGGGACACACATCCCCCCCCCCCCAATATTCAAATATGCTTAAAATGTCCCCCCCAATATATTGCTAGACAATAGATTTCTGTTTGTATGATTGTGGTTATGGTTGTACTTTATTAATCCCTAATCTCTGCCATTACATGAAACAAGAAAAGATTAAAAAAAGCAATGTAATACAATACACTATTAGACATTATTGTAAACAAAAAAGTCCATCCTATGTGTTAATGATTTTTTTTATTTTAGGCAGGAAATTAGTTTTCAAATTTAGATTTTTTTTTTTCAGGGGGGAGGGGACCCCCAGACCCCCTGGAAGATGTGGTCCCCCCCAATGTTGACTCCATGGCTACGGCCTTGCTGTGCTGAGTCAACAATCCAATCAGGGGTTGAACTCGTGACCTTCCGATTGTGGCCCACATCTGAGCCACCCGGTCGGTTCTTGTTTCAAAATAGACTTGAATGAAATCGAATGCTGTCAAATGACCTCCCACTTGCTGGCTGGTGCTGTGGTACACCTCATACCACACAGGGACAGCTGCCACTGGGGGTGCTCCCCTGGCTAAACTGCAGCAGGGCATGCTGATGGTTGTGATGAGACGCAATGAGTGGCACTTTAAGCTACTAAAGAGGCGGTGATGCAAGGGGCCATACGCATTCAAATCCTCATCATTAAATTCTTAAGAGCATTACTATGAGCTGATTGCCCAGGGAGTATTTGGAGAGGGAGTCCTTTGGTACAAAGAATGAACAGTGGAGACATCCTTAGTTCAAAATCAAGTGAGACAAAACGTTTAACAACCGTAACATGTCACAACAAAATTACGAACAATCACTGGTTAACATATCTAACACGTTAAACAGTACGTAGCATATGTATGTCACAGTGCTTATTTGTGTTTCTTATCGTGATGTATATATTTGTTTATACTGGTAGGAACCACCTGGTTCTACCAGCCCACAGGGGATTATTGTGTCCGTCCGTCGTGCATCCAAAAATGGGAGGGGTCGGGCTGGGTGGAGAGGGGAGGGTGGGGAGTGGCTGGGTGGGGAGGGCCTGGGTGGGGAGGGGAGGGTGCGGAGGGGCTGGGTGGGGAGGGTGGGGCTGGGTGTGGAGGGTGGGGCTGGGTGGGGAGGGGCTGGTCACCCCGTGGTGCCCTTATAAAACTCAACGTTTAACCTACTCACTCCGGCTTGTGCCCGCCCTCACAGTCGGCCATATTTGCGGAATACACCACGCCGCCGCCGTTGACCCTGGCCATTGACCGAGCAACCCAACGTTCCTAGCAGCTCCCTCCGCAGGAATGTGTTACATTCAGGAATCAATTGGATTTCTCGAGTCATCTGCTTCCACCAAAGAAAATATATCTTCTTCCCAAACCACGCCTTCCACATCTGCGGCACGAGGAGATGGCATATCAGCACAATAATACTACACAGCAGCACAAGGAGATGGCACAGCAGCACAAGTATACGGCATAGAAGTGGAGGGGTGATTGTCACTCTCCATTCAACAGCCCTGCAGTTCCACTTACCGCCAATAGAGTGCAGAGGCGTTACCTCGCCAGGAGCAAATGCCATGGGCCAGAGAGAAGCCAACGGTGGATCCCAGTAAACGGATCCTGGGACCAGAGGTCGCAAACGGGTTTTGATTCCTTACCCGTACCCGGCCGCACCAGGGTCGCAAATGGGTACCCGTACCCGGCCGGGTACGGGTACCCGTTCCCTACCCGTACCCTACCCGAAATGAGTGACAAACGGTTACTCACCAGTGACTCACGGCCTACCCGTACCCGGCCGCACCAGGGTCGCAAACGGCTACCCGTACCCGGCCGGGTACGGCTAGCCGGGTATCGGGTAGGGTACGGGTATCGGGTACCCGATTGCGACCTCTGCCTGGGACACATTCCCCGGGCCCCCTGGTGGGGGGGAGGGGGAACCGGGGGAATGATGTCACCTGAGAGAGTTCCAGAAGGGAGGCGTGGCTAGGGCGGAGCAAGCCACGAACGGGTATATAAGCCGGAGCTCTCAGAGCTCTGGCTCAATTATCTACACGCCGAAGACTGAAGCCCGGGCTGGAGAATAGGGCCCTGGACCTCAAGCTCCACAGTCCTGCTAAGGGCCGGAGCTCAGTGAGGCCAGTGGTCAGGACCCCCGGACCTCCTGGATCGGGGTCAGCTAGCCTCCCCTAGGTCCAGCCGGAGGACGATAGGGAACGGGTTACCGGTGTTAGGTCCCGTATAGTTCGGAGGCCTTAGCCCCTGGGTATCGGGTGAAGGGACCCTGCAGTAAGGACAATAAACAAACGTGTTGGCTCATAAGAAGTTTATTCGTCCGTATTTACAACACTACAGAAGCACAAAAAGACGACATAGCAGCACGTGACGATGACATTATTTCCCCAAAATACCTATTTCCTAAAAATCAACTAAAACAACTTGCGGTGTTTTATTGATAACCGGGCGGTGGTGGATACGCACGTGGCCTGTAATCCAGCACTGTGGTGGCAACGCGGGGCCGGTGGGTCACCGCAGAAATGTTGCGCGAGTCCCATCGCGTGGGTGTAGAGGAGGTGCCATGGCATCGCTCGCCAGGAGGGTCTAGCAAAGTGTGGCGTAGTACCCATCTGCCCCTTCTGCTCGAGACAGACCGGTGCCTCACGACCTTCTTCATTCCACGGCACACCTTCAAGCTCGCTCGACCTTCGCGGGGAAACACATCGAACCAACTGCGCACGAGCGACCGAGGAAGTTGAGAGGACCGGGGGGTGGGGACTTATTGCTGTGGATCTTACTTCGCCGTGACCAAGGAAGTGTGCGGAGTGGGTGACGGTGGGAGTAGTGGGGGCTGGGTTGACCACTGAACGGCACGGAGAGTTCGTCTGGCCTAGCCTGTGAACAGTGAGAGCCTTTACTTTCCTATAATTCCGAAAATAACGTGGCACACCTGGGACTTCACCACGGCACACCAGTTGCGATGCGCTGGGATAGGGTGTTGCCCCTTCGCACGTGTGGATTATCTCTGGTTGCTCGGGTCATGGTTAGGATTAGACAAGCGGGGAAAAGGCAGCCACGCAGTCAGCCGGTGCCAAGCAATTGTTGGTGCCCGCTCACCGCCCGGTTGCTGCCTTCCAGCTTGTCTGTCGTTCTCCCGAGTCGTTGGCTCTCTTCAGCTGTTCTCTCCCCCTCTGAGTCGTTCAATCTCTCTCCCTGTGGGAGCGAGTGAGACCCAAACATCGCACTTCCTGGCCTTGACATTTCTCGAAGCACAGGTGTGCACTACCGACCGCAGAACATCAAGAGGCTGATGCACACATTCCCCCCCCCCCCCCCCCCCCCCCTTCATGAATGGAAAATTAAACAAAAGGCACAGTGCAATCGTGGCCATACAACACAAACTCTGGGTCCTATTCTTGGTTCTTTCGGTAAAGTCACGTAGAAGGGAAATAATAAAATAAATAAAATAAAAATATCACGACGTTTCGATTGCTACACAAGCAATCATCATCAGGTGATGATGATTGCTTGTGTTGTGAGAATTTTATATATTTTTTTATCATTTTATTATTTCCCTTCTACGTGACCTTACCGAAAAAAACAAGAATACGCTCTCGAGATGTTTAAAGCCGGGCCTACACTGATGTTTTCTTGACTTTGACGATGAAAATTTAGCTAGTCCTCTACTTACGATGGAGATGCGTTACGACGACCCCATCGTAAGTCGAAAATATCGTAAGTCGAAAATCGCCTAGCCTACCCAGGAGTCTTAAAGAATGGTGATAATTTAGCAACACAGAGCAATTGACAGTACCGTGCTGTATAAACTATATACCGTATGCATTTATTAATTACAATACTGTATTGCACAGTAAAATTTAAAGCAAAAAAAAACAAGCTAAATTCTTAGCCTACCTATGTGAACTGCAATTTCATGGAAAGTTTTTTCAGGAAACATTCCTATCTGCACCACACAAGGCGGGAGATGCGTTCATCCCGGCAGCGTCCCAACCTACAGCATCGTACCTCGTGCGCTGCTGCGTTTGCCTGCCGCGTGAAATTTAAAATATTTTACAATTTTGTCGTATCGATATCGCCAACGTAAGATCGAAATATCGTAAGTCGGGGACTACCTGCATTTCAGCAATTCGTTTGGGAAGTCAAATAGCGCTCGTAATAAGAAAAGCCTCAACGATGGCTCGGCACTAAAGTGAATAGTAATAAAGTCTCGCAAACACCGATTGATTCCCTTTTGTAAGGCCACGAATGTCAATTTATTTGTGTTTCTCCCTTCTGATGGGACTTTGTAAGATGAACGTTGACCAGTAAGATCTGAATTGGTCTGTGATGAGATAGGGCACTGATAAGGGGTTGACAGGTATGTAGTAGTGTAATGTATAGTAGTGTATAGTGTAGTGTATAGTAGTATAGTGTATAGTAGTCTAGTGTATAGTAGTGTAATCTATAGTAGTGTAATGTATAGTAGTGTATAGTAGTGTAGTGTATAGTAGTGTAGTGTATAGTAGTGTAGTGTATAGTAGTGTAGTGTATAGTAGTGTATAGTGTAGTGTATGGTAGTGTAGTGTATAGTAGTGTAATGTATAGTAGTGTATAGTGTAGTGTATAGTAGTGTAGTGTATAGTAGTGTAATGTATAGTAGTGTAATGTATAGTAGTGTAGTGTATAGTAGTGTAGTGTATAGTAGTGTAGTGTATAGTAGTGTATAGTGTAGTGTATAGTAGTGTAGTGTATAGTAGTGTAATGTATAGTAGTGTAGTGTATAGTAGTATAGTGTATAGTAGTGTAGTGTATAGTAGTGTAGTGTATAGTAGTGTAGTGTATAGTAGTGTAGTGTATAGTGTATAGTAGTGTAGTGTATAGTAGTGTAATGTATAGTAGTGTAGTGTATAGTAGTGTAGTGTATAGTAGTGTAGTGTATAGTAGTGTAGTGTATAGTAGTGTAGTGTATAGTAGTGTAGTGTATAGTAGTGTAGTGTATAGTAGTATAGTGTATAGTAGTGTAGTGTATAGTAGTGTAGTGTATAGTGTAGTGTATAGTAGTGTAGTGTATAGTAGTGTAGTGTATAGTAGTGTAGTGTATAGTAGTATAGTGTATAGTAGTGTAGTGTATAGTAGTGTAGTGTATAGTAGTGTAGTGTATAGTAGTATAGTGTATAGTAGTGTAGTGTATAGTAGTGTAGTGTATAGTGTAGTGTATAGTAGTGTAGTGTATAGTAGTGTAGTGTATAGTAGTGTAGTGTATAGTAGTGTAGTGTATAGTAGTATAGTGTATAGTAGTGTAGTGTATAGTAGTGTAGTGTATAGTAGTGTATAGTGTAGTGTATAGTAGTGTATAGTAGTGTAGTGTATAGTAGTGTAGTGTATAGTAGTGTATAGTAGTGTAGTGTATAGTGTAGTGTATAGTAGTGTATAGTAGTGTAAGGTATAGTAGTGTAATGTATAGTAGTATAGTGTATAGTAGTGTAGTGTATAGTAGTGTATAGTCGTGCAGTGTATAGTAGTGTAGTATATAGTGTAGTGTATAGTAGTGTAGTGTATAATAGTGTAATGTATAGTAGTGTAGTGTATAGTAGTGTAGTGTATAGTAGTGTAGTGTATAGTAGTGTAATGTACAGTAGTGTAGTCTATAGTAGTGAAGTGTATAGTAGTGTAGTGTATAGTAGTGTAGTGTATAGTAGTGTAGTATATAGTGTAGTGTATAGTAGTGTGGTGTGTAGTGTATAGTAGTGTAGTGTATAGTAGTGTAGTGTATAATAGTGTAATGTATAGTAGTGTAGTGTATAGTAGTGTAGTGTATAGTAGTGTAGTGTATAGTAGTGTATAGTATCATACCTGTCAACCCATACGGTTTACCCGTATTCTTTTACAGGCAAATATAATTTTCAGGTTCATACGGTGTATAGTCGTTTCAATACGGGCAAAAACATAATTTTGTGTCTGTTTGCGTTTCTCCCTTGTGATGGGACTCTGTAGGATGAACGTTGAGATTATATTCTTTGGTTCTTTCGGTAAAGTCACGTAGATAAAAAAATATATATACAATATATTTTTAAAACCCACGACGTTTCGATCACAAAACAAGCAGTCGTCATCAGGAAAAGGGGATCCCCTTTCACTCAGAGGAGTTGGTGATCAGATTGCGGATTTCCCGCAGGGGATCCCCTATGTTTATTTATTTATTTTCTATCTACGTGACTTTACCGAAAGAACTAAAGAATATGAATTACTGCAGTCACGAAAGTTTTCACTCAAAATTTAACGTTGAGATTCATAAGGGGCACGGGGTGACCAATACGGTCTGAATTTTTTTTTATCTGTAATAAAGTAGGGCACTGATAAGGGGTTGACAGGTACGCTCATGGTTGAACGCGTCCCCGTCACAGGAATGTGGAATGTCCACCACCACCGGCTCAGGGCTTGTCCACAGAAGATGAGCAGGAACTCAGAGGCATTTATTTATGTTACTTTCAGCGTCTCGGCGGATGAGACCTTCGGTAACTGAACATCACTCGTTCATGGACACGGATGTACCGCTTGCCCTTCGAGATGATGAAGGCGTGGGAAATCCGCAATCTGATCACCACCCCGTGGGATTGCAGCAAACCAAACAAAACCTCTCGTCTGATAAAACAATGAATGAATGGGACGTAGCATTTTTTCTGTGCGTTCTGAAGCGCGGGGGAGCGGTGGTGCAGTGGTTAGCGCTACGCTGCGCTACGAACCCTGCGACCCGAGTTCAATTCCCGCATCACGGCCACCAACACCAGCGACGATAATTATCTGAACCGGTCATGGGCCTCCCCTAGGTCGACTCGGCCTCAAATGAGTACCCGGTGCGATGTGGAAACTTCGCCACTGGGGAAACAAAGGTGGCCGGGCGTTGGTGCTGGCCACCCACCCCACGTGTGCCGTGCCGGCCTTTAAAGGTGCTCGCTAACAGCACTTGCCCCAACAGATTGTTAAGACTACACGGGGGAACTTTTTTTGTTTGTACTGAAGTGTGAAGTGCCGGTGGAATGTCAACCCTCGCTGTCGGCAAAATTCATGTAATGCCCCTGACACTGCTGATGAGAGACGCTGCGATGTCGAAATCGGTCACGCCTTTGCTTACTTTGCAACCAATGTCCTGAAAGACACAAAAAAACACTCATGAGAAGGCCCTATGGTGCATAAAAAAACCCTAAAACAGAATGTGTGTGTGTGTGTTTGTGTGACACGTGCTCGCTAACAGCACTTGCCCCCAACGGTTTGTTAAGGCTATACGGGGAATCTTTGCCTTTGGCTTTGTTACGTGACGTTAACACACTGGGTTAGTGGCAGCGGTTCGCGCTACGCTGCGCTCCGAACCCGGCCGTCCGATTTCGATGTCCCGCATCACGGCCTCCAACACCAGCGACGTTAATTATCTGAACCGGTCTTGGGCCTCCCCTAGATCAACTCGGCCTCGAATGAGTACCCGGTGCGATGTGTAAAACTTCGTTACTGGGGAGACAAAGGTGGCCGGGTGTTGGTGCTGGCCACCTACCCCCTCGTGCGCCGTGCCGGCCTTCATAGGCGCTCGCTAACAGCACTTGCCCCAACAGTCCGTTACAGGCTACACGGGGGTTCTTTGTCTTCATGCGACGTAAATACACAATGCAGCAGGCAGTGTACACAATAACACAATGCTATACAGGTAGTCCTCTAATTACGATGGAGATGCGTTACGACGACCCCATCGTAAGTCGAAAATATCGTAAGTCGAAGATGGCCTCGCCTACCCAGAAGTCTTAAAGAATGGTGATAATTTAGCTAAACAGAGCAATTTATCGTGGTAACCTTAAAATGAAATCGCTAAAGCTACGTTTCATGCATGCATTGAACGTATCATAACGTATCATATTGTACTGTACTCACCAAGATTCTGTCCGTCGTCTGCAAACTTGAACGATGTTAGGTTGCTGATGGCAATTTTGTCGAATCGCCATCGTAAGATCGAAATATCGTAAGTCGGATACCATCATAACTCGGGGACTACCTCTACATTGACAAACGTAGTGCCACGACCGCAGAGCAACTCTGCAAGCGCCGTGACCCCCCCCCCCTGGCCCCCACCCAGAGCGCACACACGGAGTGTCCTGGCGGGGGGTCGCCTGGCACAACGGGGTTTCATCCGAAGAGTCCCTAGGAGGGAAGTCCCGCGGTTTCCCGATGCCAGGAGATTGGCCGACCCTCACAGGACAGGTCACATTGCGGTGCCCCTAAATTGTCTGAACATTGTATGGGCGCACAAAGGTTCACCGGCAGTCATACATGACATCGGGGAGGGGGGCTGGGGTGAAATATTATCAGAGCAGACTATGAGGTTATGGGATCGCAGCGCCACGGTCTCCCCCAGACCAAGTACACACTCGCAGGGTGTGTGCTCGCCAGCCGGACGACCTTCCAGATTAAACGGGTTGAGTCCGAAATTCATGAGTACGGGGGCATGGACAAGAGGTCTCGAAGTCACCGTCGCAACGCTCCGTGTCAGGGAGGGGAAACGAGCGAGAATCATCACAGGTAGGCGCACGATTGGCCACGCGGGATAACGCGACCCCGGGTTTCTGAAGTGAGGGGGGATAAAAAGGGGAACCCGAGGCACTCAAGATAGAACTTGTGGTCAACATCTTGGTCACTCAAGACCCCCCCCCCCCCCGCCCTGTCATCCTGCCTCCTCGAGCCGCTCGCAGCATCCGTGTGATGCCAGTGAGTGCCGCTACGAGGCAGCGATAGGCGAGGTTTTTTCCGTCATCCACCCTCCGACTCTCACAGCGCCCATGCGACGCCGTGAGTACAGCCACGAGGTACGTGATAGGGCGTGTGAGTGTTTTTGTAGACTTGGGTAGCAGTAGGCTCGGCTCTGCCCACGAATAAACTTTAGCACAGAGCATCGGTGTGGTGTCCATGACTCCCGTGTGTAAGCGGCTGCGTGGGGCGGACGTGCGGCAGAGAGTGAGGGGCAGTAATACCGATCGCTTTCACACTCACATTTTCTGCCCCCCCCCCTCTCCTCCCCCTTAACTTGTATTTAAGAACATGCATCTTTGAATCCCTGCCTCACTTGATACAGCAAATCTGGCTGTGACGGTCTCACCTGATGACGGAGACTTGTGCTGCCTCCGAAACGTCGTGATTTTTATTATTTTATTTTATTAATTTTAATTTCATTTTTTACCTACGTGACTTTACCGAAAAAACTAAGAGTAGTGAGGGGCAGAGCCGAAGCACGAGCACTCGTTTTGAGATGATCGTCGCTTGGCAGGTGTTGGGCGCGTTCGTGCTGCTGCTGCTGCACGCCGCCTTAGCGCGAGCGGTGGTGTGGACAGAAGAGTGAATGTGGAGCCGCAGCTGTCCACTTCATTAGGGGCCGTCCATAAATGACGTCACGCGATTTTGGACGATTTATGACCCCCGTCCCCCACCGTCACACGGCGTCACAAAAAGTCTAACCCCCCCTCAAATATGACGTCACAAAGCTCTACCCCCCCTTCCCCCCAAAACCATATTTCCATTTTGAAAATAAAACATGCTTCAAATCGCTTTAAACTATTGTCGTTGTAGTGCGTATGTAATGTGGCGCTGCACTCTGATGTTGTAGGAGAAAACATTTATTAAAAGGGAGGCGTTGGAATGCTGAAATTTAGCAGAAAATCCACTTGAAAATATTCAACGTCTACCTAAAACTGCAGATGTTCAGAATATTATATTTAAATTCTCTTAGAATTATAAATTATAGTACAATTATAACAAACATATATTCATTCCACAGAATGAAAAGCCCTGATAGAATCATTAGAATCAAAATGTTTAATAACAATTTTACAAAATGTATCCTTCTCCATTCTCCCATGAAGTAGCAAAATGCTCCTTCGTGGAATTAATAAAAGGTAACCTTGGTAAATTTAAATAATCAAATAGTTAATAATGAGTGGAGGGTGTGGAAGCCGGCTCCCTCACACACACAACATGACACCGTTTAAATCTTGACTTAAAGCTTTCGTGACTGCAGGAATTCATACTCTTAGGGTCTTTCGGTAAAGTCACGTAGATAGAAAAATAAGAATCAAAATAATCACCTTAAGACGATTGCTTGTGTTGCGATCGAAACGTCGTGATTTTTTAATATTATTTTTCTACCTACGTGACTTTACTGAAAGACTCAAAGAGTATTTCACCGTTTACACACGAGTATTTTGTAACACGGTGTTGTTAACACTCAAATTAAACAACGCAGCGGGTAGTGCCCATTGTTACACAAGCACACACACACATTAAACAATTATAGAGTTACACGATTACACAACAGTTTCAGAGTTATAACAATTACAGAGTTGCACAATCACACGGCTATTAAAGAGAGTTACACAGCTAAGACGGAAGCTGGTGTTGCCTCCGAAACGTCGTGATTTAATTCAGTTGTTTTTTCATTTATTTTAATTTTACTATGAATCCTTGCAGTCACGAAAAGTTCAAATCTAGAGTTACAGAGTGAACCAACAGTTTCAGTCTTGATTTTTTTTCTCACTAGATTTTTTTTTCTCACCTGAAGACGGACACTTGTGCTGCGAACGAAACGTCGTGTTTTCTTTTAGTTTATTATTCTTTTTATCTACGTGACTTTACCGAAAGAACCAGAGAGAAACAATTACAGTGTCGGGTGGTGGCTGGTTTAACGACACATTTATATTTGCCCGATCTAACCCTCCCCATCGCCAAAAAAAAACAACTCAAGGATAATATTGGTCGGCGAATGCCCTGCCACGTGTTAAACGAACAATTACAGAGTTCCACCGTCACACGGCAAATGCAGGTATTGTGGTCTATGCAAACATTACTCCTCGTAAAAAAGGTGTCAGTTTTGTTGCCAGATTAAAGGGTAAAAACCAATTATCATATTTTTTACTGGCAAATGAGGTTCCAATGGTGTAAATGCTTACCCCAAGCTCTCATACTCTGATGGTGCATTGTCTTTGAGTTGTGCACCTTTTGGCGTCATCTGGTCCAACACCATGTGAGCCTAGGCTCTAAGGAAAGCTGTCTCGGGTGTGGACCAATCAACTTCAAGGACAGTGCATACATTATCAGATTTTGATTTAAAGCTTTCGTGACTGCAGGGATTCATCTTCTTGGTTCTTTCGGTAAAGTCACGTAGAAGGGAAGTAATAAAAACGTCGTGAGAATAATTTTATTATGTTTTATTTTTATTATTTTATTACTTCCCTTCTACGTGACTTTACCGAAAGAACCAAGAAGATACATTATCAGAGTTATGTTTTTTGTTTGCATTATGACTGCAGGTATTGTGGTCTATGCAAACATGACTCCTCGTAAAAAAAGGTGTCAGTTTTGTTGCCAGATTAAAGGGTAAAAAAACAATTATGATATTTTTTACTGGCAAATGAGGCACCAATGGTGTAAATGCAGAGTTGTTACGTAATTGCGCAACAGCGTACACAGCCTTAGAAGAATGAGAGACACACACAGTGCCGGATAATCCTCGTAGCAAAGTCGCTACACATGTAGCTGCGGGCCCCGTACTTTCAAGGGCTCCGCGCTAAATGCTTTCAAGCTATCAAATTTCGGTTCGGTGATTTTGCACTTGCTCTATTACTATAGTACTATACCGTCTTCGACTTTTACGAACGACCTGGTGTTTAAGGTTAGCGATTTGTCGTATTATCTGGGCTATATAGCAAATGAAAAAAATACAATTACTTTACTATGCAAGTAAAAAAAAAATTGTGTTTTAATATTCGTTTTTTTTTTATTTAGGGCCCCTATATAACATCATATGCTACAGGTCCCACACAAGGTTCATCCGGCACTGGGCACACACAACAAGAAGTGGTGTGCACAACGCCTGGTGATGATGGGGGGGGGGTATTTCCATTTGTCCAGTGGTGAGACTCACAGTAGCCCGTCAATTTCATTGTCACGATTCTTGAAATATAATAAAGTCCGTGTGCGTGCGTGTGAACCAGAGTGTGGGGGCAATGATGGATACCCCGTGCTGGGCTCCCACCGGTGAATCTTGGTCTGTAATAAGGTAGGGCACTGATAAGGGGTTGATAGAAATGCCAGTGACGATGGTCTGAACCAGTTCTGGGCCTCCCCTAGGTCGACTCAACCTAAAATGAGTGCCTGGTGCGGTGTGTAAACATCGCCACTGGGGACACAAAGGCGGCTGGGCGTGGTGCTGGCCACCCACCCCCTCGTGCGCCGTGCCGGCCTTTATAGGCGCTCACTAAAGGGACGTCCATAAATGACGTCACGCATCACACTGTGTAACACACACACATCACAGTGTGTTATAACACACTGTGTAACACACACACAACACACACTGTGTGTGTTATAACAGACACAATACACACAGTGTGTGTGTATACACTGGGGTGTTATAACACACACACACATCACACACTGTGTAACACACACACATCACACACTGTGTAACACACACACAACACAGTGTGTGTTATAACACACACACAACACAGTGTATGTTATAACACACACACACATCACACACTGTGTAACACACACACACATCACACACTGTGTAACACACACACAACACAGTGTATGTTATAACACACACACACATCACACACTGTGTAACACACACACAACACAGTGTATGTTATAACACACACACACATCACACACTGTGTAACACACACACATCACACACTGTGTAACACACACACAACACAGTGTGTGTTATAACACACACTGTGTTATACACACTGTGTGTGTAATAACACACTGTGTTATCATACACACTGTGTGTGTGTAATAACACGCTATTTAACACACACACAATACACACAGTGTGTGTGTGTGTGTATAACACTGGGGTGTTATACACACACATCACACACACATATCACACAGTGTGTGTAATAACACACACTGTGTTATAACTCAGTGTGTGTTATAACACACACAATACACACACTGTGTGTGTAATAACACACTGGGGTGTAACACACACACATCACACAGTGTGTTATAACACACACTGTGTTATACACACTGTGTGTATAACACTGGGGTGTAACACACACACTTCACAAAGTGTGTTATAACACACACAATACACACAGTGTGTAACACACACACATCACAAAGTGTGTGTTATAACACACACAATACACACAGTGTGTAACACACACACATCACAAAGTGTGTTATAACACACACAATACACACAGTGTGTAACACACACACATCACAAAGTGTGTGTTATAACACACACAATACACACAGTGTGTAACACACACACATCACAAAGTGTGTGTTATAACACACACAATACACACAGTGTGTAACACACACACACATCACACGGTGTGTGTTATAACACACACAATACACACAGTGTGTAACACACACACTTCACAAAGTGTGTGTTATAACACACACAATACACACAGTGTGTAACACACACATCACAAAGTGTGTGTTATAACACACACAATACACACAGTGTGTAACACACACACTTCACAAAGTGTGTGTTATAACACACACAATACACACAGTGTGTAACACACACACATCACAAAGTGTGTGTTATAACACACACAATACACGCAGTGTGTAACACACACACACATCACAAAGTGTGTGTTATAACACACACAATACACACAGTGTGTAACACACACACATCACAAAGTGTGTTATAACACACACAATACACACAGTGTGTAACACACACACATCACAAAGTGTGTGTTATAACACACACAATACACGCAGTGTGTAACACACACACACATCACAAAGTGTGTTATAACACACACAATACACACAGTGTGTAACACACACACATCACAAAGTGTGTGTTATAACACACACAATACACACAGTGTGTAACACACACACACATCACACGGTGTGTGTTATAACACACACAATACACACAGTGTGTAACACACACACATCACAAAGTGTGTGTTATAACACACACAATACACACAGTGTGTAACACACACACATCACAAAGTGTGTGTTATAACACACACAATACACACAGTGTGTAACACACACACATCACAAAGTGTGTGTTATAACACACACAATACACACAGTGTGTAACACACACACATCACAAAGTGTGTGTTATAACACACACAATACACGCAGTGTGTAACACACACACACATCACAAAGTGTGTGTTATAACACACACAATACACACAGTGTGTAACACACACACATCACAAAGTGTGTGTTATAACACACACACTACACACAGTGTGTAACACACACACACATCACAAAGTGTGTGTTATAACACACACAATACACACAGTGTGTAACACACACACACACATCACAAAGTGTGTGTTATAACACACACACTACACACAGTGTGTAACACACACACACATCACAAAGTGTGTGTTATAACACACACACTACACACAGTGTGTAACACACACACATCACAAAGTGTGTGTTATAACACACACAATACACACAGTGTGTAACACACACACATCACAAAGTGTGTGTTATAACACACACAATACACACAGTGTGTAACACACACACACATCACAAAGTGTGTGTTATAACACACACAATACACACAGTGTGTAACACACACACACACATCACAAAGTGTGTGTTATAACACACACACTACACACAGTGTGTAACACACACACACATCACAAAGTGTGTGTTATAACACACACACTACACACAGTGTGTAACACACACACACATCACAAAGTGTGTGTTATAACACACACACTACACACAGTGTGTAACACACACACATCACAAAGTGTGTGTTATAACACACACAATACACACAGTGTGTAACACACACACACATCACAAAGTGTGTGTTATAACACACACACTACACACAGTGTGTAACACACACACATCACAAAGTGTGTGTTATAACACACACAATACACACAGTGTGTAACACACACACACACATCACAAAGTGTGTGTTATAACACACACACTACACACAGTGTGTAACACACACACATCACAAAGTGTGTGTTATAACACACACAATACACACAGTGTGTAACACACACACACATCACAAAGTGTGTGTTATAACACACACACTACACACAGTGTGTAACACACACACATCACAAAGTGTGTGTTATAACACACACAATACACACAGTGTGTAACACACACACATCACAAAGTGTGTGTTATAACACACACACTACACACAGTGTGTAACACACACACACATCACACGGTGTGACGTGCGGGAAATTCCCAACGCGTCACCGCCCTGGCCCCGCCCACGGCACCGCCTCCATTGGCCCCTCCCCCTCCTCCCTCCCCCTGCTCGCATCGCCATCCTTCGCTGCGGTCACACTCACTCACACATCCCCCACCACCATCACCACCACCAACATCACCATCATCACCAACATCACCACCACCAACATCATCACCACCAACATCACCACCACCAACATCATCACCACCAACACCACCATCACCACCACCAACATCACCATCATCACCAACATCACCACCACCAACATCATCACCACCAACACCACCATCACCACCAACACCACCACCAACACCACCATCATCACCAACACCATCATCATCACCAACACCATTATCGTCCTCACCACCACCAACATCACCACCACCATCATCATCACCACCACCATCATCATCACCACCAACATCATCGTCCACATCATCGCGAAATCGTCACCTCCATTGCGCCATGGCCAACAGAGATGGCGGGTGAGTGCCCACTGTATCATCATCCTCAGTGTTGTTGTTGTTACCCCTACACTGGTAACCTGGTAACCTGCTATACTCACTACGGGTTACACATCATTGTTAACCACTTACTACTGTGGTGGTAACGTGTTGAGTTATACCGCGATCGGGTTAAACCTTCACGGGATTGGGATAACGTGTTAACAGGCCTCAAGGTAACCTACTTATATCTAAACAGCGAGATAGAGGTAGTGTGTTAACTTAGTTACACACAGGCCTCAAGGTAACCTCCAAGCTATATCTAAACAGCGAGATAGAGTTAGTGTGTTAACTTAGTTACACACACCTCAAGGTAACCTGTTATATCTAAACAGCGAGATAGAGTTAGTGTGTTAACCTAGTTACACACAGATCTCAAGGTAACCTCCAAGTTATATCTAAACAGCGAGATAGAGTTAGTGTGTTAACTTAGTTACACACAGATCTCAAGGTAACCTCCAAGTTATATCTAAACAGCGAGATAGAGTTAGTGTGTTAACTTAGTTACACACACACCTCAAGGTAACCTGTTTTATCTAAACATCGAGATAGAGTTAGTGTGTTAACTTAGTTACACAGGCCTCAAAGTAACCTCCAAGTTATATCTAAACAGCGAGATAGAGTTAGTGTGTTAACTTAGTTACACAGGCTTCAAGGTAACCTGTTAAATCTAAACAGCGAGATAGAGTTAGTGTGTTAACTTAGTTACACAGATCTCAAGGTAAACTCCAAGTTAAATCTAAACAGCGAGATAGAGTTAGTGTGTTAACTTAGTTACACAGATCTCAAGGTAACCTCCAAGTTAAATCTAAACAGCGAGATAGAGTTAGTGTGTTAACTTAGTTACACACAGATATCAAGGTAACCTGTTAAATCTAAACAGCGAGATAGAGTTAGTGTGTTAACCTAGTTACACAGGCCTCAAGGTAACCTGGTATATCTAAACAGCGAGATAGAGTTAGTGTGTTAACTTAGTTACACACACCTCAAGGTAATCTGTTATATCTAAACATCGAGATAGAGTTAGTGTGTTAACCTAGTTACACAGGCCTCAAGGTAACCTGGTATATCTAAACAGCGAGATAGAGTTAGTGTGTTAACCTAGTTACACAGATCTCAAGGTAACCTCCAAGTTATATCTAAACAGCGAGATAGAGTTAGTGTGATAACCTAGTTACACAGATCTCAAGGTAACCTCCAAGTTATATCTAAACAGCGAGATAGAGTTAGTGTGATAACCTAGTTACACAGATCTCAAGGTAACCTGGTATATCTAAACAGCGAGATAGAGTTAGTGTGTTAACTTAGTTACACACGCCTCAAGGTAACCTCCAAGTTATATCTAAACAGCGAGATAGAGTTAGTGTGTTAACTTAGTTACACACGCCTCAAGGTAACCTCCAAGTTATATCTAAACATCGAGATAGAGTGTGTGTGTTAACCTAGTTACACACAGGCCTCAAGGTAACCTGTTTTATCTAAACATCGAGATAGAGTTAGTGTGTTAACCTAGTTACACAGGCCTCAAGGTAACCTGTTATATCTAAACAGCGAGATAGAGTTAGTGTGTTAACTTAGTAACACAGGCCTCAAGGTAACCTGTTTTATCTAAACAGCGAGATAGAGTTAGTGTGTTAACCTAGTTACACAGATCTCAAGGTAATCTGTTATATCTAAACAGCGAGATAGAGTTAGTGTGTTAACCTAGTTACACACAGGCCTCAAGGTAACCTGTTTTATCTAAACATCGAGATAGAGTTAGTGTGTTAACCTAGTTACACAGGCCTCAAGGTAACTTGTTATATCTAAACAGCGAGATAGAGTTAGTGTGTTAACTTAGTTACACACACCTCAAGGTAATCTGTTATATCTAAACAGCGAGATAGAGTCAGTGTGTTAACCTAGTTACACAGGCCTCAAGGTAACTTCCACGTTTTATCTAAACATCGAGATAGAGTTCATAGAAAGCGTGTAAAAAGATCGTTTAAAATGTTATTTTAATTTTTTATGATTAGAATGGTATTGTCATCCTTATGGCATAAGTATACCAAGTTTGTAGTTGATACCACATTGGGAAGTGGGTTAAAATTGAGTTACAAGATTTGAAGATACGACAACAACATAATTATTTTATTATGTTTTATTTTTATTATTTTATTATTTCCATTCCACGTGACTTTACCGAAAGAACCAAGAAGATGAATCCCTGCAGTCACGAAAGCTTTAAATCGAAAAAGAGTGAGTTAAATAAAAGCGTGTAAAATAAAAAAAGTTATTTTGTGTTTCTCCCTCGTGATGACATTTTGTAGGATGAACGTTGAGATGTGTAAGGGACACGTGGTGACCAATACGGTCTGAATTGGTCTGTAATAATCTAGGCCACTGATAAAGGGTATGGATTTGTGGTGTTTTTAAATCCTTTATATTAAGTTCGCTTGCTTGCTTACGACCGTGCAAATCTTTCGGTCGTTTTTTAACACACTTCCAGTGATACAATCGAGCTGACATTTTCCACACAGACTCGTTGTGCGTGACAATTAATGTTTCCAAAATTGTACACTTTTTAGGACAAAAATATTATATTTAATTACCAATTGCTTAATGGTGCAATGCAATCATCTGACCCATAGGTGGCAGCCATCTCAAGCCAGAGGACGAGAGGACTCTAGCCGCCACGCATATAAAGGATTTATAGTGAAAAACTTTGTTTTTACGGGTTAATTTTTATTCAGTTGCGAGTGTATTGTGATGTGTATGCCTGTGTTATGTATAATGCGGCAGAGTTGTTGTTGTTGTACGGTGTTGTGCTAACGTTGAGTTGCGTTATATTAATACGTTATATACCGGTGATTGTGTTTTTGTATTGTGTTGAAGATGTTGTTCATCTGTACTGTGTTGGGAGCCTCGTGTTAGCAGCAGCAGCAGCGTGTACAGTGCATGATCGTGTACATTGTGTTGTACAGTATGTACCACGTGGCAGATCTCAAGATTCAGATGTATAATTCAGGGCACTTTAAAGACGTGTGGGTGATCGCTGGTTATAATCATCAAGTGGCTTGGACCCTAGCATGCCATTTAATTAGGACTACAATCCAGATTTTTTTTTTTAAACATAACACTGGTCAACAAAAAAAATGGTTTTTTTCTGGCCTGGACTTTTGCAGCTGTTCTAGACTAATTTCAGGGTCAGTTTAACACATAGGCTTTCGCGACCAATATTGTTCATAATCAACGATTTTTGGGTTTAGATCGCGTTATTTATAAATGTGTCGTAACCCTCCACCACCCGACACGGCCAATCAGTAAAAAAGTGTCACGTTGACAAAAGACAAATAGTTCACTGCTTTAGCCCACCGGTGTGTTGAAGCGTGAAACCACAACATTTACAATTTGAGTACGACGTTTCGCTGGTAATTGCATGGCGAATTGCCCGATGATGCTGGATGCAATTACCAGCGAAACGTCGTACTCTTTGTCAACGTGACACTTTTTTACTGATTGGCCGTGTCGGGTGGTGGAGGGTTACGACACATTTATAAATAACGCGATCTAAACCCAAAAATCGTTGATTAATTTCAGGGTGCTGATTCCAAATCTGATCTCAGATTTGCTCTATCACATCTCATTTTCATGATATCGGAAAACCCCATTTTCATTGATTTTACCCGAAATTAACTCTGTCACTTATGATTGCAAGTTGTTGCGAGTCAGTGACTGCTTTAGTGTTAAAATATGGTGCTGTATTTTTAGGATAGTGTGTTTATAATATCATTTATGTAGATATCCACATTTATTTAATATTTTTCTTCTGCAGTTTTTATTGAAAATGCAATATTTGATATCTCAAAAACCTGATGTGATAGACAAAAACTGATGCCAGATTTGGAATCGGCACCCCAAAATTACCTTATAACCGTTGGAATACCTTGTGCCAGAAAAAGTGTGACCAGTGTAATCTATCCACCTTTCTTGATAAAGGAGACATTCTCCTAGAAATGCCGCGGTGTTGGTTGGGACATGCCCGGCCGAACTGTGTGACCTTTTCTCTCTTCCACGTCGAGATGGTGAATATGGTGCACCTTCAATTTAGTGAACTTTCTCAATCCCACTGACTTATTTCCGTCTCATTTCAAGTCAGTCAACCAATCCACGTGGCACCTGCTGGGTCTGTCCCGTGACCATCTACTAGCGATCCTTTTTACTCTTTCACGCATAAATCAAAGTGTACCTAGCCAGGCGCAAGCGCCGTGGTAACGTCACCGCCACCTAACGGCTAATGCCGGTTGTTGTTGTAGCTGTTGTTGATATGGTGTCTGAGGTTTGCCCACATTCGTGGAGCCTGGCCCCGTGTTTCACGTTACAAAGAGGACGGACGCTCTCCTGTCCTTTCTTAGGATGCAAACTGCGGTGCAGCATGGCGGTGGTGGCAGCAACGGAGGCAGCGATGGCGACTACATGGAGGAGTTCACGGTGCCTGCCAGTAGGGAGGCTCTGGTCAACAACGTAGCGCGCAATCTACAGCAGATCTTCTTCGTGTGCATGACCCTCGTGACCACGCCGGGCGACAATTTCTCCTGGATCAAGCTCACGGGAAAGTCTCTGGAGAACGTGCAGCGCGCCAAGGTGACCACTGGCTTCCGCCAAATCATTTTTCGCCAAATCATTTTACCCCGCGCGTAGGCCTCGGCAAGGTAAGGTAATTGTACCCTTTTTACCGGGTAAAAGGGTAAAGGTAAAGGGTAAAGGTGTCGACGTGCCAAGGGGTAAGGGTAAAAGGTAGGCTCGTTGCATTTTACCTTTTACCTTACCTGCTAAAGGGTAAAAGGTAGGGTAGAGTGATTGTATTGTGGTAAGGTAAAAGGTAGGGTAAAGGTAGGCTCGTTGTTTTTACACTTTTACCTTACCTTGCCGAGGCCTACCCGCACGGCAAGAATGGGTGGGCGCAAGGTGGTTAAGTGAGCACACACTCTGAGTTGGGTTTCGATCGCCAGCGATGATGGCACAAACGTCGGCAGGAGCCAGTGATGTGTGTGGGTGAAGTACGCTCAAACGACCCCCACGATCTGACATGGCTTTGGGTGTCCCTTAGTCCAGCAGTAGAGTGACAAGTGGCTGAAGTAATGTTTTACCGTGAGAACGCCTGGAGTTTCTCCGTCGAGAGTCTGTGTCTTACAACAACATCAAAAACGCTCGGACATTCGGTTCGATTGGAGAGAGGCAGGCCTACGCGTCGGTACAAGGGTTCATTCATACGGCCCGGCCGGCTTGCTAATTTTAATTCACAATTTGGTATTTAAAGCGAGTTGGGTTTCTGTGGTTAACTACAAAGCAACTGGGACTTTTCCCCTGTGCGGGGGCTGCGGCCGGCTGGCTGGTCGGCCGTGCGTCAGTTTTACAAATGTGGAAAATGACCATAAAAGGGGGGTGAGCGGTGCGAGACGGCGTGGTCGTGTTGTGGGAAAGGCGTTGGGTTCATTCACGACGGGTGCCACTGTTTTCTGGCGGCGTGGAGCAGAAACCAAAACCCCCGCCGCCGCCGCCGCCACCACGCGTGTAGCTGCGGCTGCTGCTACTGCGGTGTGTGCATTGCGTGTGGCGGTACACGCTGCAGGCGTATTCTGAATTTTGGGTGATTTTTTTTCTTTTTTTGCCATCCGTGCTAAATGCCGATCTTGAATTATTTACCCAGGAACTACCTTTTCCACCCCCCCCCCCTCAAGTGTGGAGGAGCGGTGGCAGAGTAGTTAGCGCCCAGCTCTTAGTTCTACAACTAAGCCCATCATCTCACAGGCTCATTGTCACCGTTGTTGCACTCTGCCTTGTGTGTTGTGCTCACCACTTGCATGCCCGCAAACTCTGTGTGCAGCGCACTGTGGGTGCCGTGCGTGCCGTGTGCTCTCTGAACCGTGTGTACTGTGCGTGTCATGCTTGCTGCACATGCCGTGTGTGTTGCGTACCATGTGTACCGTGTGGATTGTGCGCGTCGTGCGCGTGGTCTGCTTCGTGTGCGTCGTCTCCCGTGTGTGCCGTGCGCTTGACGTCGGCTCTGCCACCCCCGCAGGAGTTCGTGGTGGGGCTGTGCGGCGAGGGCCTGCAGGTGGAGCAGCGCTTCCCGCCGGGCCTGCAGTGCGTGTACGAGGGCCTCGCCGGCCGGTTCCTGCGCGCCCTCGCGTGGGACAGCCGCGCCGACGTGAGCGTCACCGGCGTGGGCCGCCTGACCATCCGGGGAGGCACCGAGGCCGTGCTGCTGGCGCAGACGCGCGTGCAGCACTTCTGCGACTGCTGCCGGGAGACGGACGCGGAGGGGCGGGGCGCCGCCGCCGCCGCCACCGCCGCGCCGGGGGAGGCCGACTCGCTAGCCAAGCGCCGCTTCAACCGCCTGGTGGAGGAGAACGGCGGCAAATACGGCACCGAGTTGCTGCTGTTGCCCGTGAGCATCAAGCGGGACCTCCTTGAGCTGCTCGACGCGGCGGGAGCCCACGCCACTTTCTCGCGAGGGCCGCCCGATCGGACACGTGGGTCCTTCGTGCTGTCGGCCAGAGGGACGGAGGCGCCGGAAGCGCCCGGTGTTGGCGGCGGCGGCGGCGGCGGAAATAGAATCCGGGTAAGGATGCCGACCGAGGGACAGAGGACGTATGGTAAGGGCAGGGAGGACCTCTCGAGGGAGGAGAATGACAGCCCCGTGACCGAGCTGAGTTCCAGCTTCACCAGCGCGCTTGGCAAGGCCGAGGCGGAGACACCCGAGACGGAGGAGGCGGAGGAATGTGCAGGCAAGCCCTTGAAGAGAGTGAAAAACCCGTCGGTTAAACGGAAAACCTCGGACAGCGAGTCGACGGTCTCCGGCCAGATGAAGAAACACTCGCCCGCCAACGTGTCGTCGTCCCGCGGGCTCGGCAAGGAGGAGGGCCGCGCGCAAGCGACCGCCGCTGCGCAAGCGACGCCGGAGCCGGAGAGGGAGCTCAAGTACCTCGTGAATTTCTTCAGCACCATGGGTTACGATCCGGAGTTGGTGCGGAGCGTCGTGTTGGAGATGGGGCAGCAAACCGAGGCCTCGGAAATCCTCGATCGCCTCCAGGAGAAGGCCACCTTGGTCACGGCGGGCGAGCAGGTCGGCGGCGACGAGGAGTCCGGCTCTGAGGATCCGCAGGAGGGCTCGTACGCGACGCATTGGGTCATGGAGGCGGCCATGAGCCTGGGATACACGCGCGACGAGGTGGGCGACGTGTGCCGAGCTGTGGGCACCGACCCGCGCAGCGTCCTCAAGGAGTTGCACCGCATGGGCAAGCGAGCGGCACCTGCGGCGACGGCGGCGGAGCCGGGCGCCGAGAGCGCGCACCGAGAGCAGCAAGGCGAGCGCCAGGGCGGTCCCACGGAGGCGTTGGCACGCGTCTTCTCTCGGGGCGTTTGCTCAAACGCCGACAGAGCCGAAGCGCAGGCGACGTGGAAGAAGCCGGGCCCGGAGGCGAGCCTCTTGCGTTCCCACGGCGGAGAGGGAGTGGCGCGCGGCGGCCCCGTGAATGGCGCCGCGCGGCTCCCCCGGGGCGGCGTGTCGTCGTCGTCGTCTTCATCGCAGCGCGCCCGTTTTCCCAGCGCCGAGGCGGACGACCTGGAGACGGACGGGACGGGCGCGCCTCCACCGGCAACGAGCAGACGCCCCGGCAAAAAGGACTGCATCGTCATCTCGGACGACGCGAACGACGTCCTGCACGTCCGCGGGCCTGCCGACGGCGCGGCACGGAAGGAGGCGACAAAGTGGCACGTGGAGCAGCCGGGCCCCCGCCAGGAGTGCACCGCCGTTGCCAGGTGGGTAGGTGGGGGCCGGCGTGGCCGTGAATCTGAGCAGTGGTTAAGCCTTAGCCCCCCCCCCCAACACGCAATTTGCAGTTTCACGACTCGATGTTTGGACGGCGTTTGCTTGTGGGGCGAGTTGCGACGAGTCGATTGAATGTCAGCTGGTGCCCTCGCGATGCACCCGTCAAGTGACGCGCGCCAGAATTGGATATTAACATTTTCCACTGATTGTTGTATGAAGGATGGGATAATATCAGATTTATGCCGCGGGGGGGGGGGGGTGGGGGGAGGTAACTAAACTAGAACTGAGACGGGCAAAAACTCCGGTGCAAACCAGACGGTAAAAAAAAAGAGGCAGAAAAGCGTTTCATTTCGAAACCAACCGCGGCTCTCGGATCGTGGCGATCGCTTGAATCGCCGGTGGGGGGTTTGCGCTGTCACACCGACCGAGTCCGCTGGCAGTTCCGTTTCTCATCGATGTTCCTAACGACTTCACAGTACCAGCCGAGTGGCGGCCGCCGCCGCTGACACCACCACCACCACCGGCTCCAGCAGCAACCTGCAGCCGACAGAGCTCTACCTGCTTGGGCTGTCTAAGCCATACAAGCTGTACCTGCCGAGCGAGCCCGGCAGGGAATCCGTGCGTCACGTCATCGTGGACGGGAGCAACGTCGCCATGGCGTGAGTGCGATCTCGCGCCTTCGGTTTAGTGGGCGGTGGCGGGGGGGCGTCGTCAAAGGGGGGCAGCCTTTCTGAGCGATTGTCGTCAGGCGAGTTCTGTGACTTTGCTGATGCAGATCTAACACTCGCATCGAGCTCGGGTTTGTTTACACGCTCTTGTCCTTGACCTCTCGCCCCCCACCTCTGATAAGCACGATTGGCTAGGTACGGTACGAAAAAAGTTCAACATTCACGTATATACACATACACGTCACAGACTGTGACATCATCAAGAATCGGTATTGTCATCACCACCATCACACTTAAATGCATATTTATCTTTGTCACGAGCAGCATTTTCTAAATAGTGAGTGGACTCGCAGCACAACGTAGATGGGGAAAATCCGACTGACAGAAATAGAAGTCACTTCCCTAACTTGCACAACAGTTGCGCACAAAATTTTACCACGGTTTTTTGTTGTTGTCGTAATTATCAAACGGAGCCTTGGCTCGTGGGCAGCGAGGAAGTGCCGTCTGTTCCGTCACCACGTGCAGACGTTGTGTGTTCGCGCAGGTGAGTCACTCGCCCGCAGGGTCAATTTGCCGAAAGTCGTCATTGAAAAATTGCGCGCCGCTAATCCACGGCAAGACAAAGCCGCACGGGTACTTACCAATCCTACCGGGAGACGTCACGGACGCGTCAACGGGGCTCATGATCGCAGGAGCTCGCTCACGTCCGTCGTGTGTGACTAAGGGCTCGCTGGAGAGCCTCGGCTGCGTCACGTTTTTCCCGGCGAGGCCTTGAGAAAATTTCCCAGCCGAGGTCACGCAGGCGGGGTCACCACTGGGGCCAAGGTGACGGTTATTGACGCCGCTTGCCGCCGCTGTCTGTGCCGCCAGTTGTTACCTTTTGTTCGATTCTTGTACGAACACCGTTCGTGTTACGCTTGACTGGCTGTCAAAGGGTCCGCCCGCATACCTTGGAAGCGTGGCAAATTGTGGGATGAGAAAAAGACATGGAGGAGGGGGAGGAGGAAACAAAGACACGGAGAGCTTTGACAAATACTTTTAGTTTTTTCGGTAAAGTCACGTAGGTAAAAAATGAAATTAAAATTAATAAAATAATAAAAATCACGACGTTTCGGAGGCAACACAAGTCTCCGTCAGCAGGTGGGACCATCACAGCTAGATTTGCTGTATCTTTGACAAAGACTACGCGCACAAACGCAAAGCACTTCCTGCGCAACTACGATCGGGCGGCAGGGTGGTGGTGTGCCGGTGACGCTCATGCCTCGCAGCAAGAGAACCCTGGGTTCGATTCCCGACTCAGGTGTCCTCTCCGTGTCCAGTTTGTGTGTTCCCTCTCCCTGCTCTGCATGGGTTTCCTCCAAGTTCTCCGCTCTCCTGTCATAACCTCCGACGCTTGAACTAGGCCTTGGTACCCGGTGTGTCTCTCTGCTAGGTTGACTCGGCCTGAAATCAACATTGTCGAAGCAGAGCCGAGCTTTAGTTGACACCCCATAATGCTGGTTGTAATCTCCAGCGAATCGTGTTGGAACTAAATGATAAAATTTTGCTTAACTTTTCAACATTCCTAACAAACTAAATCAAATTTCGATTTGAAGCTTTCGTGACTGCAGGGATTCATCTTCTTGGTTCTTTCGGTAAAGTCACTTCTACGTGACTTTACCGAAAGAACCAAGAAGATGAAACCAAATGCAAGTTTTCACGTTTGCCCGCGTGGCAACTTGATTTGATTGGCTCTGTCGGGTCGTGGAGGGCTATCGGTGAAAATCGCATCCACTGCACAAACCGTGGCAGATGCGGAATCCTGATGCACAAACGTAAAATGTAAAACTCTCCAGTAGTGTTGCGGCTAGTGGTCATCCAGTACAGACTGTACAACGTATATCGACGCAATGTCCGGTCCACAAATACAAAGAAGACATCACAGTGATTACACTGTGCTGCTCCTGACGTGGTTGTCTGGCTTGGCCACTCGTGTGAATTTGTAGTCGTTGTTCTGCATCTTGCATCAGCCATACGAAAGAAGACGATTGGTGAAAATTTACATCATGCCTCCACAATCGGACCCAAAAGAAAACCAATCATGGGCCCACTTCTTAGTTGGTGCAGTCCCGAATGAGCACCTAATACAAATGATGGTCGTATTAATACTATTTAGTCAGGAAATCCACTCCCGAGTCTCGAGACTGGTATTCACGAGGGCACCTGCATGAGGATGTTTGGCCAATCCCTTCAACGGGGTGTTCAGCTTAACATGGGAGGACACTGAAGGGACCCGAAGAAAACCCACGCACGTGAGCGAACGACGCTGAAATCTCCGCAGATTCACCCCCAGCCACGTCTCAAGGCCACGCGAGAACAGTGGCACGTGAGCGAACGACGCTGAAATCTCCGCAGATTCACGACTTCACATTGTCGCACCCACCACGTTTTGGGCCACCTCGCGGCCCGGCGGGTTTTCACAAATCTACGCGATCCCATCAACTCTGCTAAGAGGCAATCCATGAATACGAGGCAAGCCATTACTAAGAGCCAAGCCATTACTACAAAGGCCGCTTGCGATGACGATACGCGCTCCTACACGTAACTGTGTCGCCGCCAAAGAGTGTGAAGCTGGGTGGGCCACTGGGCTTGTGGTGGGTTGTAGGGCTCACTCCAGTCAACCCCCCCCAGTGGGTTCCATTCACCAGGCCTTTGTGAATGCAAACAATTGGCGAGGTTTTACGGGGGGAACTTGCAGTGGCGCTGGGGCACGCCCACGCGGTAAATTTAGACTGGAATTTCCCAAAAAACTTTACCCTTGCCCTTTACACCCAATTGCAGAGACGAGTGCTTCCGTGTGCAGAGTCAAACGCAAGCCGCAGTGACTGCGCGATTAGGGGCAGCGGTTTGAAAAGCCGTGCGGTAGGCGAGAAATCCGCGGTTATTGCGCGGAGGTGGCGTTTTTTTTTTTACGCGGCAGAAGCACGCGAATGCACGGCTTGCGCTTCCTTAACACCAAACGCACTCGTACGTGATCTTCCCGTGTGCTTTGTCCTTAGTATCTTTAGTTCATAATGAACGTTTTTGGGTTTAGATCGCGTTATTTATAAATGTGTCGTAACCCTCCACCACTCGACACGGCCAATCAGTAAAAAAAAAGTGTCACGTCGACAAAAGACAAATAGTTCACTGCTTTAGCCCACCGGTGTGTTGAAGCGTGAAACCACAACATTTACAATTTGAGTACGACGTTTCGCTGGTAATTGCATCCAGCATCATCGAGCAATTCGCCAGAATCTTTAGTTGTGTTTTTTGGGGCTGGGGGGGGCAAGGGATGGGGAGAATTTCCCCCCTCCCCCCCCGTTCCCGATTAGCAGAGCACCTTGGGTTGGTGGGGGAGCGTTTCAAGGTACGGTTTGTGGAGAGGCTTCACTTCGCGATGGGGTTGGAGCACGCGAGCGCGCGCGTGCGTTTGTACTCGCCCCGTATCCCGCGGCAACCCTTGGCTACGTACGGTGCTTACGTGTCAGCCAGCCTCACACGTGACTAGGCACGCCTGTCTCGATTCTAAACTGAACACGTTATTTGGTGGTGACGCTGCTGCGTTGGCAGTGGGGCACAAAAGCACAGTTGACAACTATACTCTATGGTTCTTTCGGTAAAGTCACGTAGGTAGAAAAGTAAATGATAAACCACGGCGTTTCGATCGCAACACAAGCAATCGTCATCAGGTAGAAAGATACAGCAGTAGAAGTAGAACTGCTGTATCTTTCTACCTGATGACGATTGCTTGTGTTGCGATCGAAACGTCGTGGTTTATTATTTATTTTTCTACCTACCTGACTTTACCGAAAGAACCAAAGAGTATGGATTTCTGCAGTCACGAAAACTTCAAATCAAGAGTTAACAACTGAACAAAAACTACCGCAATGACTCTACCTCTCTCGCCTCCCGAGTATGCTGTGAAGGAGGGCCGTTGCCTAAGAATGTCGCCAATTATAAGATTCTTCCGTTTAAAGATCGCGAGCCTTGTGTGTTTCCTAAGAAAGGAATGTGGCCATTAGCTGGGTCACAAGATGCGTTGTGGGAAATCTAAATGTGTGATCTTGCAAACATATAATGAACAAAAAATATGCTTTGGTGTTGCTGCAGCTGTATTGGCAGTGGTACACAAAGCACACTCACAAAGAACGCGACACCTTCGTCAACAACGCTGTAGCCTCGAAAGGTAAATATAATTGGCGATGTTTCGGGACAGTGCGGCCCCGTTCTTCACAGCGCACACCGGGCTAGCTACGTCTCGCGATACAACGTGCGAATGCGCACGATCTACGTGTCGTTAGATCTCGCGCAAAATACAACGGAGGCCTTTCGAGAGGAAGTCACCAGGCGTCCCCGTCAATGGGTGGCGCATTCCCAGTGCCTGCCAGGCTTTGGACGGCCTCAGCAGGCCTCGACGCGAATGGAGGGCGACCGAGTGTCTCTGTTCTGTCGCTCGCTGTTTGCGGGTTTGGAGGAGCGTCGTGTTTGACGTCTGGGCAAGTCGGTTTAATCACCACGTAGGCTTTCACCACCAGTAGTGAGGACGTCATCTTGCTCTGTTTAAGACCGGAAGCAGGAAGACTTCTTCACAATTCTGGCAAATTTGGCCGATGGAGCTGGTTGTAAGCTACCAGCGAAACGTCGCGTATTCAAATTGGAAATGTTGCGGGTTTACTCTCCAACACACCGGTGTGCCGAAGTAGTAACTAATTGGCGCGTTTACGTGACCAACCTTACAAATTGGTTGTGCCGGGTCGGTGATCGGTTAACGACACATTTATATTTACGTGATCTAACCCCAAAAAAACCCTTTATTTACGAATAGTCTGAGCAAGTCGCTGTGTGGGCGGGTTGGTCATGAACAAAACAACTTCATTGGGGCTGCAGGGTGGCAGCAGTGGCAACACTCGTGTGGTTTGACAGCAAAATTCAGTAAAATTTTCAACTCGGGCGCCTTTACGCGTGTTAAGTTTGCAGCGTTCTCCTGTTCTGCATGGATTTCCTCCGGCTTATCCAGTTTCCTGCTCCGATGGCGACAAAAAAAAAACACAGTGTCAATGCCATTCACTCAAACATCCCAGAGAGGCAACACCCCCCCCCACCGACTACGAAAACTTGGCAGGACCCTCCTAAAAGAGTCTTGAGACTCGGCGAGGCTTTCCTAGGAGAACAAGCGAAGCAATAATAATAGTTCCATTCGTTCCATCGGCGTCATTCCATGAGATCAAGTGTTTTGTGTTCTGCCTGAACTCTTGCAGGTGGAGAGCAGTGCATTCGGCCTGTGCTAAGAGAACGGGCCGTGGAAAGTGATATTGCAGAATTAATCTTGATTTGAAGCTTTCGTGACTGCAGGAATCCATACTGCTGGTTCAGCAGTTCCACTGCTCGATTATATTTTTTCCGCCCGAGGACGACCGCTTGTGTTGCGATCGAAACGTCGTGGTTTATTTTATTTTATACCTACGTGACTTTACCGAAAGAACCAAAAGAGTATTGCAGAATTACTTGGGAGCTCGCCTCGAATGACAATTATTTTTATCTACACACTCAGAGGTTGCGCACTTTCCCATGCACTGCTACAGAGAAACATTCCTCATATAGCAGTCAAACTGATCTTATATAAAACAAATTCTCATAGCTGGATTTTTCCAAATTAAGTGAGGAATAAAATGTAACTTTAAGTGTTTATTGCAGTCGTTGATGCCCAGGTTGACACCATCAACTCACTATGCTTTAAATGGGGTCTCTGTGCGAGTCTGTGGGTCTCTGTGCGAGTCTGTGATCTCTATGCGAGTCTGTGGGTCTCTGTGCGAGTCGTTGGCGACAGGGTTGAGACCATCAACCCTCGATGCTGAGAACCCGGTTTAATCACCAGCGGCTCATTTTGAATTCTCAGGATCTCAGCGGGTCCCTGCGTGTTCTAGTTTCAGGTTGATCTTGTTTGACCAGGCGAGGACTCAAAGGAGATCAGGGATTCATCTGATTTGCAAGAGTGACCTGTGGCGGTCACTAAAGCGACGAAAAGCAAAACAAAACAAAGCACAGCAGTGATGCAAAGGGAAAATCTGGAATCAAAAACGAAAATAGTGCAAAAACTCAACTCGGGTGTTAATTCGTGAACTCTCCCATGTAGGTCTGGCCGGGGCGGATTACGTCTCGACTGATGCCCCGTAGCGCTCTGCACACTCCGACGCCTGGGCCGTGCGGACACCACAACAAACATTGACGCCACTCGCGCTGTTACCAGAGGTGTAAAACTCTCTGGCCAAAGGGACGACGCGACACCGTCGCCACCAATCTGGCCCTGGCGTGCGGAGGCACACAAAAAAACCACTGCGCCCCCCCCCTCCCCGATCAGTCAAATCGAATGAAGAAAAAATAGAGGAACTAAAAACATCCCCTGGGGGGGCTGTGTAGTCAGGGGGTGGAGGGGGCCGTGCGTGTTTTGCACGTCGCTCGGTGGCGTGGCTGGAAAGTCCCCGTTGGCCGCTGGTGGTGGGGGAGGGATGATGGGGTGTGGTGGAGTGTGTGAGATGGGCGAGATTGGGGGCGGGGGGGTTGTTCATCCAGTGAGAATCCGTCCGAACTCGCCGCGCGTGTGGTTGTCTCGCATCGCGTTGCCACGCAAACGCGCGTACGTTCCGCCCTCGCCGCCGCCACCGCCCTGCCAGGTTTCACGACTCGCGGTCGAAGACCCGAAGCCTCCGTGCTTGAGTGAGGCTGGCGGCTGTTTTGCGTCGTTAAAGCGAGCCATGCCACCTCCCCCCCCACCCCCCGGCCCAGCTACTTCCTGCAGGAGAGACGGGAGCAGTCTGCGTGTGATTCAGTGCCCACTGAAGACTGAACTTTTTCTTTAAGGTAGTTTTTGTTTTGCAGGGGGAATTCCTCCGGTCCGACGCCGAAATAACTTTTGGTGTAGGTGGTGGCGAAGGCGTCGGGCGTGACCTTGTCACCGTCCCTCCCCGATCTGTGGCATTTGTCTGTAACCTGGACTTTGTGTGTATGGGGGGGGGGGAGCGGTGGAAAATTGTTTCGGCACAAACCCGGCGACCCGAGTTTCGATCCCCGCTCGCGGCCAACAGCAATAGAGAACATCTTAACCTGTCCTGTTGCTTCCCCTAGGTCGACTCGGCCTTAAATGAGTACGTAGCGCGTTGTGTTTTTAACCAGCACTGGGGGAGGCGGGTGGTGGGGTGTGATGCCAGCCACCCACCCCCTGTTGACCTTCATTCGGTGCTTTCTATAACCACACTTGGCCCAAATGTCTGTTAGAAGGCTATATGGGGGGAAATATTTTGCGTGGGCGTGTGTCTCACCTGCCGCCTGTTGCGATGGTCACATTTCAACTCCTTGAGTTGGTGGTTGTAAAGGACAACGTGGCCACACATTCAGTTCCTTGGAGTCGGTGGTCTGCATAAGGCTGAGAGCTTTTGTACACGCCCTGCACGTTGTTAAATCTGTGTGTTTGTGCCCGTGTGTGTGTTGCAGGCACGGCCTAAATCGTTATTTCTCGTGCCGGGGCATGGCACTGTGCGTCGAGTACTTCTGGAAACGCGGACACCGCAACATCACCGTCTTTGTGCCGCAGTACCGCACGTGCCGGGACCCATCCATCAAAGGTACCCACGTTTGGTGCATTGTGAGTAGTGTATACCACGGGCGTGTGGTGCATCATAGGTAGTGTATACCACGGGCGTGTAGTGCATTGTGGGTAGTGTATACGACAGGTGTGTGGTGCATTGTGGGTAATGTGTACGACAGACGCGCATGGCGTACTGTGGGTAGCGTATAAGACGGGCGTGTGTGGTGCATTGTGGGTCGTGTATACGACAGGTGTGTGGTGCATTGTGGGTAATGTGTACGACAGGCGCGCATGGCGTACTGTGGGTAGCGTATAAGACGGGCGTGTGTGGTGCATTGTGGGTCGTGTATACGACAGGTGTGTGGTGCATTGTGGGTAATGTGTACGACAGGCGCGCATGGCGTACTGTGGGTAGCGTATAAGACGGGCGTGTGTGGTGCATTGTGGGTCGTGTACACGACGTAATCGTGCCGTGGGTACATCCGCTGGGCGCGCGTCCTCACATTGCTCGCTCCCCCCCCCCCCCCCGTGCCCTCTCCGACACAGAGCAGCACCTGCTGACGAAGCTGGAGGAGCTGGGGCTGCTGTCATTCACGCCGTGCCGCATGTTCGAGGGCCGTCGGATCACCACGCACGACGACCGGTGAGAGAGCACGGGCGGCGCCCCTACGCCGGCTGCCTCCGAGTCCCGGCGCGCCACCGCCGCTCAACACCGCATGAGCGCTACGAAACCCCGGCGGCCCGAGTTCGATTCCCGCTCACGGCCAATTATCTGAAACGGTCCCGGACCTCCCCTAGGTCGACTCGTGCTCAAATGAGTACCTGGTGCGGTGTGTAAAATATCGCCACTGTGGAGACAAAGGCGGTCGGGCGTGGTGCTGGCCACCCACCCCCTCGTGTGCCGTGTGCCGGCCTTCATAGGTGCTGCTCGCCAATAGCATTTTCCCCAACAGTCTCTTAAGGTTATAAAGGGGAGTATTCATAATCAACGTTGTTGGGTTAGATCGCGTTATTTATAAATGTGTCGTAACCCTCCACCACCCGACACGGCCAATCAGCAAAAAAGTGTCACGTTGACAAAAGACAAATAGTTCACTGCTTTAGCCCACCGGTGTGTTGAAGCGTGAAACCACAACATTTACAATTTTTGAGTACACCGGTGGGCTAAAGCAGTGAACTAATTTGTCTTTTGTCAACGTGACACTTTTTGCGGATTGGCCGTGTCGGGTGGTGGAGGGTTACGACACATTTATAAATAACGCGATCTAACCCAACAACGTTGATTATGAATAGTATTGGTCGCGAAAGCCTACGTGTTAAAGGGGAGTATCTTTGTTTTGTTTATATCCCCACGTAGACTCGTACATATGTAGCGACTCACTCCGAGACCGGGTTCTTAAGGTACCTTCTTGTATTCTGCACGTCAGGGAACTCCACACACCCTCCCTACGTGCTTACACGCTAGTCGCACTCTTTTGACGGCAGTACCTAGCTAGTACAGTTGGCAGGCTGTTTAACTAGCGGCGTCTAAGATGGTCGAGACGGTGGTGACCAGAGGTCGCAACCGGGTACCCGATACCCGGGTACCTGTACCCGGTCGGGTACGGGTACCCGTTTGCGACCCTGGTGCGGCCGGGTACAGGTAAGGAATCAAAACCCGTTTGCGACCTCTGGCGGTGACGAAGGTGACGAACAGCGACACAGCGAGGGGATCCACTTTCAGCAACAGCCCCGAGCTCTCGCCCCGGGCCCCCTTTTATCCTCCCGGCGTGGCGTCGCTCCACCCACACCACGCCCTTTTTCTGAAACCTACTTGTAGGTTCCCGGGGCTTCAAGATAGACCCCTTCATGGGCTTTTCCTTATATACTCCCTCTGCTGATGTGTGTACTACCCCCTGCTGCCAGTACCACTTTCCCATCAGCAGCCAGCGTTATTTCACTACACATATATGCACCTCCGATTAGCACGGTTGGCTATGTACGGTGCGAAAGAAGTTCAACATACGTGTGTGTGTGTGTGTGTCTCTTTGCCTTTGTAGCTTCATGCTGCACCTGGCGGACAACACGGACGGGATCATCGTGACCAACGACAACTTCCGGGAGTTTACAACGGAATTGATCTCCTGGAGGGAGATCGTTAAGACGCGGTGAGTTGTGGCCACGCGCGTTGACGTGCACGCAAACACGCGTCAGGCTCGGGGCGCGGTGGTAACACAACCTCCTGGGTTCCATTCTCACTCGGGCGTCTTCTCTGTGTGCAGGGGGCCGTATTATCCAATAGACACGGTAGGCACTGTGGTTAGGGCCTACAAAAACTAAAGGGCCTACGAAAAAAAAAAGTTGACACATTTTTAGTATGATAAAAAAATGTAGCCAAGATATTCTTCTTGAAAAACATAATAATATATAGCAAGGATTGAAACTGTGTATGCAACGAGGCAGCAGAGGTTTCTTTTCATAAGGTGAGAGAAATTAACGCCGGAGATTAACTTTTCGAGATTTTTTTAATTGCACAATTAGCAAATAATGTCTTCAAATGGTGTTCTTCGCACAATCTCATTTCTCAATATAGAGCAGTGGAAGGCAAGACAAAGCGGCGTAGTTCTCCCTCGGTTGATCAGAGCCAGTTTTTTTAATCAGCTTTAGCTTCAAACAAAGAATGCTGCCCTTCACAATTCGTTTCCAAGATGGCAAGATACATCCTTAGAGCAATGTAAACATTCGGGTAATATCATCAGTGTTCAGAAGATTGAATATTTTATCGATGAAAATGAACGGCATCCTTTCAAAGCTGCGTCGTCCGATATGATCATAGTAAAAAAATAGTCGAACTTTTCGCTCGTAATATTTTTTAGGCTTACCTTGTTTTTAAAACAATCGTTTCTAATATTCTTATCTGCAGCACACAGTGTGTACGCCCATTGAATTAGGGCACAGACTAAATAATTAACTCATCAGTAATGACATCTGTCCAGCGGCTGGACGAAGTAACGCGCTAAACAAGCGAGAGACAACAGCGGTAGTACAGTAAACCCTTCTTGGTTCTTTCGGTCGTGGAGATGGTAGCGGTTTTGTTACAAGGGTGTCAAGTAACGGTGGTGTTATAACGGCCGCGTGCGTCTGCGTTTACCTCCCCGTGACTGCAGGATCTTGCCGTACACTTTCGTGGGAGACGTCTTCATGGTTCCGGACGACCCGCTGGGCCGGCACGGCCCCCGCCTCGACCAGTTCCTCACCAAGCCCAAGTCCACACGGTAACTAGCGCCGTCTCGTCCCCACGGTCCTCGCCGGGGGGTTGGGGTGGTGAGACGCGTCTCAGCTCTAGTTGTGGTGTGAGCACTCTGACCCGCGTGGGTCACCGTTTTGTTTAATTTGTTATTTCCCGCTACATGTAATCCCCCGCCCGCTCCCCAGTCATGCTCTCGGTGGCCCCGTGTAGGAAGACGCTTCACGTTAGAGAACGGCCCCGCAGAAGCGGATGCCACGGAGGTACCTCGGAGGATCCTTGAAGTGGCCCCCCGGTCCACGCACAGTAGAGGGGGCAGCGGGTGCCGTGGCGGTTTTCGCTCCGCGCTACGAACCCGGCGGCCCCGAGTTCGATTCCCACTCGTGGCCAACTCGATGAGTGTGTGGTGCGACGTGTAAACATCTCCACTGGGGAGAAAAAGCCGGCCGGGCATGGTGCTGGCCACCCATCCCTTCGTGTGCCGTGCCAGCTTTCATTCGGTGCTCGCGAACAGCTGCAAAATTCTGTATCGGCTATACGAGGCGGGCGGGTGGGGAATGTTTGTCTACACAGGCTGACGAGCGTGTACCCTACGTTTGCCTCGTCACACAGATTGATGCACCACAACCCGGCCGCGTACCAGGCGAAAACATTTCCGCTCCGCTTACCGTCGGCGGCAGCCGCCACCGTCGCAGGCGTCCCGGGCTTTCACTCCATGAACGACTGCGGACGGCCGCGGCCTACAAACGACCTGCAGGATCTACGCAGGCAGCTCCTGGACATCTTCCCCGGCGAAGAGGAGAAGGTGCAGCGGGTGCTGCAACAATACCCAGCGGTGAATGACCTGAACTTGCTCTCGGACCTCATGCTGGATGTGTAGTGAGAGGGGGATGGAGGGGGCTCGGTAAACCCCCCCGCCCGCCCTTCGTCATCTCAGTGTTCTGCTAAAACTTGTCGGTGTCTACAGCAGCGCGGTACAGCTAGGGAGCTGGGCACGTGCGGGGAGTGGTGGTAGTGGTGGCGGCCGCGCTTACGGTGGTGGCGATGGTGGTGGCAAGTACGAGGAGCAAGCGGAGAGCGAAGGCCGGCAGGAGATTGAGCGAGCGGGGCTCACAAGCGGATGTCACCATGATGATGATGACGGCGGCGGCGATGATGATGCTGTTAATCGTGGTGGTGGTGCTGTCGCTGTGATCTTGGCGATGACAGGATGGTGGCAGCCCTACGGTGTGGCAGACACGCCATCACGGTGATGGTGAGGCTGCGATGGGGTCCTGTTATGAATCTGTGAAGCCCGGCCTTTCACCGCCACTTCACCGTAGATGCACATTCGAATTAAACTGCAGTGATACCAATGTTGTAAATATTTTGGTTATGGGCGTTTAGTTAATTAAATTTAAGGTGTTAATTTAATTTCTCACGAAGTGGCGGACAAAGAGGAGGAGGCCTTCATCCGGAAGTGGATTTCTGAAAATATTTATTTATTGTGTGAGTTTGCAGCCGTTCCACAAAGCCGCCAACATTGGCCTGCCTGCCCGAGCAAGCCTGGCTTCGATAGGCATCGCCGTTTAGAAATTGTACATTTCCCCCCTCCCTCGAGTCATCAGGGTCAAGATGCGTTTGCTGCAAGCTGCTGCACCTTCGGTCATCTTGGACTGAACGAAAAAAGCAAGCCCGTTTAAAGCCACCGCTGCTTTCGCTATGTCATATAGATCTTTAACAACTGGGCGAATTGCTTTGTAGAGGTACTGTTGATGTTACTGTACTGCGTAGGATTCGGTGACTTTGACCCCGAGAACCTACAAGTTTAAACAAAAAATGTAAGCGCTCTCATGACGAGCGTTCTGATCCGGATGGAAATGTTCCGTCCCATCGAATCGGCCGGTCCAGCCAGGAGAGGGCGCTCGGAGGGCGGGTTTGTCGAACACGTTACTTTTTCATTCTGTTGCACTTTGTTGGTGTTTTGTCGTTGATGTAAACACCGTGACAAAAACTTTACACGTGAGAGCTCTTGCTCACGATGTTATATGGATTCATAATTGATTTTTTTTACGTGGTTTTTTGGTGTGGGGGGGGGGTAACATTGTCAACGTGTGACGACCTACCGACCTCCGCCCGACACGGCCAAAATATACGCGAGAGTCAAAATGCGCCGTTACATTATCGCTGCGGCACGCCGCAGGGCAAATCCGCGTGGCGTTTCGCAAATTTGCTCCGGACGTTTCGCCGCCAGTTGCTGCCAAGCCTCATCGGCTGCTTGCCAGACATTTTTGTCGCGCGACTTCGTGTAATGAATAACTTTTATTTCAATCAATCTCGTAATCTGACCCCCCCCCCCCCCCAAAAAAAAAAATACCAATTATGAATCACTTGTGATTAACACTACGATTGTCGCTGGATGTGTTGCACGTAAATCCACGCCAAGTGATGGTACCAATGAGACCCCGAGCAAGCGGTGCGGCGGAGTTATCGCCCCGAGAATACTCGCGACCCATCGCCCCGCGCGCTCACAAGCTGTCCGCACCTCGAGAAGGCAAAGCAAGGACCGAGCCTCAGGACTGCTCCCAAGCGGTGCATGTCGGGAAACCGAGGCGTGAGCCAGCGGGAGCCGTGGGCTGGATAGACAACAGCAAGTTCAGCGATGGGCTCAGTCAATGTCTATAGATTCAATCTACGGGGTGGAGTGGTGTTGAGTGAATGAACCCCTACATTTCGATGTAAAGCTTTCGTGACTGCAGGGATTCATCTTCTTGGTTCTTTCGGTAAAGTCACGTAGAAGGGAAGTAATAAAATAATAAAAATAAAACATAAAATAATTCTCACGACGTTTCGGCTACAACGCAAGCAGCCGTTGTAGCCGAAACATGAGAATTATTGCTTTATTTTTATTATTTTATTACTTCCCTTCTACGTGACTTTACCGAAAGAACCAAGAAGATGAACCCCTACATGTTGCATAGAATGGATTTGCGCGATGCATTCGCCCCAAATACGTTGCTGCCTTGGCCACAAGAGAAGGCGGAAAAAAAACATCCTTCGGTATAATTGACGATTGAACGGATGACGAACCGGGCAAGGCGGCGGAGTGACGCACCGTACGTGAACGTGTGGTCACGGGAAGAAGCGATGGTGCAGCGGTTAGCACGCTGAGCAACGTACCCGGCGACCCGAGTTCGATTGCCGCTCGTGGTCACCAACACCAGTGACGTATCTGAAGCGGTCCTGGGCCTCCCCTAGGTCGACTGAGCCTCAAGATGGGAACCTGGTGTGATGAGTAAAACAATGCCGCTGGAGAGACGAGTCAATTGCGGCGATACAGAGGGGCTCTGTCGGAGCGAGTGGTTTTTGCCGCTATTTGCGCAGATGACAAAACGACGCTGCGTCTCTTAAGAGTTCATTTATTTTTCTACCGGTGTTTAAAACGATACGTTGCCCTGGGAGGTTTTCACTCTCTTATTTGTTCAAAGTTCGTGTTTTCTATAAATACAAAAAAAAAACATTCACAACTGTTTACGTTTCCGTGTCGTTTAATAAATCCACAATTTCAAATTTCGCCCGGGAAGGCTCCACGCGTACGAGGCAGCAACACACAATCCCCATACAGATGGAAACTGGATGGGTGATTAAGTCCACTTTCTTCTGACCGACAAGCCAGGCTTATACTGGTAGGAACGAAGTGAACCAGCCTACAATAGATTATATCGTCCGTCCGTCCGTCCGAGTAGCAACATCGCCCCCTACTGCAAACACTTGGCAGGACCCTACAAAAACCTTTAGACTCAGTGACGCTTTCCTGGCTAAACAAGTGTAACATTCCCTTATAATTCCCTGAGATAGCTTTTAATTAAAACATTTAAATTAAAAATTAACTCACAGCGCCCTAAAGCCTACAGCTAGGCCTAAAGCCTAGAACTAGGCGTCAAACTCTCCCTTCGTATCGTCCGATTAGGTGTAGCAACATCGCCCCCTACTGCAAACACTTGGCAGGACCCTACAAAAACCTTTACACTCATGTTTATATTCTTTAGTTATTCGTTCCTACCAGCCCACCCCACAGGGACCTGTTATGGCACCACCTCGACACCCACGGGCAGGGGAGGTTCACGTGTTGTGCGGTGATCCACCAACCCCCTCGCTGCTGCTGCCTTCACAGCGCTGGGTCACGGGCAGCCAGGGTGTAGCAGCAAGCCACCACCGCCGCCCGGCTACAATTCCATGGAGTGCGAGAATGAGACCACTCCTCGCTAAACACAACCCATTCGCAGTGCAGTCAGTAGTCTCCCCCGCTCGCCTCCATCTCTCGTTTACAGCCCTGCAAAGCCAGCGGTGGCCATTCCACATTCCTACGGCAAGGAGTGGGGTAGGGCGGGGGGGTCCTAAATTGTCTTTTCCCCCCAGTGGTATCGCTTTCGGCGTCACGTCAAGAGACTTATCCATTCTGAAACATCGCACGGCAGCACAAACAGCCCACTGAAGTGGATGTCACAGAGCTACTTCTGAGATCCTTTCAAGGCGACCTCTTCCGCACGGGAGAGGCCGGCACTTCCCCACACACCCCCCACCCACCCTCTGCACGTGCGAGCGACGTTGGTCACAACAGTCAAGCGGATATTTTTTGTTAATTCAAAGAGTCGCTGCTTATTCGCGTGCTTAGCAAATTCGGAAATGTTTATTGAAAACGGCAAACAAACGCATCGACGAGAAGATCGGAGGCAGCGCCCCAGGGACGTATCTCCCAGGGGCGCCAAACACCACAAACTATGGGCTGGACAGTGCCGACAGAGGCTATGAGTTATAACTGGGGGGGGGGGGGGGGGGGCGGTTTGTGAGCACAGCAAATTATTAGCCAATCAATCCCAACTTGCCAAACACGAGTTCTGTCCCGAACCCGAACTAGCGCTACCTCTAACACGAGCCCTGTGCCCATAACCACGAGCCAACTCGCCACTGGCCCGATCTCTAACATTAAGTCGACCTCTAGCACAAGGCAAAGGACCCCCCCCCCCCCCCCCCACGTATTTGTCTTCGTCTGCAGTTGGCGATCACGGCCAATCAGGAGAACACTGCCCGTGTCTCTCTCTCTCTCAGGCAACACAAACGCAGCCCCCCCCCCTACCCAATCTATCTCACACAGGAGCTAACAGCTGCGCGAACGCTCAGCGGCACCCGCGGCTCCACCCGGCCGCCCGCCGCTGCAGCCGACACATCCATGACGAAGCACGACTTGGGGGAGCGACCAGATCGTGTCGATTAGAACCTGGATGTGGCGCTGGAGGTGGTGGTGGATGTGGTGGTGGTGGTGGTGGTTGTTGTGGTGGTGGTTGGGGTGGTTGTGGTGGTGGTCGTTGTGGCGTTCCGTTTAGTTGATGGTGAGGACGTCCGTCTGTATCTCGTGGCTCAGCTGCGTCTGGAGGTCGCTCAGCTTCTTCTTGAGGACGCCGAGCGCCATGAGGACCACGTTCTCGGGGCGCAGCGCCCCGGACGTCTCCACGTTAAAGTAGAAGCTACGCGCGCACACACAAACACATACACACAAACGCGCACACATACACGTTCACACGCACACACGCGCACACACGTACACACATACACGTTCACACGCACACACGCGCACACATGCACACACATACACACACGCGCACACACACACACACGTTCACACGCGCACACACACACACGTTCACACGCGCACACACACACACGTTCACACGCACACACATACACACACGCATCCACACACACGTTCACACGCGCACACACATACACACATACACACACGCGCACACACACGTTCACACGCGCACACACGTACACACATACACACATACACACACGCATACACACACACGTTCACACGCGCACACACATACACACACGCGCACACACGGCGATGTTTACACTCCGCACCAGGTACTCATTTGAGGCCGAGTCGACCTAGAGGAGGCCCAGGACCGGTTCAGATAATCATCACTGGTGTTGGCTGTGAGCAGGAATCGAACGTGGATCTCCGGGTTCATAGTGCAACGTGCTAACCACTACACTTTCGCTCGCCACACACACAGCCACAGATTCAAATGCATGTCCACGCACACACAGAAGACACACAAACGCAGACCCACACAATGCGTCCATCTCACCGGTTGGGGACTCCGTTGGGGTCAAAGGGCGCCTGAATCTCATCCTCTTCGAGCTCGGAGTACTCGCTCTTGGGCCTGGGCGGCACCGAGGGGAGGAAGACGGGATGGCGTCACGGAACGGCGGAGAATAATTCATCAAAAAAGTTACAAATAAAAACCAGCGCCTCTTTCCCCGAGCTCCGTACGAGTGCGCGTGTGCCCTCTCTACGCATAGTCTGGACGTAGCCATGTTTAGACGCGATACAAATCCGAACAGTATTCTCAGCCACTGCAGGCAAAATAATAATTATTATATTTTACACACCGTCAAAACTGCATCTCAAAACACTGAACATTGCGATTCACGTGAACATGATATATACAGTAAAACCTTGGATTGCGAGTAACTTGTTCTGCGAGTGTTTTTCAAGACGAGCAAAAATTTAAAATCAATATTAATTTGATAAACGAGCGAGGTCTTGCAATACGAGTAGTACGTGTATACGCTGTCTGCCGAGCGTCACGTGATCACAACTGATTTACGAGTGCTTTGATATACGAGTGCTTTGGATTACAAACACGTTTTTGGAACGAATTATGCTCGCAATCCAAGGTTTTACTGTAAAACGAGAGAAACTACGGAGACACAGCTCACACACACACAACACAGGGTACGGAGGTGAACACAACACGAGCCACAAAGAACAACATAAGAGACACAACAAAACCGTTGTACCGGTATCAGAGGTCGCAATCGGGTACCCGATACCCGTAGCCTACCCGATACCCGGCTACCCGTTTGCGACCCTGGTGCGGCCGGGTACGGGTAGGCCGTGAGTCACTGGTGAGTCACCGTTTGTCACTCATTTCCCAACGTCTTGTCTCTTCTCACAATTCAAGTTCCTAGAATCAACCCACCCGTGCCTGCAACATGGCTTCATCCCAGAGGTCGCAATCGGGTACCCGATACTCGTACCCTACCCGTACCCGGCCGGGTACAGGTAGACGGGTATCGGGTGGGGTACGGGTAGGGTACGGGAACCCGTTTGCGACCCTGGTGCGGCCGGGTACGGGTACGGGTAGGCCGTGAGTCACTGGTGAGTCACCGTTTGTCACTCATTTCCCAACGTCTTGTCTCTTCTCACAATTCAAGTTCCTTGAATCAACCCACCCGCGCCTGCAACATGGCTTCATCGCAGAGGTCGCAATCGGGTACTCGTACCTGTACCCTACCCGATACCCGGCTGGGTACGGGTATCCGGGTATCGGGTAGGGTACGGGTATCCGATTGCGACCCTGATGCGGCCGGGTACAGGTAAGGAATCAAAACCCGTTTGCGACCTCTGACAGGTATCCCGCGATTTACAAAGGGGATGCGTTCTATAACGCGCGTACAACGAAATCTCGTAAAGCGCAACGGCTTTCCCCATTATAATTCAATACTAACAGGGAATGTGTTTCGGACGGTCATTCTAACTCACAGGCCCTACAGGGGACCATACCATTCCTCGGGCTTGGGGAAGATGGTGTGGCGCAGGGCGTTGTCGGGATCGTACTCGAAGGCGACCCCCGCCGTGGGGTTCCACTTGGCGTGCTCCTTGCCGAAGCCCTTTTTGGCGTGAGCCCGTAGCTTCAGCTCCTGGCCCTTGCGCAGCTTCACGATCAGGATGTCTGCGCGCACGCGACACGCGCCGACGTTCAAACACGCGATGCACGCGATGCACGCGATGCACGCGATGCACGCGATGCACGCGATGCACGCGATGCACGCGATCGACACCCGGCGGTCGCACCGCGTGCACGCGACGTAGCCAAAGACGACGAAGAATCCGTTCCCCCGCCGTGGCCTCAAGACTTTTTGGGGCAAGCGCTGCGAGCGAACGCCGAACGAAAACCGGCATTGGCGGTGGGTGGGTGGCCAGCATCTCGCCCGGCCAGTGGCGACGTTTATCCATCGCACCCGGGTAACTCAATTGAGGCCGAGTTGACCTAGGAGGGAGGGCCCGGGACCGGTTCAGATATTCGTCACTGGTGTTGGCCGTGAGCGGGAGTTGAACTCGGGGGGTGCCGAGTTCGTGGCTTGACGAGTTAACCCACCGCGCCACCGCTCTTCACAACACACCGCATCGCACGCAGCATGCACGACAACAGCCGGACGCGGCGCTGCCTCACCGTCCTGTTCGCCGTAATCGTTGGGGTCGTCCTCCCTGCTGCGTGACGTCACCTGGAGGCGGCATGAACACAGGCACAACACGTGAACACGCGGTGCACACGCAAACCTACAAAAACATGAGGAGGTTCTTGCCAATCTTGATTTGAAGCTTTCGTGACTGCAGGAATCCGTACTCTTTGGTTCTTTCGGTAAAGTCACGTGGCTAGAAAAATAATAGATCACGACGTTCCGATCGCAACACAAGCGATCGTCATCAGGTGAGACAACTACAGCAAGAAAAAACTGCTGAAGTAGGCGAGGTTCCTGCCAAGTTGGTTTTTTTTTTTGCATTAGCAGGCGGTGGTTGCGGCGTACGTTCCAACGGAGTAATTTGCGACGTAATTTTTATCACGTGTGAAACTTGGAGCCGCGACGCCGCCACGCAATGGCCTACTCGTGCTGAATGTTTACGGTCAATACGCTCCCCGCCGCGGTATTAATCAGGGCCGCCCGATGGATTTGAACCGTGAACCAAGCGGCGAGCGAGCGACCGCGAGGCCGTGTCGCCGTCCTGGACGACCGATCCAGGACACCATTGTCAGCGGTGACCTACCGGGCAGCTACTAGGGTTTGAGTTTGAGTTTTGTCATGACCAAGGTTAGGAAAGTACACTTTTGTAATCTAACAGTTGTGGGTTAGGACCAAGATATGCAAGAAATCACCAGTGAGAAGAAGAGTGGCGTCGCGTGTTTGGCAAGAGCCGTGGGCCCTGGTACGAGGAATTAAATGCGCCTTGAACTTGTGACTTCTTTCGCACCAGTACGTAGCCAACCGTACTAATCTTAGGTGCGGGATGCCCACACCCTCCCAGCCCATTGCTGTTCCCCTGTGCATGCCCTCCCCCCCACCTCAGCAGCTGGGCCCCACGGCCCGTGGGCCCCCAGTGCAGTTGCACCGCCTGCACATTGCTCGTCAGCTGCGCCACTAGAGAGGGATTGCCACTCCGAGCATCACGTGCGCAGGAAGTGCGGTGCGATGTGCGTGTGTGCGTGTGTGTGTGCGTGGAGCAATAGTGTCGGGGTTACTGCGCTGTGCTACGAACGCGGCGACCCGAGTTCGATTCCCGCTCACGGCCAACACCGGTGACGATTATCTGAACCGGTTCTGGCCCTCCCCTAGCTCGACTCAGCCTCAAAAACGAGAACCTGGTGCGGTGTGTAAAAACATGGTCACTGGGGCTAGACTGGGATCGTTGTTTTGTGCGTGCGTGTGCGCGCATGTGTGTGCGTGAGTGCGTGAGTGCGTGAGTGCGCGTGCGAGCGCGGCGCACGTACGGGGACGACGCGGGGGTTGGTTGAGATGAGGTCACGTGAGGTCACGTGCCGCGTCTGGTCCTCCGAGCACTTCACCTCCAGGTTCAGCTCCACCGAGCACTCGGCGCAGAACTCATCGCAAGTGCAGTCCTGCTCGCACGCACACACACGCACATACACGCACACACGAGTGCATGCACACACACGCACATACACGCACACACGAGTGCACGCACGCACGCACACACATGCACACAAGAGGGAGTTATAGAGTGAAGAGGACAAGGATGAGACATGTGCGGAGGTGGTGACGTTGCCCAGCGGGAGAGGGTTCGCAGCTTGTTCGTGGTTCGAATTTGGCAGGCAGCCCTGGTTATTACTGCAGGTGTATTAACCATATAGTGCTGTGCACCGTCTGCTTCATTGTGGATGTTGAAGATCTCCTAACGTCATTTGAAACGAGTAAGCCATCGTGTGCCTGCGACATGGTTCAAGTTTGCCAAATGACACTGCCAATGACTAACTTGGGATTACACACAGCAGCAAGATCGTCTCCGACTGTGAAACTACTGTGTCTGGGAAAAACTCGGCAAAGTCCTCCGTGATGATCGCCCTGCGCTACGAGAACGATAGCGCCATGACGATTTGATGCGTCTGCAACGAGCGCAGCGCGGTTTCATGGAGGTGCGGGCAAAGATATCGATCGATGCACGTCACGATGCACGGACTAAAATGAATTCACGATACATACGTACCGTATTGAAACGTTCCTTAGAACTGATGACTACTTACCGGATATATCGATTCATTGATTACAAGTGTGGTTAGCACGTTGAGCTACAAACCCGGCAACTTGAAAACCCGCCATGAGATGAGCGGGATAGACCGCCCAAAGCATCTCCCACGAATCCACAAACCCATAAATTATTTTTTCTTTTTTTTTAGATTTGAAGCTTTCGTGACTGCAAGGATTCATACTCTTAGTTCTTTCGGTAAAGTCACGTAGGTAAAAAATGAAATAAAAATTAATAAAAATAAAACAATAAAAATCACGACGTTTCGGAGGCAACACAAGCTTCTGTCTTCAGGTGGAACCGTCACAGCCACGAGAGCTGTATCAAGTGTATCAAGTAAATTTACTTGATACAGCTGTCGTGGCTGTGACGGTTTCACCTGAAGACGGAAGCTTGTGTTGCCTCCGAAACGTCGTGATTTTTATTGTTTTATTTTTATTAATTTTTATTTCATTTTTTACCTACGTGACTTTACCGAAAGAACTAAGAGTATATTTTTTCTTTTACCAGGTAAGGCCCACTGAGCTATGTGTAGCTTTGTTTCAGAAGCGACCTGGCCACGAATGATAGCTCAGCAAAAGTGGCTCATCACGTGGACATTTATAGCAACCAAAAAACTGTCAACGCATTTTGATTCTGAAAGTGGAGAGGAAAACCGGAGGACCCAGAGAAAAATCCACACGACCATGGGGAGGACAGGAAAACTCCAAATATACAACAGGCATCAGGGTCAGGATCGAACACGCAACCTCCTGTATAGCAGGCGAGGTAGTGAACATCTCACCACCGTGACGCCCCACTCCCCCGCCCTGTCACACAGCCTCTCTGCCACAGGCACCTACCCGAGAGTACTGCATCTTGTCCACGATCTCGTCGCTGGTGAGAGGGATGAGCCCTGCGGGGGGATAGGCGAGGACACGGGGGTTAACGCGACACGGTAAGAGTCTCGCACGACGGAACCGTCATTCCCGCACGCGGCGGTCGTGTTGAATTTACGGCGTCGGGCATCGTGAGGGCAGCGGCGCGTGACTGGAAGAGGCAGGAAGAAATCAGGAGAAAGGGGCAACGGAGAGCGGAGAAAAGAGGGAGCAGTGGTCAAGAACAGAGCGAGGAGTCGGGGCAGCAGAGAAGGGAGGGTGCAGCCAAACAGCGGCAGTGACCATAGCCGGTCCAGGCAGGTGCGGTTCAAGGGCGTGGGGGGGTCACGCACCGACACGGTGAGCGATGAACTCATCGTGCAGGACCGAGGAGTTGGCGTCGATCTGAACCCAGTCGATCGCTGCAACAAGAACACACACACACACAGCGGCACACGTCACGCGGAAGAGCGATCGAGCGATTGTGCGACCGCTTCGTGTGCTCCCGTGTGCTCCCGTGTGCTAAAGCGCAAGGGACGTGGGGGGGTTGCGAGTTGGCTCACTCACCGAGGGTGGGGACCTCGGCGTGGAACGTCCGGCGGAGGGAATTGGCGACGCTGGAGGTACAGAATTGGCGGAACGCTCATTACACACAAAGTGCTCTTGCCACAAATGAACCACGATACCTCGCTGATCTCGCCAAGAAGCATAGACCATCACGCAAACTCCGGTCATCCTCGCAGCGGCTTTTGGCTAGACATCGAACAAAGACGGTCACCGCATCGCAGCGCTTTCAGATGCGCTTCTGCGGCCGTCTGGAACGTTCTCGCTTCTGATATGAGGAAGCCACTGGAGCTACGCACTTTTAAATCATCTGCATTGCAAACTAATTCTTTAGAACTGCTTTTTGTGTTTAGTTTCAGTTTGGTGTTTTAACATCTTAACACCTAAATATCGATTTAAAGCTTTCTCGTGACTGCAGGGATTCATCTTCTTGGTTCTTTCGGTAAAGTCACGTAGAATGGAAATAAAATAATAAAAATTAAACAATCAAATAATTATCACGACGTTTCGGCCACAACGCACCAGGTCTGTCTCCCCGACAGACCTGGTCTTCACCTGAGGACAGCTGCTTGCGTTGTGGCCGAAATGTCGTGAGAATTTTTTATTATGTTTTATTTGTATTATTTTATTATTTTCATTCTACGTGACTTTACCGAAAGAACCAAGAAGATCTTAACACCTGTTTTGTTGCCAGAAAAAAGGGGAAAAACTATTCTCATTATTATAAACAGTTTGCCTTTAGAGGCTAACCCCCTTTTCCTGTGTTGCGATCGAAACGTCGTGGTTTTTATTTCTATTATCATTATTTTTTCTATCTACGTGACTTTACCGAAAGAACCAAAGAATATTATTATTATTATTAAAGTTGGGTTGGGATGCGTTGGCGTGTGTGTGGTTCTGGTTGGCTGCACTGGCTCCAGGCATACGCCACTCGTGTTGAGGTTGGCGTTAGTGTAGACGATGGCGCTACGATTAGCGTTAAGTGTCCACGCTATTGTTAGCGCTAGTTAGTCAAGAGGTGAGTCCAGACGCAGGCTACGCTATAGTGTTAGTGCATGCTCGCGCCTGTGGTATAATGTTAGTACGCTGTGGAGCTAGAGTGCATTATTGTGCACACAAGTGCCAGTGTACAGGATAGCGTACGCCATGGTGTTAGTGCTTGCTAATATTAGTGCACGCTATTGTATGGGTAAATGGTACGCGAAAGTGTTAGTACACCCTACTGCAAGTTGTAATGTTAGCGTACATCATGGTATTAGTACACGCTACTGCTCATGTGAGCGTACACTAGTGTTTAGTAAGCGTTATAGTACACGCGAGTGCAGGCTAGCACGAGTTGGTACTAACACTCACACTCGTGCTAGCGTGTATACACGCACACGGACGCCTGCGTGAATGTTAGTACACGCTAGCGTGTGCTAGTACACGCTAGCGTGTGTTAGTACACGACAGTGTTAGTACACGCTAGTGTTAGTACCACACGAGCGCTAGCGACGTAGGCCGTGGGACTTGGGGCCTGGTCTCACGCCGCACCGCCCGCCTCCTCCTCGCCCTCCTCCTTCCCCGCCGCTTACGCGAGGTCCGTGTCCTCCACGATGAACTTGACGTTCTCGTCGGTGAGCTCCGAGATCTTCACCGTGGGCTGGTTGGCGTACGGCATCTCGTCGTCCGCTCGGCCCCAAGCGCGCGAAGGGGTCGGTGATGGGGGCGGCCACACTGGGACGGGAACGGCCCCGCGCGTTACCACGGTGACCGGCCATCTTACGTAGGGTTGAGGGGGGTGTGTGTCACTGGTGCGGCCATCTTACGTAGGGTTGGGGAGGAGGGTCACTGGTGCGGCCATCTTACGTAGGGTTAAGAGGGGGGGGGGCAGGTTACGTAGGGTTGGGGACCGGGGCGGCCATCTTACGTAGGGTTGGGGACCGGGGCGGGCATCTTACGCAAGGTTGGTGAGGGGGGTGCAACCAGGACGGCCATCTTACGTATGGATGTGGGAGACCTGATGCCACCGGGGCGGCCATCTTACGCAAGGTTGTGCGGGGGGGGGCAACCAGGACGGCCATCTTACATATAGTTGGGGGGTGGGGGGGGAACTCATTGCCACCAGGGCGGCCATCTTACGTAGGGTTCGGGTGGGAACGGATGTCAGCGTGGCCATCTTACGTAGGGCGGTGGGGGGGGGCATATACCATCGGTGCGGCCATCTTACGGAGGCTTTGTTGAGGGGTGCGAACCGGATGCCACTGGGGCGGCCATCTTGCGTAGGGTTGGGAGCCGACCGGATGCTACCGGGACAGCCATGTTGCGTAGGGTTGGGGGGGGGTGTACAAATGAACACATTCCTGCGGAGGGAGCTGGTAGGAACGTTGGGTTGCTCGGTCAATGGCCTGCAGGGTCAACGGTGGCGTGGTGTATTCCGCAAATATGGCCGACTGTGAGGGCGGGCACAAGCCGGCGTGAGTAGGCTAAACGTTGAGTTTTATAAGGGCACCACGGGGTGACCAGCCCCACCCCACCCCACCCAGCCCCACCCCTCCCACCCCCCCACCCAGCCCCTCCCCACCCAGCCCCACCCCTCCCACCCCCCACCCCTCCCACCCCCCACCCAGCCCCTCCCTGCACGACGGACGGACACAATAATCCCCTGTGGGCTGGTGTAACCAGGAGGTTCCTACCAGTATAAATCCAACGAGATATGAGGTTATTTTTCACAGATTGTTCCATGAAGGTGGGGCGGGTCAGCAACACGAACAAACGATATATTTAAATCCCAAAACGATAGGCGTGTAAAATCGAGTAAGAGGCAAGGGAGTCACTAAATATGCCCTGATACATCTCAAGGTTCATCCGACAAAGTACCATCACAATGGAGAAACAAACAAACAGACCAAAAAAAATGGACCAGTAAACTCAATGTCCCTGTACAAGAATACGGCTCAACCTTATGGGTTGACAGCTGAGAAGATGTGTCTAGCCCAAGCCTCCTTAACCCGACGTGATGTATCCAGGTTGAGTTCCCTGAATCTACGAGTTCTTCTCTGTCATTCAGTGAAACTCCCTAGCATGCACGTGTCTTTCTCTCTCTCTCTATACTGCACTTGTATCATCGTGGTCCATCCACTGCTGGATGAAAATCAACATCATATTTGTAATCGACTGCCCGTCCCATCATCGTTATCCGTCAGTCTCTCAGTGTAAGGGGCCGTCCATAAATGACGTCACGCGATTTTGGACGATTTTTGACCCCCCCCCCCTTTGTCACACGACGTCACAAAAAGTCAGACCCCCCCCCCCCTCAAATATGACGTCACAAAAAGTAAGACCCCCCCCTCAAATATGACGTCACAAAAATTCAGACCCCCCCCTCAAATATGACGTCACAAAGCTCTGCCCCCCCTCCCCCCCAAAAAATAAAACATGCTTCAAATCGCTTTAAACTATTGTCATTGTAGTGCGTATTTAATGTGGCGCTGCACTCTGATGTTGTAGGAAAAACATTTATTAAAAAGTCTATTTAATTAAGTAGAACGTGTTGTCTATATTTATTTAAAGTTGCGCATTTTGATGTGACGTCACATTTCTCCCCCCCCCCCTCGTCACACATCGTCACAAATGTCTGACCCCACCCCCCCAGGTGCGTGACGTCATTTATGGACGGCCCCTTAACAACATTGGAGGCTTTCGCGACAAATATTATCCACGAGGTTTTTTTTTTAGATGATCGCGTAAATATAAATGTGTCGTTGAACCCGCTACCACCAGACACAGCCAATCAGTGTTGCTTGTCCGGTAAACAAAACATTGCAATTCGTTACTAGTACATCACACCGGTGAAAATTTGCCTTTCAAGGGCAAATTATCATTTCCATTTTCCCAAAAGCACACCATCCCACTCTTGATCTATTAATAACACATTGTCCTGCGGAGGGAGCTGGTAGGAACGTTGGGTTGCTCGGTCAATGGCCAGGGTCAACGGTGGCGTGGTGTATTCCGCAAATATGGCCGACTGTGAGGGCGGGCACAAGCCGGCGTGAGTAGGTTAAACGTTGAGTTTTATAAGGGCACCACGGGGTGACCAGCACCTCCCCAACCAGCCCCACCCCTCCCACCCCCCACCCAGCCCCACCCTCTCCACCCAGCCCCTCCCCACCCTCCCCACCCAGCCCCTCCCCACCCAGCTCCTCCCCACCCTCCCCACCCAGCCCCTCCCTCCCCTCCCCACCCAGCCCCACCCTCCCCACCCAGCCCCTCCCTGCACGACGGACACAATAATCCCCTGTGGGCTGGTGTAACCAGTACCACAGGGGATTATTATATTTAAGAATTTGCATATCAAGAGGAATTTAGCATATTTATGGAAAATGCAGATATGACTTTAAACCCCCCGCCAAACCTCCTACGCATTTCACAAGTAGTACTAATCGCATATCTGCATTTCCCATAAATAATATAAATTACTCTTGATAGGCAAATTATGTTGTCAAGGCGCTCTTCCCCCCCCTCCATCCCAGCTTAAATAGACGCTCCAAGCCTGGGGTGTGTCATTCAGACTCTGTCTTCTCGACAGACCTGTTCTCCACCTGAGGACGGCTGCTTGCGTTGTGGCCGAAACGTCATGAGAATGATTTTATTATGTTTTATTTTTATTATTTTATTATGTTTTATTTTTATTATTTTATTATTTTCATTCTACGTGACTTTACCGAAAGAACCAAGAAGAAGGTCCCATGATATAGCTGCTTACCTCAAGCTATAAATGCTGTGATGGTGCAGTCTTTGCTGTGTTCGCCTTGTGGTGTTTCTCTCTGAGATGTGGACTCGAGTCATGTGACTTGGACTCGAGTCAGACTCGAGTCATGAATTTGATGACTTGCGACTCGACTTGGACTTGCATAACAATGACTTTGTCCCACCTCTGAGATGTGGACTCGAGTCATGTGACTTGGACTCGAGTCAGACTCGAGTCATGAATTTGATGACTTGCGACTCGACTTGGACTTGCATAACAATGACTTTGTCCCACCTCTGAGATGTGGACTCGAGTCATGTGACTTGGACTCGAGTCAGACTCGAGTCATGAATTTGATGACTTGCGACTCGACTTGGACTTGCATAACAATGACTTTGTCCCACCTATGAGATGTGGACTCGAGTCATGTGACTTGGACTCGAGTCAGACTCGAGTCATGAATTTGATGACTTGCGACTCGACTTGGACTTGCATAACAATGACTTTGTCCCACCTCTGAGATGTGGACTCGAGTCATGTGACTTGGACTCGAGTCAGACTCGAGTCATGAATTTGATGACTTGCGACTCGACTTGGACTTGCATAACAATGACTTTGTCCCACCTATGAGATGTGGACTCGAGTCATGTGACTTGGACTCGAGTCAGACTCGAGTCATGAATTTGATGACTTGCGACTCGACTTGGACTTGCATAACAATGACTTTGTCCCACCTATGAGATGTGGACTCGAGTCATGTGACTTGGACTCGAGTCAGACTCGAGTCATGAATTTGATGACTTGCGACTCGACTTGGACTTGCATAACAATGACTTTGTCCCACCTCTGGTTTCTCTGGTCTGACACTGGTGAGGCTAGGCCGTAGAGAACAAGGCTGTCCTCTGGTGTAGGCCAATCAGTTTCAGAGACAATGCCATTATATTATTATCAGAGCCACGTGTTTCTTTGCATGTTCACCACAAGTACGCGTGGTTAATGCAGAGTTTCTTCCTTGCAAAATGTTTCTATTTGGTGTTTTAACATCTTAATACTTGTTTTATTGGCAGAAAGGGTAAAACCTATTCTTATTTTTCATACCATTGACACTGGCAAAAAGGTCCCATGATAAAACCTGCATGTAATGGTGTCTTGTTTGTGGCAGAAGAGGGCCTTGTGTATATCGCAGATGCCATCCCAGGTAAAATAAGGCAATGTTGAGCACAAAGTTGGCTTGCGATTGGAACCTTTGGCCCAACTGTGGTGCAACAATTTTCCATGTTTACCGGGATGCCCCATTTGGGAATGTATTCCTGATTTTTGTATTAATCCGAAAGAGAGAAAAAAAAAAGTTTACCTAAGAAATTTTGGACGATCCGATTATTTTGTTTGCATCAGCTCGACCCAAAATTGGAAGCGGCGTCACTTTTTCCACCAAAAAAATCGCGTCACGTGGAGCTGTGGGCGTCAGGTCACTTTCGTTCGCGTGCCGACACGAAGATGTTTAAGACATTCCGCGAACGATCCGCAAAATCCAAAAGGAAAACGAAATCGGTGTTAAAAATAAAAAAAAATATGGAAGTTCGTCTCCTACGCGCACTGTGCAACTGTCAGGTCGGAGCGCTGCTGTAACGCAACGAGACGCGAAATGAAATGTCAGGCCTTGTCCTTCACGCCAGGTACACTAATACTGGTAGCAACCTCCTGGTTACACCAGCCCACAGGGGATTATTGTGTCCGTCCGTCGTGCATCCAAAAATGGGAGAGGTGGGGCTGGGTGGAGAGGGGAGGGTGGGGAGGGGCTGGGTGGGGAGGGGAGGGTGGGGTTGGGTGGGGAGGGGAGGGTGGGGAGGGGCTGGGTGGGGCTGGATGGGGGGTGGGAGGGGTGGGGCTGGGTGGGGAGGGTGGGGAGGGTGGGGATGGGCTGGGTGGGGCTGGGTGGGGAGGGGCTGGTCACCCCGTGGTGCCCTTATAAAACTCAACGTTTAACCTACTCACGCCGGCTTGTGCCCGCCCTCACAGTCGGCCATATTTGCGGAATACACCACACCGCCGTTGACCCTGGCCATTGACCGAGCAACCCAACGTTCCTACCAGCTCCCTCCGCAGGGATGTGTTAAGTTCAACTTGTAACAATGCCGCCACCACAGCCGCATGGTATTTGCTTACTTCCGAAGAGAGAGGGCGACTCAGAGGCATGAGGTGGAACCCACAGATGAGTGGGGAAGGCAGCAGCCAGGCGGTGAGCTGGCGCCAACAACAATTGTCCAAGTTCCGCGGCCCTCTATATGCTAAGATGTTTTCAGCCAATCAATGAGCGCATATACGTATGGGAGGAAACCGGAACGTGAGAAAACCTATGTGTGCGAGGGGGCAACACTCGATCCCATACAGATAGAAGAGGTGGGGTCCACATTTTGGATGTACCTTCCGTCCGCCTCGACACCCATGGGGAGCTGTCACATCCTTGTGTGATTCACCAACCCTCTCTGCCTCTACAGTGCTGGACTAGAGGCCACGTGCGTAGCCACCACCGGTCATCTAAAGTGACTTAACACCACTCACACGGCCTCTCCACACCAGAGCACCCATGGGGAGCTATCACATCCGTGTGTGATTCACCAACCCTCTCTGCCTCCAAAGTGCTGGACTAGAGGCCACGTGCATAGCCACCACCGGTCATCTAAAGTGACTTAACACCACTCACACGGCCTCTCCACACCAGAGGTCGCAAACGGGGTTCGATTCCTTACCCGTACCCGTACCCGGCCGCACCAGGGTCGCAAACGGGTACCCGTTCCCAGCCGGGTACGGGTACCTGTACGCTACCCGTACCCTACCCGAAATGAGTGACAAACGGTTATTCACCGGTGACTCACGGCCTACCCGTACCCGGCCGCACCAGGGTCGCAAACGGGTACGGGTAGCCGGGTATCGGGTAGGGTACAGGTATCGGGTACCCGGTTGCGACCTCTGCTCCACGCCCCACGATGGTACCCAAAAAAACCCACGCAAGCCGTGTCCTTCATTGACAATGTCTTTATTAGACAACACTGACATGCACTTCGCAGTGACAACATTGATAACAAGTCCGTTGCCGAACATATCTCAACACGCGCGTGGACACATCGTATCAGTTGCAGTGCCTACCGACATCCCTGATGGTTAACCGTAGCCCCTAACATGGTTGCCTACTGGCACATCTTGCCAATGATGTCTCTCCCCGCTGCTTATTCTACTGTAATAACAGCCATAGAGGGTTCACGTGGGGATTGGCTTGCCGGTCCTGCTTGTAGCCAATAAGGGTTGAGATAGGGAGCATGGCCCAGGCGTGATCACGGCATGTCATCAGGAGTGATTGGCCTGGCCATTCGGGGCCCCAGCTAATGGGGAGCCGGATGAGGGGCGTGGTCCCGGGATTGACAGGGAACCATCGAGAATGGTCGAAGCTGTCCATGAACGATTGGCTGGGGGGACCACGTGACGAAGGGATTAAGAGCGAGTGAGAAGGAACGATCGAGAGCAGACTGGAAACCGACAAGAGCAGGGTCACGCGCGGACGGGGGCTCTGGGTGCCACGTGCGCGGTGGGGACTTAGTGCGAAGTCTGTCCTCTCTCCGTTGTCTGCCAGCAACGGAGAGTGAGTGAGTAAAGTGTATTGTGGAGTGGAAATAAAGAGGACTGATTCCGAAGCCGTCTCAAGAAGGATTATTACACTACCATCACATTCGCGAGCCGTAGGCCTGGTAACGATTGTGCCCCCGAAGAATTGTTCACGGCTTTGGGTCACGATTCGGTTCACGATTCGATCCCTCTCTGCGGCACTTTTCGCCATCTCCTTTCAAACGGATTCCATTTCTTGCAATTTTTACTGCAATTTTTACTTTGGTGTTTTTTTGTTGTTGCTGTTGCTGCTGCTGCGACGTCGATTTGCTTCGTTTGTTACTTGAATGTTGCTTTTGTAATTTTGGAGATTCCGATTGTGGCCGTGAATCTTGACAATTTATTGATGGCGGCAGGATAATCGGCACATCATTACTTACACTCTCTGTCCATCCTGTCGGGGCGCTGTGCGACGATTGCCGATTGCTGAAGTTAAGAATTCCGGAGGAGTCCTGCGGATGGTGGCGCCGCTGTCAAAAACGGGATCTCTCCCCCCCCCCCCCCCCATTACTTACCGACAGATGTGAGTGGTGGTGGGGTAGCAACGTACCTCCGCTTGCAGACCAGTGACCCGCAGAGAGGTGACCCACACGGAGGCAGTCGCCGCCTGCGAGATGGCACAACCTGCACCCACGCAGACAAAAGGACAAAGATCCCCCCCCTCACCATGCAGACCCACGCAGACTGCTGGGTGCAAGTGCTGCCACAAACCACCGGCAAACACCGCCGATGATAGCGCGCGTCACGCCGAAAACCGGGCGACCTCAACTTCAATTCCAGGCCACAGCCGCCAATGTGGGTGGCAGGCGAGCGATATTCAAAACCGGTCCTGGGCCTCTTTCACACTTCGTCAAATCTGTATGGGTCAGCTGTGAAGTATGGTCAAAAACCACCCTCCCCCCCCATCACAAATATGGCGTGGGGAGTTCTCCACCCAGCAGTAGGCCGGCAAACGGCTGCACAAACAATTATTTATCTTCTTGGTTCTTTCGGTAAAGTCACTTAGAAGGGAAATAATAAAATAATAAAAATCAAACATAATAAAATACTCATTTTTAAATACTAATTTTATTATGTTGTTTTATTTTTATTTGTTTATTATTACCCTTCTATGTGACTTTACCGAAAGAACCAAGAAGATGAATCCCTGCAGTCACGAAAGCTTTAAATATAAGTATTTAATAATGTTTATTTTTATTATTTTATTATTTCCCTTCTACGTGACTTTACCGAAAGAACCAAGAAGATGAATCCCTGCAGTCACGAAAGCTTTAAATATAAATATTTAATAATGTTTAATTTTCATTATTTTATTATTTCTCTTCTACGTGGCTTTACCGAAAGAACCAAGAAGATGAATCCTTGCAGTCACGAAAGCTTTAAATCGAAAAACTATTTTTAAACTAAACTATTTTTATTTTACTATATAAGGCCCATTGAGCTATAGAGGTATTTTTCAGAAGCCACCTGACCACAAATGATAGCGCAACCAAGTGGCTTGTCATCGTGTGGACATTTATAGCAGCCAAACACTCTCTAAACGTGTGATGTTAATTCTAAATGTGGAGGGGAAAACCCGGAGAGAAACCCACACGACCACGGGGAGAGAGACTCCGCAAACTCCAAATGAACAGCAGGTCAGGATCGAATCTACGACCTCCTGTATACCAGGCGAGGTAGTTTATATCTCGTCACTGCGGTTCTCTATGATCATATCACGATTGCTGCTATTACTGTGGAGAGTTACCCCCCTACTGTATCTTGCTATTTATGCACCACCTTCAAAATCTCGCAAGCCACCGCAAATCCTCCTGCGCGTATTCCCCGCGCCCATAATTATTTTTTCCTCCCTCTGGAGATTCCTCCTCCAGTTCGCCGATGCTTCACGAACCTGGAGCAAGCTCACGCAAAGCGGGTGACATTCGATGAACGCCGCCTATCAAATGTGGGTGGATTAGAGGTTAGAATCAGAAATGTTTCATTCGCAATGAAAGTTTGCACAGACAAGGAATTTACTATGGCAGGAAGGTGCATACATTCAACATGTAGGAATCTTAAAACTGAAATAAGTGGTATACAGTCTAACTATACTAAAATTACAAAGTGTAACTAATACTAAGGGGCTAAAGTATGTAAAATTGTGAATAAGTGTACGGCCCTTAAAAAAAAAATGATTCACAGTTCAACAGAGAAATTTTTATTTAAAGCTTTCGTGACTGCAGGGATTCATATTCTTGGTTATTTCGGTAAAATCACGTAGAAGGGAAATAATAAAATAATATAAATATAAAACAATAAAAATTCTCACGACGTTTCGACTGCAACACAAGCAATCATCATCAGGTAATCACACAAAATTCTCATGACATTTCGACTGCAACACAAGCATCATCAGGTGTGATTACCTGATGATGATTGCTTGTGTTGCAGTCGAAACGTCGTGAGAATTTTATTGTTTTATATTTATATTATTTTATTATTTCCCTTCTACGTGACTTTACCGAAAGAACCGAGAATATAGCTCAACGGGGCTCGCTGCACCGCGCCACGAACCTGGTTTTGAAGTTTGTCGTGACTGCAGGGATCCATACTCTTTGGTTCTTTCGGTGAAGTCACGTGGGTAGAAAATAAAATAAATAAAATCACGTTTCCACTGCAACACAAGCAATCATCATCAGGTGGGAAAAGCACTTCAAAAAAAATTGCTGTGGTTTTCCCACGTGATGATGATTGCTTGTGTTGCAGTCGAAACGTTGTGATTTAATTTATTTTATTGTATACCTACGTGACCTTTATTCTTAGGTTTTTTCGGTAAAGTCACGTAGGTAAAAACATTAAAATTAATAAAAGTAAAATTAAATAAAAATCACGACGTTTCGGAGGCAACACAAGCTTCCGTCTTCAGGTGGAACCGTCACAGCCACGACAGCTGTATCAAGTAACATTTACTTGATACAGCTGTCGTAGCTGTTACTTGATACAGCTGTCGTGGCTGTGACGGTTCCACCTGAAGATGGAAGCTTGTGTTGCCTTCGAAACGTCGTGATTTTTATTTTATTTTACTTTTATTAATTTTAATGTTTTTACCTACGTGACTTTACCGAAAAAACCTAAGAATATGAATCCTTGCAGTCACGAAAGCTTCAAATCTAGAACTACGTGACTTTACCGAAAGAACCAAAGATTATGGCCAAACCTGGTTTTTGCTTAACGACCACGGCGAACATCAGTGGCGAGAGACTTCTGAATCGGTCCTTGGGCTCCTCTGAAATGACACAAGACTGCTCACGACCGCACCTGCCAAGGGCTCGCTCGCCACACATAAGCAAAGTAAAATTGGCCTGGGCCGTGAGAAACCACCGAGTTGAATCGGAAAACCTGGCGAAATAAAATCCTTGCCTCGTCACTCCCGAGGAGAGGGTGGCGTCATCTCTCCGTGGTGATCTCATACCAGCCTGCAGCCGTGCGTAGGCTGCCCGTGTCACCCATTCCACAAGACAAACCCCACCACCATCAACCAAGACCCGTGCTTATGAACATCAGACAGGGCACCCATCGCAGACCAGCTGGCACGACCCCACATTGGTGCCAACCCACACACGCTCAGCAGTATCCACCAGAGGTGTGGACTCGAGTCATGTGACTTGGACTCGAGTCAGACTCGAGTCATGAATTTGATGACTTGCGACTCGACTTGGACTTGCATAACAATGACTTTGTCCCACCTCTGGTATCCACACATTCAAGCCCACGCTGTAATCAATACAAGCCAATTTTAAATCATCACCACCACCAGCACCACTCACTTAATCTCTCAGGTCCTCTGCACACACAGGCAGGCGCAAGGTCCACCCTTCCCATCAATCCCTGCTCTCCGCTGGTCACAATCCCTGCACCGCACGCCATGCTGTCGGGGAGGCGAGGGGGGTGACGGTGGAGATGGCTTCCCCGCGCCTGCCACCGTAGCGGCGTTTGAGCGAAGACACCGCCGGACACGGTCCAACGTCGCGCCCAAGCCGGACAACGGTTACGCGCATGACAGCAGCAGCAGCAACCGGCGATGCGATTGCACAAGTCGGGGGGGAGGTCGACTACCCCAGCTCCCTCTCCTCCCTCCCAAGCAACCTCGCAAGCGCTCGGCTGAAAGGACCACCCCCCACCTGGACCCGCCGCTCCTCTTAGCTCACGGCCGCACGGCGTGCCGAGCCGGGAACGCTGCCGCACAGACACAGTTTCCGTGCCGGGCCCGAAAGACCGGCAAACCTCGCCTCGTCGCGCTCTCACCAACAACCACCGCCCGCTTCATCTTCTTGGTTCTTTCGGTAAAGTCACGTAGAAATAAAATAATAAAAAATAAAACACAATAAAATAATTCTCACGACGTTTCTTTGACAGAACTGTTTCTCCACCCGAAGACGGCTGCTTGCGTTGTGGCCGAAACGTCTTGAGAATTATTTTATTATGTTTTATTTTTATTATTTTATTTCTACGTGACGTTACCGAAAGAACCAAGAAGATGAATCCCTGCAGTCACGAAAGCATTAAATCGAAATAATTTTGATTTCATTTTTTACCTACGTGACTTTACCGAAATAACTATAAAAATAAAACATAATAAAATAATTCTCACGACGTTTCTTTGACAGACCTGTTCTCCACCTGAAGACGGCTGCTTGCGTTGTGGCCGAAACGTCGCCCCGTGCTTCCTCGGCATCTAAGCCGACTTAAGATTGCTGCCACCAGGGCGGCACGCTTGCAACGCAGTGGCAACACTCGCGCCCCACGGCGACAGGGGTCAGGGTTCGACTCCAGACTCGGGCGCGCGTTTCTGCGTGGAGCTTGCGCGTGCGCGTGCGTGTGTGCGCTCTCTTCCCCCCATTCTGTATGGGTTTCCTCCAGGGTTGTCCGGTTTTTTCACACAGCTCAAAAAAAATAAAATTAACCAGTAAAAACAAAGTTTTTCACTATAAATCCTTTATATGCGTGTTCAATGGGCCACAACCCAGCCTACATTGGTCTTTGAAACGGACGGCTAGAGTCCTCTCGTCCTCTGGCTTGAGATGGCTGCCACCTATGGGTCAGATGATTGTCTGCCACCATTAAGCAATTGGTAATTAAATATAAAAAAAAAAAATTCTAAAAGGTGTAAAAGTTTGGAATTTTTTTTTCACGAAAATTAATTGTCACGCACAACGAGTCTGTGTGCAAAATGTCAGCTCGATTGGATCACGGGAAGTGGGTTAAAAAAACGACCGAAAGATTTGCACGGTCGTAAGCGCGCAAGCAAGCAAGTGAACTTAATATAAAGGATTTAAAAAACCACGCGCTGTTATTGGCACTGGCCAAAACATAGCAATGCTGAACAATGTACCCAAGAAGTTACGAAGCTGGGATCACACACAGCTACATCATCCCATCCCATATCGTGGAAAAAACACTTGGCAGGACCCTCCCTAAACAAAAGAGAGTCTTGACACTGGCTGAGGCTTGCCAGGATAAACAAGCGGAATATTTTAAACAATATTAACAATAACGAAGAATGCAACTTACGAATATTCTCCGGGAAGTGCGGTTATATTAACACCTTCCGAGGACGCTCGCCTCGGGCTCACTGCCTGTGTCTGTGTGCGGCGCAGACATTCTGCTGATGTCAACAAATGAGGTCATCAACTACAGCTGCAGGCTGGACACGCTTCAAACGACGGCAACACCACCCCTTGAACGGAGATGCCGAACAAGGTGAGCAAGCTGGATTCTCACTGCAATCACCCCAGCGTCTCAGACCCATCGTAAACCGCCGTGTGACCTCCTGCCCACGCCGTGTGACCTCCTGCCCACGCCGTGTGACCCCCCCCCCCCACACCACGCGGTGTGACCCCCCCCCCCACACCACGTGGTGTGACCCCCCCCTACACCACGTGGTGTGACCTCCTGCCCACACCGTGTGACCCCCCCCCCCCCACACCACACCGTGTGACCACCCCCATCTGCCCAGCAGCCTCGACACAAATCCACTGCACCCACACAGACACCGCCGCCAGGCCGTGATAAACCCACGACGACGCTGGGCTGCGTTGCCATGGAGTCCGGAGCAAGGGTCCTCTTGCCACGCCTGTCACTCAGCCACCCATCACAGAGACAAAGCTCCCCCGTACAGCCTCAACAGACCTTTTGGGGCAAGTGCTGTTGGCGAGTAGCACCTATAAGGCCGACACGGCACACGAGGGGGTGGGTGGCCAGTACCACAACCGGCCTCCTTTATCTCCCCGAGTGGCGATGTTTACACACCGCATCGGGTATTCATTTGAGGCCAAGTCGAGGGGAGGCCCATGTCCGGTTTTTCCAATAATCGTCACTGGTTTTGACCGTGAGCGGGAATCGAACTCGGGTTATCGGGCTTGATAGCGCAGCGTGGTAACAGCAACACTCCTGCTCACCCACCGAATCACCCCCCACTCCCTTCAACAACTCACCCAAGCGCTACTCACTCTCCGACTCGCCCACCTGACCTGCCGCATCCCACTCAAACCCAGGCACTCACCTACCCACCCCACCGAGCCACAGAACTCAGATACTCACCCACCTCACACCCAGGTACTCTCTGCAACTCAGTAATCAACCACCGCAGCCAAGGCTTCACCCAGGCCACGCGGGAACTCACCCACCACCACGACCATTCACCGTTAAGTGCCATTGCGGTGATGTCACTTCGTAGATTGTGCCAGGGCTCGATGCACTCTGAAGGCACGTGAAGTGTCAATGCCTTGTTGGCCAGAGGTCAGGGATGCACCCCGGCACTCGGCCACAACCGAGGTTCCTAGAAAGGGCATTACCCATGATGTTCCCCCACGGTGCCAATTTTTCCAGGTTTCAGCCACCCCGTCGCTCCTCCGTCTCCTGTCATTCCTCGACTGCGGCTTCCACCTCGTGCCCAGCAAGCATCTTTTCGGAACCCCCTTCCGACGTAGGACGGTCTTGATCTCGTCCACATTTTTCAAGGATCTGCGAGCTAGCTCCTCGCACGATCCAGCCTCGTTGAACCCAAAATGGTTCATAGCAAGCGCCACCTTTTCATGGCAAGCTCCATGTTCAGGAACGTTCTCCCAAGTCTTTAGAATGTACAGCCAGGTCATCAGCCTGGAGCCATCAATTATAGATGGAACGAGGACATCAGCCCCCCCCCCCCCACTATCTCTACCAGATGGAAATTATACTGGTACAGCCACAGCCAACAGAGGGCATCTCAAACTACGTGGTCATAAATGTTAAAAAATGTAGGGGGCTCAGGGGACATCCCTGCCACACCTCAAGGTGAACAGGAAATTGCCATGATTCCTGACCCGCTTAGCTTGACCCGGGCCTGCTTCACCGTTATGAAGGTCCTTAACGATTCTACGCAGGGGGTCAGGAGTTCCACAAACGTGTAAAACAACCTAAAGCCCTGGCCTTTTGATGTTACCATCAGGGCCGTATTATCCAAAAGGCCACAGTAGGCTCTGTGCCTCGGGCCAAGAAAAACTAAAGGGCCGACTAAAAACACATTTGACCATGGTTTTGTTGTTGTCTGTATGATAAAAAGAAAAGTAAGCAAGATAAAGTCTTCAACAAATATATTTATATATAGCAAGGATAGGCACAGTGTAAATACAAAGAGGCGGTCATGTCAATCGTTTTTTTTTCTCTCACAAGGCGAGTGAAAGTAACACCGGAGATGTATTTTTCGAGATTTCTTTCATTGCAAAATTAGCAAATAAACATCTTCAGATGGTGTGTTTTCGCACAAGCAAGTGAGTGACAGCGGCAATAGTGACGTGGGCAGCAGCACCAACTGTAGAACGTTGTCACTGAAGGCCGACGACAACCTTAATCCACCCCTGGATAGCATAGGCCTTGATCAGTCCAACAAACCATTAATGCCAGTTCTGTTGAAATGCCATGTACTTCTGCTGTAGTCGATGTGACATAGAATACTGCAACTGTGCCTGGTTTAACACTGCCTCAACCCCCATATTTGGGCTCCGGAAGCTTCTCTTCACCTTGCCGGGCAAGAGCACACTGACAAATCGTTTTCAGGCTCCTTTCTTGCACGCCAAAGGGGGCAGCATGACCCGGTCGTTGTTAAAACCAATGCGGCAGGCCCCTTTCTTATAAAAGGGTAACCAAGGGCATCCTCCCATTCCTAGGAACCACTCCTTGCGGTGGTCCAAGCAGCATGTTATCATGTGGCGTACAGCAGCTTGCACGCAATGAAAACACTCATTTCAATTCGCTGGGGTGGTATTCCCTGCCCAATGCTTTACCTGGTCTCAGTCTCCAGATTGCTCTTTGAATCTCCTTCAAAAGTGGCATATCAGCCAACCACCCCCCCAAGGGAGTGGGGGTACGTCTCTCGATTTCTGAGGCTCCACAGCCACCCCCAGAACCAGCCCCCCACTTGGGGGAGCCCCTTAGCTCAATCATCAACGTGCTTCACAAACCTGCAGATCTGATCCTGTAGGTGTCGGCTCAAGTCTACAATTCTTTCTTCCCCCTTAATTGAAATAGGGATGATGCAGTGACGTTTTGGTGCCATGAGGGTACAATTGTGGGCTACCGAGGCAGATTCCACCTTGTACGCTTGTAAGCAACCCACCACCACCACCACCAATCCCTTGCATTGTGTGGAAACTCTGAGCACAGGCATATGATATGCCTCGTCGTTACCGAGTGGGATGCAGATGGGCGAGAATGCACCCCACCGCTTTCCATCGGGTTGATGTCAATAACACTGGTCACACTTTTTCTGGTATAAGGTATTTCACCGGTTTTAATGTAATTTTGGGGTGCTGACTCCAAATCTGACATCAGTTTTTGTCTATCACATCAGGTTTTTGAGATATCAAATATTGCATTTTCAATAAAAACTGCAGAAGAAAAATATGAAATAAATGTGGATATCTACATAAAATTATATTATAAACACACCATCCTAAAAATACAGCACCACACTAAAGCAGTCACTGACTCGCAACAACTTTCAATCATAAGTGACAGAGTTAATTTCGGGTAAAATCAATGAAAATGGGGTATGCCGATAGCATAAAAATGAGATGTGATAGAGCAAATCTGAGATCAGATTTGGAATCAGCACCCTGAAATTAGTCTAGAACAGCTGCAAAAGTCCAGGCCGGAAAAAAAAATGTATTTTTTTTGTTGACCAGTGTAATCGGTGTCTCAATACGGAAGCATAATTCGTGCCAACTGCACCTCGCATCGCTTCCACGATCCACAAAACGTGGGTTGTGGACATACACGTGACGATGTTCTCGGCCAATCAATGAGTGTTTACACACGCGGGAGGAAACCGGAGCACCCAGAGAAGTACAAGTTCAAATTTCAAGTTTATTTGGTTGAGAACTCACGGGTCCAGGATGAGTCTCATTTGCAAGAGTGACCTGGGCGCAAGCCGGTGAAAGTTATGTTCAGGAGCCATGTGCCAATGATGGAGAGGTCTGCTCACCACTAGAGGGCTTCAGGAGGGATTCATAAATTTTTTCGGTAAAGTCACGTAGGTAAAAAATTAAATTAAAAGGTAATAAAAGTAATAATGGAATAATGGAAATATGGAAATAAAATATATTATTATTTTATTTTATTTCCATTATTACTTTTATTAACTTTTAATTTAATTTTTTACCTACGTGACTTTACCGAAAAAACCTAATAAGAGTATGAATCCTCGCAGTCACGAAAGCTTCAAATCTAGAATCTTCAGAAGGGAGTTCGTGATTTTTTGCGATTTCTCCTCCGCTGATAAGAGCATGGACCACAGTGGTTTACTATTTCGTACACAGGGTAGAAGGTGGGTTTCTCGCGGGGCCACTTGTGCGCGTTTTAGTGTCACCTGACACACAAGAAATACTCTTCTTGGTTCTTTCGGTAAAGTCACGTAGAAGGGAAATAATAAAATAATAAAAATAAAACATAATAAAATAATTCTCACGACGTTTCGGCCACAACGCAAGCAGCCGTCCTCAGGTGAAGACCAGGTCTGTCGGGGAGACAGCGTCACCTGAGGACGGCTGCTTGCGTTGTGGCCGAAACGTCGTGAGAATTATTTTATTATGTTTTATTTTAATTATTTTATTATTTCCCTTCTACGTCACTTTACCGAAAGAACCAAGTAGATGAATCCCTGCAGTCACGAAAGCTTTAAATCGACAAGAAATACTACCGTCTAGGGAGAATGGACGTCGTTGATTCGAAACCAGATATGACCAGTAAGGAGCGAAACAATAGCCATGAGTATCCAAATTGAGTAATCTGCCGTTTCTTTCACGGATTTGGAGCAGTTGGCACCAGCGCACGATAGCCTACTCTTGCAGATGACGTTACGGGGATCTTTTGACGTCCGCCGTCGAGTGAAATCGGACGGCGCGTGGTCGTGTCATCGTTGATGCACACCGCAATAATAACCAGGGGGCGGCCACTGGGTTTAAACCGCGAACCTCTGCAAATCAGCGGTCACCGCTGGGCCGCGTCATCGCCATTAAAAAAATACCCACAGATGGCACAGATGGAGATTTAGTCCACTTCGCTGTACTGCCACCTCCTGGCAAGGCAGGGTATGCTGCACCTTGTCCCACACTTGAATGGAATTTCGCAGCATTTGTGCGACCCACCGACCCCACACCTCCAGTGCTGGATTACAAAGCGTGCGCCACCACCACCGCCTCGGCTTATGATTATTATAATTACGAGGACTACACTTGTTTACTTCAGGAAAGCCTATCAAGAGTCTCGAGACGATCTCAGAAGGGTCCCGTTGAGTGGTCGCAGTAGGAGGGCGATGTTGCTGCTGTGCATAATCCCAATTGAGTAGCGCGCAGGTAAGTTTTCAGCACTGCCATGTTTGACAAATCCCATTTGTACTGTGGATTTTTTGTTTAGCTATGGGAGCAAGGCAAAGAACGTGCAGGAAACGCCCTGCAGAACAGGGGGAGAGCATACAAACTGTGCGCAGAGAAGGCACCCGATTCGGGAATCGAACCCAAGGACTTTCTTTCTGTGTGGCACGAGTTTTAACACGAGGACAACCTGCCACCCCACTCGGGACTTAAGCCCAAAGCAGTCCGCTGGTTTTTTTTCTTTCCTGTTTTCCAGAGAGGCCCATAAGGTGTCAATCCAACTTACAATTGACAAACGACAGCCTCTCCTACCCAGCCAAGTGTTTGAACATTCCACGTGACCAGGCATGTATTTTTTTCTGGGTGGGGAGGTGGGAGGGTGCTTCAGTGCCCATGATCTTCCGAAAAAAAGGGATTTGGGCCAGGGAACATTTTTGACGCCTATCCCCTTGGGAACTCTGGCATGTTCATTTTGATTTGGCATGTTAATTTAGATTTTACGGTTGTTTGGAAATATGAATTACACCCATTGCACCCACTCGGCTCACCATACCCACGCCACACTCTTCCATCGCACCCCACCTTGCACTCAAGCACTTGCACACCACATCACATCCAGGCTCACCACACCCACTCACCCACACCACTGCACTCAGGCACTCACCCACTGCATGGAGTATATATAAGGGGGCTTTGGCCACCCGCTAGCGACGACCGTGTGAGTGTTTGTGCGATGTCACTGGATCATTTTAAGTCCAATCTCCCTCGTCGGAGAGGCATCAACTGAGATGCCGCCTCTCCCTCCACACTGCAGGGACATGCTGTCCTCGGGAGATGTTAATTGTACATTCGTTACACATTGGCCAATGCAGGCCGATTCATCAACGTTTGGCACTGCCACAGAATGCCCTACACAACTCCTGCAAACGTTACCCAAGAGGGGTCCCTTTCTAACACAAACTCTCACGACGACAGCGTGGGGACTGAACATTCTCCGCAGAGTTCGGGACCAGAATTCAAGCAGCCAAATGCCAGCGTTGTGACGTCGCTTCAAGCGGAGCCCTTTGAACCCCTTGACCTCAGCGGACGGTTCCAAGGGTGGTCGTCCAAACAAACCCGTCGGCAAACCTAACAGGGGCCGCGCGCGGCCTCCTAACAGCACGGCCGCCCCCGTGCCCACCCACTCGGGGGCCAGGGCTACCAGAAAGTCCCACAGCCATCTCGAACTTAATTTTCTTCTCCTTGTTGACCCAGGAGAGCCTCACCGAATCTCATAACTTTGTCAGGAAGATGCTGTCACGTCTATTTCCACAGTATGGGGTGGAAGGCGGGGCCGATTTTCACCACTGGATACATTCCAATCAAGTAATTTATGCACGAGGTAATTTTAGGGGGTAAAATTGGGACCGTGACTGCAGGCACACGATGGCCTAAACTCTTGCGAATGACATGACGGGGATCTTTAACGCCCACCGTGAATTAAGCGGACCGCATGTAGTCGTATTACAACTGCGGTTCAAATACCACACCGCCGCAGGAATAACCAGGGTGGGTCCCCCACTGTACACGCGAACCTCCGCGATGAGAGCGGTGAATGAGCGACCGCTTGGGCCTTGTCGCCGGGTTTTGTCGTTTTTCGTTTTCCTCTCGCTCTCGATAAAGTGTCGCCGGTCCTGCTGGCTGCCGCAGCTGATGTGAAGCGATTCAAATGTGCCCTCGAAGATATAGAGCAGCGCGCCAAGAGAAATTGCGAGAATGAAAAATAAAACTTACAAATCTCCAAGCTATAACTATACTGTCAAATTATTGCTTGCATGGTAAAAAAAAAAAACAAGATATAAACATTTCTTAAAAACTTCAAAAGATAAACCTGCAACCTGTACCATTCAGTTTCAGTAAAAAAAAAATACATATTTCAGACATTTCCAGATCATTCATGATCCTATGACTTGGGGAGTGGGGGGTTTGAATTCCACAATTACAGAAACGTCTCGTGTCCAATAATTTAATTTAACTTGGAGGAACAAGTAGCAGTACGAAAGCCTTGAAACAAAGATTACAATATATGGGGGGGACATCATGAACAACCAGTTCTGAAAAGTGCCAAGTCATTTATGGCCTTCCAAATACAAGAATAATTGACACATCAGGCAGCCAGTGTAGTAGTGTAACATCCAAACACATCCGTGACAACGAACGGGTAAAAAATACCCTCCTCCATGCGTAACGATGCTTAATTCCAGGCCCCATGTTACGTAGCACTTTGCACGCCTTTATTTCTCGCGTGACCTCCACGGTGCAAAAGGCAACATCCGTGCAAAACCACGAGTGCCGCTTTGCTCACCTGACAAGCGCGCTTGGCAAACTCCCGGCTAGAGGAAAATTGTCTCAAGCGCCGCAGCGCGCACTGCTTCTGCCACCCGATGCGACGGTTACGTTCCCAATTGCAATCGATGGTTAACGGAAACGGAACATAAACTGCATCGCGTTTCACGACACGATGAACATCAAATCCAAAGTCCGCCTACTCCTTCTACAGGAGGCGCACGCGCCAGGCTCGCTCACGCAGGACGCCCACTTCAGAACACCCACCTCGCGCAGGATACTCTCGCATGCAGGACGCTGGCCCACGCAGGACACCCCACGCATGACGCAGGACGCACGCTCACGCTCGACACACGCAGGACGCAAGCTCACGGAAGACGCCCACGCAGGACGCCCACGGGACAGCCCTCACCGAGGGCTCCCACAGAGGGAAACCTCGCACACAGCCCTCGGCCTCAGGCCCCGGCCGAAGCGGTGGGGCCCGTGCGTCGACGCCGCACAAGCAAACCCAGGCACCCGTCAGCAGGGAGAGCACAGCAAAGCCTTTTATTATTAGTTTAGGGGGTGTATTTTTTTTTTCCTCTTTTAATACAGACTTTATGCAATCATATACAAGTAAAAAAAAAATGCACACAGTTAAGCTCACTTCAGTAAGACCCACGTGGAACGGAGCTGGTTGGTCAACGTTCACCGGTGCGGTCGCGGTGAATTTGCCGTCGCGCCTTGGCCATGAGAGGGAGAAAGACTCCGCATCACATCCCCCAGCCCCCCCCCCCCAGCCGTCACTCACAAACCCTCCAGCGGCACGCGTCTCTTACGCGACAATGAAATAAAAAAAAACACAACCGCACCTTCTAAATCCTCGTAAATACTATCCGCTGTTAAAACGTACACTCGTTTAACATCTCTCCCAATGCTACAAGAAGGGTTGGGTGTTCCCCCAGCAAAGAACTCGTCTGGTCAGGCAAGGTGTCAAAGGGGGGGGGGGGGGGCAAAACATGAGGTTATGGAGGGTTTCATGTCCCCCACGTTTGCCGCTGGGACGATGACGCACAACGAATCCCTCATCATCACTGGCAGAGATGGGAATACAGTGTCCAAAACGCGAGCACGCACGCACACACACACGAGCTGGGGAAATAAAAACGCAGAGAAGTACAAAAACTCGACAACAACAAAATAATCAACGAAAGGGAAACGATTATACAGTTTAAATTAGAGAGAAAGAAAACATCGTCAAAACACGGCGAGAAACGAGAGCCTTGTAGTGTCAAGCTGCCCGTAGGTCAACACGGACAGCAATTGGCGTCATCATCACTTGTCAACCAGACCGGGGGGGGGCCGACAGCGTTTGACAACTCGTAAATGACGCGCGGTCGCACAGTCGGCCACACAACATACGCGCAACCTGTAATAAACGCTCATGGGAGGGGGGGGGCAATACGCATAATTGATGTGTCAAAACCCACACGATTCACATTCCACAAGGGCGCGACGATTCAAACGCGCAGGACGTCTTTCACTTGATCACCGTTCGTCGTGGCGCGCCGCCACCCGTCACGTTCGCTCGACGCGCGCAGGATGTGAACACAGCGACATCGCACGGAGGGAGGCTCGGCACGTCATCGCAGATCGCCGGCTGTGGCCACGGCGGTGGCGCCTTCCCGATCACCACGGCGTTTAGGGCTCGTACGGAAACTCTTCCCAGCACAAAGACCGTCCCCCACCCCCCCTTACAGCCTGAACGGACTGTTGGGGCAAGTGCTGTTAGCGAGCTCCTATGAAAGCCGGCACGGTACAACGAGTGGGAGTCCACACCACCACCACCACGCCTGCCTTTGTCTCTCCAGTGGCGATGATCTTACACACCGCAACAGGTAGTCATTTGAGGCCGAGTCGACCTCGGGGAGACCCAGGACCAGTTGAGATAATCGTCACTCGTGTTGGCCGTGAGCGGGAATTGAACTCGGGTCACTGGGTTCGTAGCACAGCGCGCGAACCACTACACTATCGCTTCACCACTGCCGCTGTCTTTGCCCAACGCACGCACTCACACGCACGTACGCACGCACTCACACGCACGTACACACGCACGCACGTCCGCTGCAGGGCCACCTCACACACGGCAACACGTCATGATCCGTTCCAACGTCGACACTCGAAAACCGTCAGAAGCAAACTGCAAATTCATATAAAACGCCAAGGACATCCGTGTTCATCCACATTAAGACTTTCGCAAGATGATCCAATGACCAGGCCTCATGGCAGACCACAAGGCATTCACACTGCACTTTTCAATGCACACACACACACACACAACCTCCACTCACAGCTGTACGAAGATAACCTTCGATTCCTCCGCACCTTCAATTCCCCACACCTCCGCTGAACACGGTTGGCTACGTACGGTGCGAAAGAAGTTCAACAAACATACATACAAAACGGCCAAAAAATACCCGTGAGCAGGTGAGACGTGACACAGGGTGGGGGGGGGGTGGCGAAGAGGGCAATGGGGAGGGGACACACACACAGGGTACGGTGGTGCCAGCACCGTGGACTCGGGTCCAAACACGCCCTCGCTCTGCACACACCGCTCCGCTATCTCGCCGGCGGTATCCTGCCAGTCGGTCCTGGCTACACTGGAGACCACCTGAGCCCCAAACGCTGCGGCCATCAATCATCACGAGCGCCCAACATGGCCAAAGCCACACACTCGGCAGCTCTCAGAAATACAAGGAGAAAAGAAAAAGACTCAAGACTCCATGCTTACAAATCCCACATCGACCTATGGGACTATGCTCATCATAATTGCAAACCTATGTTATTATTACGCGTGGAACGCAGGCAGAATTCATTAACCCCACGTGGAGCGGCAGGCTTCCCCCACTTCCATACTGCAGGGGGCGGCGGGGGGGGACAAGCAATTGCTTTGACGGTTGCCGTGGCGACACCTCGTACGCCCCCTGCTGCCCCTGCTGCCCCTGCTGCGGGGTCGCGGCGGTGGGACGGAGACGCCGACTACACCAGACAGAGCCGCACCTTGCGCACGCCAATCGGCCGCTCGTTCAATTCCTTCACGGCTGCCATGGCCTCGCCGGTCGTTTCAAAGGAGACGAGAGCGCTTCCCGGCACCTGCATGTTCACCGATTCGGGGATCACGCGGTAGCCATAGAAGAAGTCCAGGATCTCGCTCTGGTTCACGACGCGCGGCAGGTTTTTGAGTCTCACGATGCCACGAGGCTGGGGGACCCCACCCATGCCAGGGCCACTGGGCCTATCTGGCGGCCCCGCATCCTGGCTCGCCTTGCAGAACGGGGCTCCCCCGTGACTGCCAGCAAAGCCTTCCGATAAGTTCACATTACTGCCACTGTTGCCGCCGCCACCGCCACCACCGCCGCCCCCACCGCCGCCTCCACCGCTACCACCCCCGCCGAGTGGCCCACCAAAGTTTTTGCCAAATACGCCCGCACTATCGCCGGGTGGGAAAAGAGGAGGTCTTGACATGAAGGGAGGGAGCGGAGGAGGGGGACCCCGGAAATTAGGGCCGCAGAATGGAGGGGGCCCAGTCATGGGGGGTCTGGGGCCCCCTGGGAAAAATCCTCTGTCTGGGAATCCCCCGGGTCCGACAGCGGCAGCTGCCCCGGGCTTTCTGTCGGGGCCCTGACTCTCCTGCTGCTTTTCCGGCCCTGCCGCTTTCCCCTCCATGCCAGGGTTTGCCTTCAAGGCCAGCATCTCGGCGTGGCTCACCACCCTGATGATGGCCTCCCGGCCCCCAATCAGGCTGCGGTTGAGCGATGTGGCCTTGCCAGCTGCCTCCATGCTGCGGAACTGCAGCATGGCCTGCCCAATGGTCTCTCCGTTCTTGTTGCGCAGAATCTGAATGCCCTCATCCGACAGATCGTGCCCTTTGAAGAAACACATCAGGTCGTCTTTGGTGGCGCTGCAAGGGATATTGCTCAGGTGCAGGTAGTAGCACATGCTGGTCTCGCTAGGGACCGGCTCGGGCTTCTTGGGTTCTAGGCGTTCGCCACCGCCGCCGCCGCCACCGCCGCCGCCACCACCACCACCGCCACCACCACCACCACCACCGCCACCACCACCACCACCACCGCCACCACCACCACCACCACCCTTCTCCTTCATCTTCTCCCCGTGGAGCCTCTCAAGGAACCACTTCTGGATGGGCCGCACGGTCAGGAAATTGTTCCCCACGTAGGACTTGTCGCGACGCAAGATAGAGCGCATGTCGTAGTCCGATTTGCACTCCACGCACGCCTTCACCGTGCCCCCCTCAGGCACCAGGATGAGGCTCTCTTCCCGAATCTCCTGCCGGCCGAGGAACTTGAGCACCGTGAACTTGTCGGCGTTCAAGGGGAAGCCTCGGATCTGCACGCAGAGCTCGTGCTCATTGGGCGAGGGGGAGCGATCCCTGCACGGGGAGCGTGAGCGCCCCTTCTTGGGGGAGTGGGACGGCGACCGCGAGCACGGGCGCTTGAGCTCGCGACCCATCGGCAGGTGCAGCAGCGGGGCCGGCGCTCCCGCCTGCGCCTCCTTCTGCGGCGGCTCGGGCCCGCCGAAGTTCTTGGCGGCGCACAGCCACTCGCGCTCGGTCGCCGGGTGCACCTCCACGGGCTTGTTCACCATGCGCTGCTGGTGCCGCTTCATGCCCTCGATTGCGTCGCGCGTGCGGTGAAACTTGACGAAGCCGTCTCCCGTGGAGCGGAACGAGTCCCCGTCGTGCCCAAGCACGACGCCGTCCACCGCCAGCCCCGCGAAGAAGTCGAGCACGTGCTGCCTGGTGACCCAGAAGGGCAGCCCCACGAGACGCACGTAAAGGTCGTCCGCATTTATCGGAGGCAAGGGGCTCAGCGTGCCCACCCCGTCGTTGCCGGACATTAATCTGCCGCCGCGGACACCGTCTGACAAGCTCGACAAACTGGCGCCACCTCTGGCCGAGAAAGGGAAGCCGGAGGACCCCTGCTCTCCACAGCCGTAGGCCGGGCCGGGGCCGGCGAAACGCGGATCGCCAAACAGCGCCCCCGCAGCGCCGGGAGGCATGGGCTGGCCGAGCAAAGAGCCAGAAACACCGGTGGAAGGAAGGCCCCTGACGGGCGGCGGCTCCAGGCCGGGCCTTAGGAGGGACGGTGCCGATCCAGGCCCTCGCCCCGGGCCGGGGAATCCCCCGACAGGGCTCGGCAAGTTGTCCTCAAAGCGAGACACGCGGCCGCTGCCGCCGTGATTCGAAGCCGACCTGCCTCCAGAATGGCCGGAGCTGCCCAGCCCACTGCTCGGACTGCCCATGGAAGAAGCGTGGAATCCCATACTAGGGCCTGTGTTCTGCACGGAGCCACCGAAGCCTGCACCGCCACCGCCACCGCCACCAACAGCCGGGCCACCCATCGGAGGAAGCCTCTGTCCCATACCAGGGCCGCTGCTAAGAGAACTAGAGAAGCCCATGCCGGAGATGCCTTGACCCAAGCCCGGGCCGCTCGGGATCGAGCTGGAATTGTAATTCCTGCTGGGTCCACCCTGACTCATCGAACTGCCACTGCCCAAAGAGGAACTTCCAAAACCCATGCTGGACCCACCAGTGGAAGGTGAGCCACCGTGGCCTAAACTAAGACCACTACTCGAAGGAGAGTTACCGAATCCCATGCTCGAACCTCGTAGACCCTTGTCACTGGTGTCTATGTTAAATCCACTATAACCCATATTTGAGCCACCTTGATTTAAGCCGGGCGGTCCACTCCGACTCATGCTGGGTAAGCCAGAACCCAAACCGGAGCCACCAGGACCAAAACTGGAACCACTACGGCTCATGCCAGGACCACCAGGACCCATGCCGGAACCACCAGGGCCCATGCCGGACCCACCAGGGCCCATATTGGAACCACCAGGACCCATATTGGACCCACCAGGGCCCATATTGGAACCACCAGGACCTATATTGGATCCACCAGGACCCATATTGGAACCACCAGCACCCATATTGGACCCACCAGCACCAATATTGGACCCACCAGGGCCCATATTGGAACCACCAGGACCCATATTGGAACCACCAGGACCCATATTGGAACCACCAGGACCCATATTGGACCCACCAGGGCCCATATTGGAACCACCAGGGCCCATATTGGAACCACCAGGACCCATATTTGATCCACCAGGGCCCATGCTGGAACGACCAGGGCCCATATTGGAACCACCAGGGCCCATATTGGACCCACCAGGACCCATATTGGAACCACCAGGGCCCATATTGGACCCACCAGGACCCATATTGGACCCACCAGGGCCCATATTGGAACCACCAGAGCCCATATTGGAACCACCAGGGCCCATATTGGAACCACCAGGACCCATATTGGAACCACCAGGGCCCATATTGGACCCACCAGGACCCATATTGGACCCACCAGGGCCCATATTGGAACCACCAGAGCCCATATTGGAACCACCAGGGCCCATATTAGAACCACCAGGACCCATATTGGAACCACCAGGGCCCATATTGGACCCACCAGGGCCCATATTGGAACCACTAAGACCCATATTGGATCCACCAGGACCCATGCTGGAACGACCAGGGCCCATATTGGACCCACCTGGACCCATATTGGAACCACCAGGGCCCATATTGGAACCAACAGGGCCCATGCTGGAACCACCTGGGCCCATACTGGAACCCATACCAGGTCCACCAGGACCCATACTCAGACCACCAGGGCCCATTCCAGAAAAACTACGATCCATACTAGAACCACTCCGCCCCATTCCAGAATCACTAAGACCCATGCCAGGTCGCATACCTGGACCCAAACCAGAAGAACCAAGGCTCAGACCAGGACCACCAGAACCCAAACTGGATCCCATGCTAGTACCACCAGAACCCATACCAGAACCCATACTGGAACCCATACCGGAACCCATACCAGAACCCATACCAGGACCACCAGGACCTGTACTGGAACCACCGAGGTTCATAGAGCCACTAGGACTTGTATTTGTACCACCAAAGTTCATATCAGAACCACCAGGACGCAAATTGGAACCACTGTGGCCCACCCCATGACCACCAGGACCCATACTAGAACCACCAAGGCCCATGCCATGACTACCAGGACCCATGCTGGAACCCATACCAGGACCACCTGGGCCCATACTGGAACCCATAGATGGTCCACTCGGTCCTAAACCAGAACCACCAAGGCCCATGCCAGGACCCATATTGGAACCCAGACCAGGACCGCCAGGACCCATACCTGAATGACTGCGATTACTGCTGGAACTGCCAGCACCAAGATTCAGGTTGGGGTCATTTTGCCCAGAGCTGCTAAAGCCCATGGACGACCCGCTGAGGCCCGAGCTGCCGTAGCCCATGGAGCCACCGCCAGAGGCTCCCCCGCTGAAGCTAGAGCCCTTGCTGTAGCCACTACCGGATGAGCCGGAGGAACCACCAGCGCCGGAGTGGGAGAAACCCGAGGACCCGTAGAGTCCTCCCCCCGCGTAACCGGTGCTGCCTCCTGACATCCCAAAACCTTTACTGGGCCCATCCCCGTAGCGCGAGCCCTGGCCGTCCGTACCCCCGGTGCCACTCATGGGCATGGCTCCCAGCGATAGCGGGCCACCACCCATGTTGAACCCGGAGCTGCTGCCCGAGCCACTAGCACCGTAACCGGAGCCTGAGGAGGACCCCGTGCCATATCCGGAACTCGATGCTGAACCTAAGCCGTAGCCGGAACCTGATGACCCAAAGCCGTAACCGGAAGATGACGACGATGACCCCATGCCATAGCCGGAACCTGACGATGATGACCCCATGCCGTAGCCGGAACCTGACGATGAACCCAAGCCGTAGCCCGTACCGCCGGTGCCACTTGACATCCCGGAGCCGCCCGTAGCCATGCCGGAGCCGTTCACTTTGCGGCTAATGCCGTCGCCCCCCAGGGGGGCCATGGGGGGCATGGGAGGGGGACCGCTGGACATGGGGGGTGGGGGCCTGTTCGACATGGGGGGAGGGAGAGAGGGCATGAAGGGGGCGGGGGGGAACGGGGGCCCAGGGGGTAGCGGAGGGGGGGGAACATTGAAACCTGACGGGGCCGAGAAAGGCGACTGGTTAGGGGGCGGCATGTTGGCACCCATAACACCCCCTGGCATGCTGGGGTTCACTGCTTTGTCCGTCATTGGGGGAGGGGGGCCCCCTCCGACCCCAACCCCCGGGGGGGGCATGGCAGAGCCCATAACGGACTGCGGAGGCGTCATCGTGCTGACGCGGGGCATCCCTCCTCCCACGCCCCCCCCGCCCCCCCCACCGCCACCGCCGCCACCGCCGCCACCACCGCCACCACCGCCACCACCGACGGGCCGTCCGCCGCCGGGACCTGGGTCACTACCCCCCACCGAGCTGCCCACTTCGTATCGGCGCCGACTCTGCTCGATCACATTCTGCATCTCGCTCTTGCTGCTGAGCAGCAGCGAGATCTTGGAGGTCTTGATGGAGCCGCCGTTGCGCATCATGCCGAGGCGCGCGTCCTCGTCCGTGGCGAACATGATGAAGGCCTCGCCCTGCTCGCCGCCCACGATGTGCACACCGCCGTCCGGGATGCTGAGCCCCGAGAAGAACTGGCGGATGTCCATCGTGCCGGCCACCATGGGCAAGCCCTGAAGGCGAATCACCACCGCCATGGCGCTCTGTGTCTCGCGCGCCCGCCCGGCCTGCCAGTCGACTCGCACACCTGCAGCAGCAAGAACGACACACGCACGCACCACGCACGTAAGCGGCGGTGGAGGTAGCGCTTGGTGGTGGGGGGGTAGGGTGGGGGGGGTGAGAGACGGGCGAGGCCGCCGGCGTCGCTCCCACCACCCGCGGTGATACGGGGACGATCGCAACCTTTATCAGAATCTGATTCACCCTGGAGAAATCCGATGAGCTACGAAGCACCTTTTTTCACAGACGCTCAAACGCGCGGCACCACGTGCGAATTCGCACGCCACAACATACGAGTCGGCTGCGGTCAACGTTGACCGTCGTCGTGCTTAAGGAGGCACCTTAAATTCGCGCGACAATTTGCCGAGAAGGCGCCATCGCTCCTGCTCCGTGGCACACCCCCCCCCACTCCCCGCTGGAGGGTGTGCAGCTGCATCGACCATGTGCCTCTCATGTAAACACGCGGGACTCGTGAACAACCACTGTGGCAACGCTGCCGTTGTTCGTCAGCCAGGCGGTGGCGGCTATGCACGTGAACTGTAATCCGGCACTGTGGCAAGGGTCGGTGGGGATCATCGCACACACGTCGCTGTGAAACTCTTTCCGAGGGCGTCGAGGAGGTGCCATATACTGGCTCAACCAGCAGAAGGCAGCACAGCAAGTAGGACTGTTTCCATCTGTACGGGGATTGAGTGCTGCCCTATTTGGCGGGCGTGGGTTTACTCCAGGTGCACCTGTTCCTCCCATATGTAAACATGCATTAACGGACTGAAAAACATTTTTAAAAAACAATACAGGACCCGCCTGAAAGAGTCCTACAGCTCAGCATGGCTCTCCTGGATAAATTAGTAAATCATAACATTTCTAAGTGTTCTTGCAAAAACCGTACACGCGGCACGGCAAATCCAGCACACGGCCTCATGGCGCAACTCTGCACAATGAGAAATTAGTGTCACACCGGCACCGAGCGAAGCAACATTCAGCAGTTCCACCGATGATTCGACGCTGTAAACCCTTTTCACTTCATTACAAGGCATCACCGCATGCGAAATGCGTTTCACGAAATGTCAGCATGCAGTACTTTCTGCACAGCGGTACAATGTGATTACATTACAGAGCACAACACAATAATGCACGAGTTCAAATAAATGTGCCACCAGCACCTTTATAACATCTTCAACACAGCCTCGTGGCGGACAAAAAGTCTTGTTCTTTAAAAGGACACTGCTCGTTCCAATGCGTTCTTGCCAAGTCACAAAAGTCACAGCAGGAAGAGACTCACTCTCAAGAAGGTCCTTTGCCCAAAACAACCGGCTGCCTTTAGCCAGTGATCATGATGAGCATGGCGAGTTGTTAAATGTTGACTTGCACGCTACCGCCAAGACAACTTCAACTTGAATTTTACACTTTGCGCATTGCGCGAGACAGTACGTATGGCTCGTGAACGCAGGCTTCAGCGACGGCTGGAGGCAAGTAGACCAAGTTGACTGGGCCACCGATTGAGAATGGCGGATAACAGGGATGCCCGCGAGAGTCCTGCAGGAAAAAGCAAGCGGATCAAGGCCGATGAGAAGACCATCACACAAGGTGGACAGAAAGGATTGGTGAGCCAGGAGATGAGGAATCGCCGTGGAGGGTGTGAATGACTGGCGGCGATATTGCAGAGTCCACACCCGGATTAAGGATTCGGGGTAAACGGTAGAAATGTGTGTGTTTGTATCGCGGAGTTTTGGGCTTCTACGTTACGCTGGGCCCCTTCTTCTGGGCGGTGACGTGGCCTAGCTGCAGCCGATTTGCACCTGTCACAGAGGTTCAGGGTTCAAATGCAGTAGTCTCACAGGATCAATACTGGGAGAGATTACCCGCTTCATACAGTGAACATTCAAGATCCCGTGACATCTTTCGCCAAGTGGCGGTCCGTAGCGTGCCGGGAAATGTACTCTATTGGAATAACAAAGCAAACACCGCCTCTCGACTGCCAAAACTTGGCAGGACCCTCCTGACAAAAGAGTCACGAAACTCAGCGAGGCTTTCCAGGGTAAATGAGCGCAACAATAATAATGATGACATCTACACCCCCTACGTGCGGGATGTGGCCACCACCGAGGCTTAAAGCAGACGCACGGCGCTGATCCCAGCTTTGTCAACACCACGGGAAGCCGGTAGAATGCGCTCTGCTAGCAAGCAGAGCTCTACTGTAAAGGGAGGATAAGCACACGTCACCGATTCGCACGGTGCGAGAGAAGTTCATTTTACATCACACATCCACCCTCCCCATTACACAGAGGCAAAGTCGGAAGCAGCAGCAGCCACCTCACAGTAACATGCACTTTGGATGTGCAGAGCGTCGAGGTGTCACCTAAACACCTCGAATAAAGGCTCATGGCGAATAAACAGCCGTGGAGGTAAACGGCAGCTTGTACTCCGTCAAACACGTCATCCCACACGCATACCTGTCAACCAGACTTCTTCACCCTATTCGTTGCGGGTTGGTGAATGTGGGGATGTATGGCCATGGTCGGAGGCACAGCTGGTGCATCTGCCCATACCCGTCAACCCGTTATCAATTCCTACCTTATTACAGACCAATTCAGACCTTTTTGGTCACCCTGTACCCCTTATAAATCTCAACGTTCATCCTATACACTACACTATACACTACACTATACACTACACTATACACTACTATACATGCCTGTCAAGCCTTTATCAGTGCCCTACCTTATTACAGACCAATTTTGACCTTATTGGTCACCTCCTGCCCTTATAAATATCAATGCTCATCCTACAAAGCCCCATCACTAATGGACCAAGAATCCGGAAACACATTGGCCTCCCATTGCTAATAACATCACATGATCTTTAACATATTATTTGTTTCTTTCGGTTAAGTCACGTCTAAAGATAAAATAATAAATTAAATTAAATAATAGAATACGACGTTTCGATTGCAACACAAGCAATCATCATCAGGTATAATGAAATAGCGACATGAAATCTAACCAGAAAACTATAGACAGACATATTAGCAGACATATGTCTGTCTATAGTTTTCTATAGTTTTCTGGTTAGATTTTATGTCGCTATTTCATTATACCTGATGATGATTGCTTGTGTTGCAATCGAAACGTCGTATTCTATTATTTAATTTAATTTATTATTTTATCTTTAGACGTGACTTAACCGAAAGAAACAAATAATAATTCCTGCAGTCACGAAAGTTCTAAAATTAAGATCTTTAACATACTCTTAGTTCTTTCGGTAAAGTCACGTAGGTAAAAAATGAAATTAATAAATAAAAATCATGAAGTTTCGGAGGCAACACAAGCTTCCGTCTTCAGGTGAAACTGTCACAGCAAAAAATCTGTACAGAAAATCTGTACACAGCAAAAAATCTGTACAGAAAATCTGTACAGATTTTTTGCTGTGACAGTTTCACCTGAAGACGGAAGCTTGTGTTGCCTCCGAAACTTCGTGATTTTTTTTATTTGTATTTTTTATAAATTTTAATTTCATTTTTTACCTACGTGACTTTACCGAAAGAACTAAGAGTATGAATCCTTGCAGTCACGAATGCTTCAAATCTAGAAGTGATCTTTAACGTCAACTGTGAAGCAAGACGGCGTGGAGCAGTGTTATTACGGTTAATAGGCTCACTGCGGCGTTAATCAGGGCGGCCTGGAGTTGAACCGTGAACCTCTGCATCAAGTGGGTGGCGGTGCTACCGCTAGACCATGTCCATCACCCGTTATTCATCACGATTCAATTCAAGGTTTTATCAGCTCTCACCCTCTCAGAAATGTCTGGTTAAACACTAATGTGACAATGGACTATAATTAAAGGTGTAAATGGCAACAGTTTAAAGCTCAAGACTGAACAAATCGCCCGATGATGCTGGATGCAATTACCAGCGAAACGTCATATTCAAATTGTAAATGTTGTGGATTTACTTTCCAACACACTGGTGGGCTGAAATAGTAACGAATTGGCAGGTTTTGTTTACACGACAAACCTTACTGGCTGTGTCCCAAAAACCTTTATTATGAATATTGGTCGTGAAAGCCTACATGTTAAATTGACTTAACAAACCGCACTGGCGTCAATGATCCTGGCATCGCATCTCAAGCAATGAGAAGGCTCTGACTTGCCAATACTATTTTTTAATCACATCTCTGCCAGTAAAATAACGTTTCATTTAAACGTAGATATCAAATGACAGCAATAGAGAGTTATGTTGGAACTACTGGAGGCCTGTGTAATGTCATAAACCAAAATGATCCCCCTTCACGGCGAGAGCTTTTACCCCAAGAACTCATACAGGAGTAGAGGAGAGTGCTGGCGTCGTGTGCGCTGTCCGGTGCGATGACATCACGGGGCGTGGGGTCGTGCGCGCTGGGCAGTGCACGTGACGTCACGCCTCCTAGGGTATTTAAGGGATACCCCGTGACGTAAGCGGGGTCACTGTAGGAACGGGGATAGTAAACAGGGTGAAGAGGGAACCAGGGATAGTGAGAGGGATCGAATAGGGAGTCTGGGGAGAAGCCGGTGGTAGCCGTAGACGTGCTTCTCTCTCCGGTCGGTGGAGTCGGCAGAGTCCACGATCCGACACGAGAGAGAGAGAGACCGGAGCCAGCCAGCAGGGACCCGCACTCAGAGTAGGACCCCTAGCCCCTGGGAGTTGTGTACCCTGTGTAGTAGTGATAAGCTTTAATAAACCCTGGCGAAAGCCCCTAACTTACCTCCGTCTCCGAGTACGTACGTCAGGAGCTACTCAACACAGGCGCACGCTGTCAAGTGCTGTCTGGCACTGGTGGCCTGTTTCAAATGGGCACCCGCCGACTGTTACCACGATCTACATACAGCGCAGCAGCAGCAGCGGCGGCGGCATTTCCTTTGCAAGTTCACGACTCGTGACGGGACCCAACGCAATTTTCTAGAAAGCTCGCGCGGCGCACGTACAGCCCAAACCTGGCAACGGTGAAAATATTCCTTCGGGGATATAGACAGCCGGTGTCGCATCACTCGAAAAAAATATTATTAAGAATGAAGAGCATCTAAGGCACCAGCTAAATAGAGAGAGAGAGACTACAGCGCCATCTTGTTCAAGGAGCACCTCATCCCAGCCAAAGACAAAACATGTACAAGGAGCTCGGCGACAAAGCTACGGCGCTCTTGGAAAGCCTCCGCACACCCAACGATTTAAACAACGCAACGTGAATTCAAACAGAACCCACACATCTTTCGTGTAAACATCGGCCTCAATGGGATGGGCAGCACCAACGCTCATAAGCACTCGGGCACCAATTCCGGTTGTTAAAGACACCGGGACCAGTGGCAAACAGACAGGCAAGGAAGATCTTCCAACAGGCGAAGTGGCGGACAAGGCAATGCTTTGCTACAGGCGGTTTAGCAGTGTACAGCTGTAGTGAGGGGAAGGGAAAAACCCAGGCACAGGACATCACATGCTCAAACCCGCACCGGTGCAATACCAACACACAGCCAACATAGACCCCCTCCTCATGAAGGGCATTTGTTGAATTCCTTAAATTGAGGGGGAAAGCCTCACACTGGGAGACATCTGCCTCGACTCTGCTCAAAATGTTGCTGTCATAATGTATGTGTGCTTAACTTCTTTCGCACCGTACGTAGCCAACCGTTTTCACCGGAGGTGCGGGTCAACTAACCAAGCTAAGACCATGAGTTTTACTCTGCCGAACATATGGGTGCCAAGGTGGGGCAAGTACTAAAACGCGCGCATTACAGCAAGAAGGACCTGTTTGAATCCTGACTCGTGTCATTCCGTGTGGAGTTTGTGTTCTCTTCCCGTTCCGCATGGGTCTCCGGTTTGTCCTCCCATAGCTTAAAAAAACAACAAATAATGCAACCGTGTTTGGCCAAAACATCCCAATGCTGAACAATTACCTGCCAGTCACTCAACAGGGATTACACATCGACTCCTAGTGCGAAAAACTTTCGCAATGACCCTCCTGAAAAACAGTCAGTGAGGCTTTTCTAAGCAACGGACTTAAATAAATGCACAAAAACATGCTCCATTGAATATCATCTTAGCTAGATGACCGACCTACCAGCAACCTGATGCTCAAAATCCTGACACGAAATCATTGCGTAGAGACAACACTGTGGAAGGCCCCAACTGACATGCCGCACTTCATATTGTGAACTGGAACCCAAAAACCAAACATCAGCTCCTATCTTGTAGATCTGTAGCTATGCGGTGTCCCAGTCCGTCCAACACAAGTGTTTAGCTTGATTCATGATAAAATAGGCTTGAAAGCTCAGTCAGATGTATCATTATGGCACTCTAGCATGTAACAGCAGTTTTGTCACCGAGAGCGAGCTCTTAAAATGCATACGGGACAGCACGCAATGCGTAGCCTAGGTCTGCAAATACAGATTCTTATTCTGAGATGTATTTACCGCGGTGTATGGCGTCTTTTTGATCCATGCGATGGATCACAGCCACAGTCTCGCACAAGAACCGTCTCACCAGGCCACGACCGCCGACGCGGCAAGCGCCCTCGGCGAGCACCTACGACTAACGCCGGCGCGGCGCACGAGTGCGACCGAACCCTTGGTCTCTCCTTGCGCCGGTGCCTGGGCACAAACCGCGGCGGGTAGCTGCCGCTTTTGGAAGCCCCATGGATGCACGCGCGGCGAGTTCTGCGCGGCCGTGTGTATGGAGCTGGCGTCCGTGGGAGCTGTGCTTGCGCCACTTACCTGCGAGAGCACGAGGCCACGAGAGCACGGGGGGCGTGCGACGGGGAGGAATGCTCCTTTGCTGGCTGACGCTGCCAGCCAACCTAAAGAAATTCTCTCAACAACTGCAGAGAAGAGATAAACACGACACCGTCAGCAGCAGGGCCGCCACCCGCACGGCGCCGTGCGCCAAAACTGGCAGCGCCGGAAGCCACGAGCGCACAGAGATTAAAAAGAGAATCGACACAGCTGTTACGCCAACCCACTGCCCCGCCACTCGGCGTTTACAAATCACACACGGCGAGCCAGAACAAACCCCTCCGTGGAGCAGCGGAGATGCGAGAAAATGACAAAAATAAAATGCTGCCACACGGCCGTGCGGTGCCAAACTCGAACCTGGATAACAGTCTACATGGCGCCAAGTGGCGCTGCGCACGGAGAACGGTTGACAGATTAGGCCACATTGACTGCACACGCGCGCACATCGGTTTACGTCCCAAGGTCAGCGCCAAGGGGCGACGTGGACACGGCACGCACGAACGCCTGCAAGGGCGCGAGCTCCAGCCTTCGCGAGCACCACGGCCTACTCGAGTGAGCAATGTCGCCCACCACTGCCCACCACTGCCCACCACTCTCACTGCCCCCCCCCCCTGTCGCTTTGGTACCAAGCGCAGCAGCGTCTCTGCCTCTCTGCCCTATGGCTTCAAGTGTGAGTGGGGCGCCCAGAACACCTCAACAAGAACCTACGCGACATCACACAATCAACGCAAAGTAATGGTCGGGAAAAACAAGGGCAATCATCGGCAGTCACATCGCGGCAATTTCTTCACTCGGTTCACCACGAGGGAGCTAATTTGTTGTTGAATACACCGCGCTTGAAACCAAACATCTCTTCCACACACATCATCATTATTATTATAACGGCAATAATGCCCCCGAGTTCATCATTGGCCAGGTCGCTCGGAGGCAGAGCGAGTGGCTCGCAACTGAAAGGTTGCGCGTTCATATCCTGTTTGGGTCGGCGGGGGGGAACAGTGACTTGGCCCATCACCCCTCCGGGGTAGTAAAAATAGGTACCACTTGGAGAGGAATAGAATAGCCCCCGCCATAAGAATGTGGAATTTCTGCCACGGGTTAAGGGCTGTAAATGAGAATTAAGCATTGACTTTACCGAAAGAACCAAGAATATGAATCCCTGCAGTCACGAAAGCTTTAAATCGAAATTTACAATCATCACGATTTAATGTTTTGAATCCACTGCACGTGGTGTCATTACATCTCTGCAAATCCTCACTGACTATCAAGAATATCTTGTACAAGAAGGCCCCTGCATCGTTTGCTTTGGACGCATTGTCTTCACGAGCAGTTTGGCTTTGCGCGGGGCAGAAACTGGAGAAGCTGGAGAAAATCCACACGCGAGGGGGATGGCGACGGTCAACGCTCGCCACAGACCGCATGAAAGCCCCCACGGTTCAGCAGGGACCAAGGTTCTTAGAGCTGAAGGGCAGCATTTGTGAACACAGGACGAGCGAAACGTAGACACAGCAAGCCCGAGCGCCAGGAAATATGGAATCACGCTGGCCACTCTACGCAGGCAAGGAGACGGCTACTACTGAACGCACAATTTTCAGGAGAGGGCAATGGTTTATAGTGGGGAGGTGGTGGGTGGCGAAGTTACCCCCTGTGGCACTGAACGCCAACACTGAAACGCGAACAGAACACGAAAAGGGACCTTGCATTGAGCTGCTGGAAGTTGGGATAAGGTCAGTGGGAGGGCTAATAGTGCTGGCTGGCCAGTTGGCTTGGGCTAACCTACAGACTGCACTTGCTTGGCTCGTGTATTTAAAAAAAAGCATTCTTTGCAACTTTTCCTTTACGATGTTTAAGTGGCGAGGCAGAGAAAATTATTCTCAGTATCTGATCCCATCTAGTCTGATCACAACACTGACATTTATGAACACTGTACTCTTTCCAATCTTACCAACGATTGCGAGCGGAAACTCTGAACATTTCGACTGTTTGGTCAAATTCCCCAGCAGATCAGAGAGTTTGTGTGCGGCAGCAAATCGGAGGGACCGGAGAAAGCCCTCTGCGGCGCGTAGGAGACGCATAACAACCCAAAAAAATGTCCGCACAGACGGGTTCATGGACCCGGCTCGCTCCAAGTGCAATGTCCTCGAGTTGGGGAGTTCCTCAAATCACTACATGGTCCACCAGCCCTCGCCTCCGGCGTGTCACCCACCACACCCACCGGGGAACACTGCGGCTACAACGCCTGCACCACCACACCGTCGACGCCAGACGAAGGTGCCCCGTATAGCCTTAACAGACTGTTGGGGGCAAGTGCTGTTAGCGAGTAGCAGCTATGAAGGCCCGGCACGAGCACACGAAGGGGTAGGGTGGCCAGCACCACGCCAGGCCGCCTTTGTCTCCCCAGTGGCGATGTTTACTACACACCGCACCAGGTAGTCAGTTGAGGCCGAGTCAACCTAGGATAGGCCCAGGACATAAAGACAAAGATCCCCCGTATAGCCTGTAACAGACTGTTGGGGCAAGTGCTGTTAGGGAGCAGCAGCACCTACAAAGGGGTGGGTGGCCAGCAAACCACGCCGGGCCGCCAGAGGGCGCCACCAACAACCAGTAACGGAGGAACGAAGACGAACAACAACAAGGCGACCCCAGAGATCTGCAAACCCAGGAGGGCCCGGCCATTGCTTCACGTGGAATGGGCTTAACACGGATAACAAGAATAACATTGTGCCCGTCGGCAATCCAGAAAATCCTCAATACCATTGTGGGGACGATCCCGATACATCGAACCGTCTGGCCAATTCTACGAACCAAGGAGTTTGGCCTCGGGCGAGGGACTAGCGCTCAAATATCTGAGAAACCCATTGCTGCGATGCCGTCCACTGGCCACCTCACGGCCGGGTGGGCCTCACTGAACCCAGCCTGACTCAGTGAACCCAGCCTGACTCAGTGAACCCAGCCTGACTCGTTGAACCCAGCCCGACTCAGCCTGACTCAGTGAACCCAGCCTGACTCAGCCTGACCCAGCCTGACTCAGCCTGACTCAGTGAGAACCCAGCCTGACTCAGTGAACCCAGTCTGACTCAGTGAACCCAGCCTGACTCAGCCTGACCCAGTGAACCCAACCTAACTCAGTGAACCCAGCCTGACTCAGCCTGACACACTGAACCCAGCCTGACCCACTGAACCCAGCCTGACTCAGTGAACCCAGCCTGACTCATTGAACCCAGCCTGACTCATTGAACCCAGCCTGACTCAGCCTGACCCATTGAACCCAGAATATTCAGCTGTGACGGTCCCACCTGATGACGGAGACTTGTGTTGCCTCCGAAACGTCGTGATTTTTTTTCTATTATTTTTATTATTTTTACCCACGTGACTTTACCGAAAAAAATAACGAAGAGTATGAATCTTTGCAGTCACGAAAGCTTCAAATCTAGAATTAACTCATTGAACCCAGCTTGACTCATTGAACCCAGCCTGACTCAACCTGACGACTCAGTGAACCCAGCCTGACTCCGTGAACCCAGCCTGACTCAACCAAAGCCAGGACTTCGTCTAGTCCACCCTGATGAACACCTCCGTCCACCACACTCGACCATCACCCCTCCCCCCAACACCCTTCCTGGCCAACCAGATGCAGACAGCGGTGTCCAGAGGGCGAGACGATAAGCGAGCCCGAGGGGACCGAAGGGGATTTGAAGACACGGGGAGGGAGGTGGACAAATGAACACAACAGGAGACTAAAGAGGTGTGTGGACAATGGGACATGATGGGGGCAAGCGAGTGACCAAGGAACACGGGGCCCCAATGAGACCACGATTTGGGGGGCAAAGAGACCATGAAACGAGGATTTGAAAACACGGGGAGGGAGGTGGACAAATGAACACAACAGGGGATTGGAGAGGCGTGTGGACAATGGGGCATGATGGGGGCAAGCGAGTGCCCAAGGAACACGGGGCCCCAATGAGACCACGATTTGGAGGCCAAAGAAACAATGAGACGACTTAATAAAAGAAACGGTGAACCAGATATACGGGACAAGAGAAAGTGAGAGAAAGGGATACGGAATGGAAACACGTGGACCATCGCTCACAGACATCCAGACGTGGCATTAGAGAGACAACAGGGAGACAGAAAACACCACAGAAGGACAAACACCGAGACAAAAAAACACACAGAGAGACAAAGGCGGTCATGCCGAGAGAGAGAGAACTGTTAGTGCAGACACGGAGAGAAAGGTGACAGCGTAGAGACGATGGCCACACACAAAGACGAAGCAGGAGGAGGAGAAGGGGGGGCAGACACGGAGAGAAAGAGAGACAAAGACGACGGGGAGAAAGAGACACAAGGAGAGAGACAAAGACGGCCACGCAGACACACAAAGATGGCCACGCAGAGACACACAAAAGATGAAAACGCAGCCAGACACGAGGCTTAGGGTGAGAAACCAACACAATCAGACACGTGAAGAGATACAAAGACGGCCACGTTCCCTACAACCACCTCCCCCATCACCACCACCGCCATCTCGCGGCCTCCGTGCAGGAGGAGGAGAAGATGGAGGGCGAAGGGACCCAACCCGCCGTTTTGTGTTTGTTTGTTAAATTCTCCTCCAACCTTCAACCTCCTCGTCCACACGAACCAGTGGACATCGCCTCGTTCGCTGTGAACTCTAGAACGTGAAGATGTGTTGTTGTATGTGGGTGGGTGTAGGGTGTCGAGGTATGAATCCCGCACCACGAACCTGAGGAGAGACGCGGGCGGCCGCTGACGACGACGACGTCGTTCCACGGACTGCGCAGGAGGCGTGGGGACGTCCTTCGCTCGTCAGTTCAGAGGTTTTTTGTGTTTTTTGTGTTTTTTGTGTTTTTTAGTTTTTGTTGTTGTTGTCGGGGTTTTTTTTTAACCTACACGGGTACGTTGCCACGCTCGCGCTTGTTTGATTTGTGCTCTCACATCACACCACGACCAGCTCCTCGCGTCTTATTTTTTGTAATCGGGTAACGTTTAAAGCGATTTTTTGTGCGTGCGTGGTGGGTGGGGGGAGGGTGGATGAGTAAGAGGGGAGGATGAGGGGTGGGTGGGGGGTGGGGGAGGGTGAGGGGTGGGTGGGGGTGTGGGGGGGAGGGTGAGGGGTGAGTGAGAGGGGAGGGTGAAGGGTGAGTGAGAGGGGAGGGTGAAGGGTGGGTGTGGGGAGGGTGAGGGGTGGGGGGGGGGTGAGGGGAGGGTGAGGGGTGAGGAGTGGGTGGGTGAGGGGTGGGTGGGTGGGGGGGGGTGAGAGGTGGGTGAGGGTATGGGGAGGGTGAGGGGTGGGTGAGGGGTGGGTGAGGGGTGGGTTATAGGTGGGTGAGGGTGAGGTGAGTGGGTGGGTGAGGGTGAGGGGTGGGTGAGGATGAGGAGTGGGTGGTTGAGGGGACGAGGGTGAGGGGTGGGTGGGTGAGGGGAGTGTGGTGGGTGTGGGTAGGGTGAGGGGTGGGTGAGGGGAGGGTGAGGGGTGGGTGAGGGGAGGGTGAGTGGTGGGTAAGGGCAGGGTGAGGGGAGGGTGAGGGGTGAGGAGTGGGTGGGTGAGGGGAGTGTGGTGGGTGTGGGGAGGGTGAAGGGTGGGTGAGGGGAGTGAAGGTGAGGAGTGGGTGGATGAAGGTGAGGAGTGGGTGGGTGAGGTGAGTGGGTGGGTGAGGTGAGTGGGTGGGTGAGGTGAGTGGGTGGGTGAGGTGAGTGGGTGAGGTGAGTGGGTGAGTGGGTGGGTGAGGGGTGGTGGGTTAAGGGAGGGGTGGGTGAGGGGAGGGTGAGGTGAGGGGTGAGGAGTGGGTGGGTGAGGTGAGTGGGTGGGTGAGGTGAGTGGGTGAGGTGAGTGGGTGAGGTGAGTGGGTGGGTGAGGGGAGGGTGAGGTGAGGGGTGAGGAGTGGGTGGGTGAGGTGAGTGGGTGGGTGAGGTGAGTGGGTGAGGTGAGTGGGTGAAGTGAGTGGGTGGGTGAGGGGAGGGTGAGGTGAGGGGTGAGGAGTGGGTGGGTGAGGTGAGTGGGTGGGTGAGGTGAGTGGGTGAGGTGAGTGGGTGAGGTGAGTGGGTGGGTGAGGGGAGGGTGAGGTGAGGGGTGAGGAGTGGGTGGGTGAGGTGAGTGGGTGGGTGGGCGAGGGGAGGGTGGTGGGTGAGGGAAGGGTGAGGTGAGTTGGTGGATGCGGGGATGGTGAGGGGTGGGTGAGGAGTGGGTGGATGGTGGGTGAGGGGAACGTTTGTGTTTGACGTTGTTTCGACATTCGGTTTCGATGATGGTGAGATTGGTTGTTTTAAATTAGTTTAATAAATAAATCGTGCCTGTCGCGTTGTTGATTGTATTTGGTAGTTACGTTTGGTGTGGGGGGTGTAGAGTTGTAATTACCACTACTTATGCGCGCCCGCGACAATTAGTAACGGCAATTAAAATAGGCGTTAGGGGCCGTCCATAAATGACGTCACGCGATTTTGGACGATTTTTGACCCCCCCCCCTCGTCACACGGCGTCACAAAGTCAGACCCCCCTTCAAATATGACGTCACAAAGCTCTGCCCCCCCCCTCCCAAAAAAATGAAACATGCTTCAAATCGCTTTAAACTATTGTCATTGTAGTGCGTATTTAATGTGGCGCTGCACTCTGATGTTGTCGGAGAAAACATTTATTAAAAAGTATATTTAATTAAGTAGAACGTGTTGTCTATATTTATTTAAAGTTGCGCATTTTGATGTGACGTCACATTTCTCAACCTCCCCCCCCTCGTCACACATCGTCACAAATGCCTGACCCCCTCCCCCCCTAGGTCCGTGACGTCATTTATGGACGGCCCCTTATCGCGAATATGCCACCTTCGAATGTTACGGTTGGCTAAGTAGGGTGCCAAAGAAGTTCAACATCCATCGCCACTCGATCCCCGTACAGATGGAAACAGACGGCAATTCGTCCAATTGCTGTGCTGCAATCTCCCGACGAACCAGGGTTATGGCACCTCGACGCCAACGCGAAGGGAGTTTCACAACATCTGTGCGTGCGGTGATCCACCAATCCCTCACTGCTGCTGCTGATGTTGGCCGCTGCCTCCACACTGGGATTTTTGCACACAGCGTTGTAATACGGTGGGGGTTTAAATTTCGAATTAAAGCTTTCGCGACTGCAGGGATTCATCTTCTTGGTTCTTTCGGTAAAGTCACGTAGAATGGAAATAATACACATAAAACAATAAAATTAGAGAATTAAATAATTAGCTTGTTTTATTATGTTTTATTTTTATTATTTTATTATTTCAATTCTACGTGACTTTAAATAATAATCGTATTTTATTATGTTTATTTTTATTATTTTATTATTTCCATTCTACGTGACTTTACCGAAATAAGAAAATTAAATAATTATCTTATTTTATTATGTTTAGTTTTTATTATTTTATTATTTCCCTTCTACGTGACTTTACCGAAAGAACCAAGAAGACGGTGGGGTTTTTTTGAAGATTTGCTGGTTTTTCCAGGATATTTCTGTTGCGCGTCGGCCCTTTAAGATGTTTCTCTGTTCATATTTTGTTTGTTGCGGTTGCACCCGACTCAAGAGCCGCATGGCTCACAGGGCCATCTCCATGCATATAAAAGGCAAAGTTGTAATTATGTGTGTCTGTTCAAAATGTTCAGCGTACTTCCCGACATGCAACAAACTTGAAATTTGCCATGTGGGTACTTTCCAGACTGTACACCATGCACAAATTATTAAAATTGACTTTTGTGTTTTTTTTTGGGGGGGGGAGCTCAATAATGCATTTTTTTTTTGCACGGCAAGTGAGCTGTGACGTCAAATCTGTCACGTGACCCGCGCACGTGGAAGCGTAACGCATTGTAGTGTAGCGGGTAGCGCTACGCTGCGCTACGAACCCGGCGACCCGAGTTCGATTCCCGCTCACGTCCACAACCGGTGACGATTATTTGAACCGGTCTTGGGCCTCCCCTAGGTCGACTCAGCCTTAAACAAGTAACTGGTGTGTTGTGCGTGAACATCGCCACTGGGGAGACAAAGGTGGCCGGGCGTGGTGAATCCAAGTCCCGGGCGAAGCCGGGTAGTAAAGCTCGTACCTAATAAACCAAACTTGAAACTTGGATTACAGGCAGCCACCACTGCCCGGCAAACAGATGACATCGGACAGCTTGTGAGATTACACTCAGTGATCAACGCATATCGGGGAAAAGTAGCCGTACAAGGAGATTTTCTCTCACAAAAGTTACTAAGTGACAGCAGTTTTCCAAACATCTCCGATTTGTTGAATACAGGCATTACGTGGCGAGATGTGATCTTCCTTGCGTGGGATGCAGGCCAGGGGTTCGATTCCGACCCTGACCCCTGAATATTTGTAGTTTGCATGTTCTAACCGTGGTCGCGTGGATTTTTCTCTGGGTCTTCCCGTATTTTTACACGCTTTCTATGAACTCACTCTGTCTGTTCTTGTCGTATCCTCAAATCTTGTAACTCAATTTTAACCCACTTCCCAATGCGCTATCGACTGCAAACTTGGTATACTTATGTCACACTGATGGCAATACCATATTCTATCATAAAAATAAATTTAAACTATCTTTTTACACGCTTTCTAGGAACTCAGTCTGTTGTTGTTGTTGTCGTCGTATCCTCAAATCTTGTAACTCAATTTTAACCCACTTCCCAGTGTGCTATCAACTGCAAACTTGGTATACTTATGCCATACTGATGGCAATACCATATTCTATCATAAAAAATAAAGTATTTTTAAAGATTATTTTTATGTTATGTTTCGGCTTGGGTCTAATTGTCCACGCTCAACTGACGTTGGCTGTAAATCACCACGCTCACTTACGTTATGGCAAGCTTCGGAGCCACTTCCTGGAGTCGTGGAGTTTTGCCATTACGAGTACGGTACATTTCATTCAAGCGTGTTTTTAAAAAAGTATTTTCAAATATTACTTATTTCCTCCGCACTGAGAAACATGCCTTTCGGGCATATGGTCGCTATAAATGTCCCCACGAGAAGCCAATAAGTTGGGCCATCATTTGTGGCTAGGTCGCTGTCGTAAAAAAGTGATTGAACTCAGTGGGCCTTACCTGCTAAATTATTTTAAGACGCTGCTCTTCCACGCAGCAGCATGGAGGCCCTGATGCAGTTCAGAATCTTTGATACATATGTAGTAACTAACTCGGAGACGATAAGACTTGGAGGCACTTCTTTATTAACGAGCACCATCGGGATTAACACACTTAATACTTAGTCCATTTATTATCGGCGACGCTACTCAGCTAAGACAGCTGGTAGGCTGTTTGACTAGCGGCACCCAGAGATGGTAGAGACGGAGAGGACGACGAGAAGAATGGCAGTCCCGTTGAGCCCCCACAGGGGCCCCTCTTATATTCTTAGGTTTTTTCGGTAAAGTCACGTAGGTTAAAAATTAAAATTAATAAAAGTAAAATAAAAATAAAATAAAAATCACGACGTTTCGGAGGCAACACAAGCCTCCGTCTTCAGGTGGAACCGTCACAGCACGCTTGCTGTATCAAGTAAATGAGAGATTCCAAGAGATACTACTCCGTATATATACTGGTTGAGGGGGGGGGGGGGGTTGGCCAGGACAGGCCCCCTTTTTATTATTATGGTAAGGTGCGGCTTGAGACTACGGCTAGTCTACATAACAAAGGACTGAGCCTTTATTATGGTAAGGTGCGGCTTGACACTACGGTTAGTCCACATAACAAAAGACTGAGCCTTTATTATGGTAAGGTGTGGCTTGAGACTACGGCTAGTCTACATAACAAAGGACTGAGCCTTTATTATGGTAAGGGGCGGCTTGACACTACGGTTAGTCTACATAACAAAGGACTGAGCCTTTATTATGGTAAGGTGCGGTTTGAGCCTACGGCTAGACTACATAACAAAGGACTGAGCCTTTAATATGGTAAGGTGCGGTTTGACACTACGGCTAGTCTACATAACAAAGGACTGAGCCTTTATTATGGTAAGGTGCGGCTTCAGACTACAGTTAGTCTACATAACAAAGGACTGAGCCTTTGTTATGTAGACTGGCTGAGAGGGGGGGGGGGGGGTGCCAGAGTTGTTAAAGTGCCCCTCTTATACTGTCAGCGTGGCCTCGCTCCGCCCCCAGCCACGCCTCCTTTCTGGAACCTACCAGCGGGTTTCTGGTGTGCCCCATCTGTGACCTTTCCCCGAGACCCCCCTCTCGTGTGTAGCCTGGCCTGCTGACGTCGGGATAGCCCTCGGTAAGGTAAAAGTTGAACGGTAAACAAAAACAAGACTACCTTTACCCTACCTTTTACCTTACCACAATGCAATCGCTCTACTCTACCTTTTACCCTTTAGCAGGTAAGGTAAAAAATTAACCCGTATATAAATCCTTTATATGCGTGGCATCGGTTTTATTTTATTATTCATTTCTTCAGTAAGAGTTTCATTTTTATCACATCGGTATTTTAAATTAAATTACATTTTTTTTTCCTAAAAAGTGGAAAATTTTGGAAAAAAATTTTCACGAAAATAAATTGTCACGCACAACGAGTCTGTGTGCAAAATGTCAGCTCGATTGGATCACGGGAAGTGGGTTAAAAAACGACCGAAAGATTTGCACGGTCGTAAGCGCGCAAGCAAGTGAACTTAATATAAAGGATTTAAAAAGCAACGAGCCTACCTTTAACGTAATCCCATACAAATTATCTGATTACCTTACCTTGCCGAGGCCAACGTCGGGACTGCCGCACGCCGCAGATCCCCTTTTCTGCCAGCAGCCAGCGCTATGCCACTACACATATATACTGGAGGAATCCGGTGAGCTATTAAGCTCTTTTTATCTCACAGATGTCCGGGGTGGGGGTCAGAAAGTTACAAACGAAGATGTCTGTTGGAGCAATGCAACTGAGCAATTGAAACACAACAGTGTGTTTGTGCATATTACAGAGCATTTGTTGAAGGACCGAGATCAAAATGTTGACAGGCAAGCCCAGGGATGATAAGAGCACTCAGAAAATGAACACTTTATTACAATAACCGATGTAGCAATGTGGTCAAGGTGGAAAGTGTCTGATGAAGTTCGTATTACCACCTGCTACCTGGATAAGACACGAGGACACCGACGATAGGAAATTGAAACGCTGAAAAGTGTGCATGGAGAAACAGAGAGAGGAACAAAGTCGATACACTCAGATGTAAACAAAAACATTAAAAATGGACTGTGTACGAGTTGGAGCTTGCCATGTAGTAGTAGGGTCTCACCGGCATTCCCATCCCTGAGCAAGTGTGCTCATGACCAGCTCTGGTTTGACAACGGAGGTCTCACTTCATATCAGTCGAGTGGCGTTATCGTTCATTTGGCTGCGCGACGCTGTGTGGAAGCTGCCTGGCCTCGTCGCTCCACACGAAGCTCTGGATCGTCTCCGCCATCATCACACCCTGGTCTCTACGACTGTGAAATATGGGTACCCTTTACGGAAACATCCGTGCGTGCGCTGGCTTGAAAAAACATTCAGACTGGCCCGCCTACAATCCATCTTAACTGGATTGTGCGAACTCACAAGATATGTGAAAGATCTGAACACGGTCCGATTGGCGTGCTCTTCTGGGAGGCGAAGTGAGGTTGGGCTGGTTGGGTCACATTACTTATACTTTCTAATGTACACAGATTGAAAAAAATGTTCTCACGTGAAACCCTCCACGCATTCTTGGCACAACTCTAAGTAACGGTCACGTGCCCACTAACGAACAGACTGCAGGCAAAATTAATCAAATTAAGCTTTATTACTGACTTTACAAACACACCCCCTTGAGCCACACATACACTGTGTACAATATAGCATCCACAGACATGACACGCCTTGGTCTGTCGGCTGCTGGTGAAGCCATGCACCAACAAGGTCATCGCCAGCGGCTCCAGACAGGGCTACATCTTCATCATCACTTCGTGCCCGACTCTGGATAAACTTACGACTGTGGTGATCGCACACGACATGATTACACCGCACATGGCATTACACTACACACGACATGCGTGTGCGCGCGCGCTCGCCAGGTGTGTTCCATGGCACCTTCCAGCATCAGTTGGATCCTCTGCCGTGAAGCTCTCTCCACATTGCCTCCCCCTCCCCACCATGATTACTGGGAGAGTGGGGATGTAACGATTCATCAAAACGGCAATTGAACCTTATGGCGGGACCCCAGGGTCCCGAATAAACGGAACTCAAAATCGCAATTAATTTATTGCCATGTCGTCCAAGCGCAGCTAGGACGAATGCGCAGAAGAAACAAAACTTTGAAACGTTGATTAGCGCATCGTGTAGAGCTCGTCGAGAGGAATAGATTACCGTATCGTTCGCCTTCAACAGACATAAAATGACGTCGCAACGCAGTTTATGTGAGAGCCGGGGACTTATGGGACCTTGGGGTCCCGCAATAAGGTTCAATTCAACGCGCACACAGCACGTACGAAGCTGAAAACATCGATTCTTAGGCGATTAGATCCACGTGGCCGAGCGGCAGGACATTCCGTCACTTGTTTCTGAGGTTCACACGGTTCGAATCCAGAGGCCGCCCCGATTAATAATGCAGCATGAACCACAATAAAAAATATATACTACCCGCCGGCTCTGCTTCGCCGAAAGTGGGACATTTAAAAAAAAAAATCACACGTTTGAAAATTAAAATGAAGGTTTAAAATATAAATATCAATCGTCGGCCGCAAATGCGAAACATCTTGGGAGGAGCCTCCAGATTAGGAGTTTTGGGACCCGGCGATGCTTTCCTGAGTAAACGAGCGTGATCATAATAAAATGCGTCGCGAGCTTAGAGAATCGATGGTTCAAGGTATCGTTACACCCCCTAATCGCCGCTACCGTCTTCAATGTGACCAGGTGCGATGGTCCACCCATAGGCAGTGCCACTAGTTAAGTAAATTTCCTTTAACCAGGTAAGAACTCTGTAGAGATCAGGGAGAAGCTCAATTGCAAGAGTGAGCTGGGGGGCAGGAGGAACGATGCCCCCCCTCCCCTTTGCAATGGGTAACCAACAGACTTGAACCCTCCCCACTAAAAATGCAAATGCTCACGGGGTAAGTGAGCGGCCTTCGCAGTAGTCAAAATAAAACGTATTAACGCAATACCTACGTTGCACCGAGAATGCAATATACGTACTCGAGATGATTTTTACACTCCACACCGGAGCATCCCAAACTGGTGTTGAACCTAGCCTTTCTCGGAGAGGCGGCAACCACCTGGGGGCAGCACTCGCCGCAGGGAAGAACATGTAATTCCCGTCACAACGTTTGATTTGTTTAATTAAAATATTTTCGTTTGCTGTAATTATTACTCGATAAACATTAGCGAGTATCAATTACAACATTTGAAGTTGTTATAACTTTAAGGAGCAATGCTGCACAATGTGGGCATTCGAATTTGCATCCTTTGCTACAGTGATCCGTGCCACTCGGCTACGGCTCCTCACAAAAAAACTGGCTTTTAATACCCCTGGGGAAATACATGCAGTAACCTTAGCTCCCCCCCCCACACCCCCATAACAGTGGCAGCCTCCCACCACTTAAAAAAAAAAGTGGCACCGCCAATTGGTCCTCCCCACCACCTGATCCTCGCCGGCCCACACAAGAGCGGGCGGGTGACAGCGGCAGGTCTGGCCAGTGCCGTAGGCCACTCGACAAGTCTCACAAGCCAACCTTGGCACCCCCGTGTGGCCAGGGTCAGTACCTTCCTTGCTCTGTGAAATGTAAAGGCAGCGGCAGGGGCGGTGGTTGGTCGGTCAGCGCCACACGTGGCGGTCATCAGGCCCGTGGCACGAGCAGCGACGGCCTCACTCTTCCCAATAAGTGTCCGGAACCACGTCCCGTGCTTCGCCGCAAGGCCTCTTCTTTTACGAGAAGAAGACTCGGAGCAGCTTCGTGACCGTCCTGCAGAGTTCTCGTCTCCCACGGCCAAAAAGCTGCCCCCCCCCACCGCCCCCTCACCACCGTGCGGTGGGGCAGAGCCGCACGGTGGCACACGGCCAAAGCGACGCTCCGATTACAATGATAAAACCGCAGCAGTGACAACACACGCACACACACACACGGACACTTTCGGCCCTCGCCATTTGTTATAAACACACACCACGGACGCACATACGCGCGCTGCTTATTTTAAAGTAGAAAAATATGCCTTTACTATTACCGTATTAATATACACAATGGGACCGTCTACGCGGGGTGCGGTCCCGAGCTAATTACGAGAGTCTGGTATAAAACAATGCGAGAGGGACAGTCAACACACACGGGCAGGCCTGAATATACACACACGGGCAGGCCTGAATATACACACACGGGCAGAAGAGTGAATATACAGGCATGGGCAGGACAGTAAACACACACACACACACCCGGGCAGGCTTGAATATACACACATGGGCAGCTGCCATTCACCACCAAGTAGTGGTGACATCACCAGGGTGCCTGTGCCAGGCTAGGTGACATTTGGGGCTGCCTGGCGGAAGGTCATGGGACACACCTAAGTGTCATGAGTTGACTGACTCAGATGAATAGCAGATGCATCACGTGTGCCCCCTACTCTGCCAACAAGGGAAAGACGGTGAACACACACACACACACGGGCAGGGCAGTGAATATACAAGCGGGCAGGAGAGTGAACACACACACACACGCATGGGCAGGACAGTGAACATACAGGCCATGGCCAGGACAGTGAATGTACCAAAAGGCAGGACAGAGAACAAAAGACACATGGGCAGGACACTGAACATTCCAACGGGTCGGAGAGGCATCTGGCGCCATCTCGCTAAACTAACAAGTAAACCCGTAAAAACAAAGTTTTTCACTATAAATCCTTTATATGCGTGGCGGCTAGAGTCTTCTCGTCCTCTGGCTTGAGATGGCTGCCACCTATGGGTCAGATGATTGTCTGCCACCATTAAGCAATTGGTAATTAAATATTTAATTTGTTTTCCCTAAACAGTGTAAAATTTTGGAAAAAATTTTTCACGAAAATTTATTGTCACACACAACGAGTCTGTGTGGAAAATGTCAGCTCGATTGGATCACGGGAAGTGGGTTAAAAAACGAGCGAAAGATTTGCACGGTCCTAAGCAAGCAAGCGAACTTAATATAAAGGATTTAAACATATATTCGCCTGTGGAGGACGCGGGGATCGATCCCACGACCTTTGGCATGGGAAGCGAGGGCGCTACCAACTGCGCTACTCCGCCACGGCCTGTGGAGGGGTTACGCTCTGGGCTCCTACACTGTGACGTTCAGCCAAAGCCATGAATGAGTTGTATTTGAATAAATGTAAAATACATTTTTTTGCCAAAAAGTGTAAAACTTTTGAAAAAAAATTTCACGAACATTAATTGTCTCGCACAACGAGTCTGTGTGCAAAATGTCAGCTCGATTGGATCACGGGAAGTGGGTTAAAAAACGACCGAAAGATTTGCACGGTCGTAAGCAAGCAAGCAAGCACGCAAGCACGCAAGCAAGCAAGCGAACTTAATATAAAGGATTTAAAAATAACCACTCGTCATTGCTATGAAATCATTAGGTGAAGGTCTAAAAACAGTTAAGTGCTTAAAATTAAGCGGCTGTGGCCAGGCCTTGGGCCGCAGCTCGTTACGGGCAGTGCAGCTCAAGAGAGGGGAGTTTGAGGCTTGCTCCGACTCGGGTGTGGGGTGGAGGGGGTGGGTGGGTGAACGCGAGGGTAGGCGCGTAACAAGGTGAACACTTCCATGATCGGAGTCGTCTGTGTTGTACACTCACGCCACGCGGGGGCGTCGAGTTGAAAGTGAGCAGATCGTACATTCAGACACAGTACAAACGAGACGGCAGAAGTGACGGGTGAAATGCAAGTGACAGACAATAAAAATGAGGCTGACGGGAGAAACTGAGGGAGACAATAACAAATGAGGGAGACGGTACAAACAAGACAAAAAAATAATCGATTCTTCAATCCAATCGCGGCCCCCCACCCCACCGAATCACGACAACACGTCGAATGGCTATCGTCACCCGTGCCGATGACGAATCGTCACCCGCGCCAACGTGAGGCCGAGCCGATGGTTGGGAATGAATGTGGGCAGAGGGCCCCGTGATCAGGAGGTGAGAGGACAAGTGGCAGACGAGCGGGCGAGCGAGTGAGCGAGTGAGCGGGGGACGACCTCCTCACAGGTCGAGCAGCGGGATGTCGAAGAGGTCGCACAGGCCTTCGCTCTCGTCCAGGTTGAAGTAATAGTCCTGGTCGCCGGGCGGCGGGGAGAGCCGCAGCAGTGGGGAGAAGGCTGCAAGGCAGAGGATGCAGTTTAACACGGAGCAGTCGGCTTTCGCGACCAATATCATCCACAGCAAAGGATTTTGCGTAAGAGCGCGGTAAATATAAATGCGTGGTTCACCCACCACCACCCGACACGGCCAAAGTGTCAGGGTTTGTCACGTAAACAAAAGTGCCAATTAGTTACTAGTATAGTGTAGTGTATAGCAGTGTATAGTGTAGTGTATAGTGTAGTGTACAGTAGTGTATAGTGTAGTGTATAGTGTAGTGTACAGTAGTGTAGTTTATATTAGTGTGTAGTGTAGTGTATAGCGTAGTGTACAGTCGTGTAGTGTATATTAGTGTGTAGTGTAGTGTATAGTGCAGTGTACACTAGTGTACACTAGTGGTGTACGTTAGTGTGTAGTCTATTGTGTAGTGTATAGTGTAGTGTATAGTAGTGCGTAGTGTATAGTGTAGTGTATAGTGTAGTGTATAATGTAGAATATAGTGTCGTGTATAGTAGTGTATAGTTTAGTGTATAGTGTAGTGTACAGCAGTGTCGTGTATAGTCGTGTAGTATGTAGTGTAGTGTATAGTGTCGTGTATAGTAGTGTATAGTTTAGTGTATAGCAGTGTCGTGTATTGTCGTGTAGTATGTAGTGTAGAGTGTAGTGTAGTGTATAGTGTAGTATACTACTTCAGCACACCGGTGTGTTGCAGGCTAAATGCACAACATTTACAATTCGATTAGTTCGACGTTCTGCTGCCAATTACAGCCAGCTTCATCTGGTGATTTTACAGAATTGTGAACAAGTCTTCCTGTCTCGGTCTTCAATAGAGTCAAGGTGATGCCATTACCGTGAGCCTATCAGGTGTGAAGACCAGAGGGGGGGACTAAATATACTCAGATAAATCACAATGGGTTATGTCAATCTGAGAATATGCAGTACACCAATTACCAGTTGGTTTATTCACAGTTAACCAACATACGTGGAATGGTTTCAAACGTTCGTGACTGCAGGGATTCATCTTCTTGGTTCTTTACGTGACTTTACCGAAAGAACCAAGAAGATACGTGGAATGCTTTTTGTTTACGATGCACACACACACGCGCGCGCAGGCCCTTGTATGCCCCCCCCCCCACCCCCGGCGTCTCTCGCAGTCTATCCGACACCGTTGGTTCCCAAATTCCAGTCCGGATTGTCGTCAAGAAAGACTCGCTCTTTCAGGAGCGGTCTTGCCAAGTTTTCGCGGGAGAAGGCGACGTTGCGCGGTGTAAACCCAAATGAGTATTTTGCAGTGCCATTTTTCGGCATTGGGTCACCAACTTTGGCCGCGAGCGGGGAAACGAACTCGGGTTGCCGAGTTCATAGCAGAGTGCGCTAACCACTGCGCCACCGCTCCCCACCGGACCACGCACGATAGGACACTTACTGTCTACAGACATCAGCTCCTTCAGTAGCTCCGAGTCCACGACGTCTGCGGAACAGAGGGGAGGCACGAATCGGTGACAATTTCCCGTCAGCAATTGGCCAGCGAGCACCCACAATATCAACGATGACAACGAACGACTATGATTTGACTTTGCCGAGCCGCCCTCCTTCATGCTGCGGCGTCTTAGGGCACTTTACGCGTGATGAGCGACTTTCATTGCATCTCATCTCAACACATTGCAAAGGGCACCCCCCCCCCCAGCAAAAGCTGTCCCTGTGGGCACAAGGCGACTCAACACCTGCAATGCAATCGGGCATTAGTCTGCCAGTAGGGGGGGGATGAGGGGCGCAATCATTGCTATGTGTCATCCCAATCGAGTTATTTGCAGGTAATTTGACTAAATGTGGACCGTGACGCCACCACACAATGGCTTACAAGTTTTATAATGACGTCATGGGCTCTCTAACGTTCACTGTGAAGCAGCCGGCGCGGAGTGTTTTACGGTTAAGACACACCGCAGTATTGAGCAGGGCAGCCTCTGCAACGAGCGGAAAACGCGTCACACGCCGGGCCCACATCTCAAACCAGCGCCAAAGTGGTGCCAAACTGGACCGTCTGATCCGTGCTGGAAAGGCTCAGCTAAGGCCGTTAAAGGCATCGCCTTGGACGTGTGTGTGTGGGGTAGATCGTGAGCGTGTGCGGGGTACGTAGCGAGCGTGTGTGGGGTACGTGGTGAGCGTGTGTGGGGTACGTAGTAAGTGTGTGTGGGGTATGTAGCGAGCGTGTGCGGGGTATGCGCGTACCTTTCGCAAACTCAAACATGTCCTCGAACCCTGCAGGGCGGAAAAGGCATTGAAGAGGTCAGGCGTTTGGCCATCACTGCACTTTTAAACAGGCCGAGACTCTTCCTAGACAGCCCTGTATCTTGGGCCATCACACTACACCCCATCGGTAAAGTTAACACTTTACAGCATTTACACATTTAATCGTCGCCATCGTCAGCTACAATCAACCCACTGTTGGAGGAAGGCCTCCCCCAAAGTCGTCGCCACCTCTCGCAGCGCCGCGATGCAACGGTTCAACCATCACGCTCCTGCACACGAGCGGATTTTCATTGCTCCATCTCTCCGTTGGACGCCCTCTCGGGTGCGATCCCTCCTTTGGCTGCCACCAAAACATTTAGTCTTTACTACCGGCCATCGTCTCTACTCCTAGCGACGGGTCCTGTACAAGCCCACTACATTTTCGTAACAGTCAATATGGTGTCTGTGACGTGCCACTGTTCTCAAATCTATGGGTTCCTATTTGTCTCCAAGTGTAATTTCAAGCATGCAACCTTCCATGCTTCTCTGCGTAACTTTCAGATTTTGCTCTGCCCGATTCGTCAATGTCCTTATTTCACTCATTCCAAGTACTGCCAAGAAACTTGCCTGAAGGAATGAATGAGCGCACGTATGAGGCGCTGCAGTGGCGAGATGTTAACTACCTCGCCTGGTATGCAGGAGTTGATGGGTTCGGTCCGGACCCTGAAGTCTGAATATATGGAGTTTGTATGTCTCTCTCCCCGTGGTCAAGTGCATTTTTCTCCTGGTCCTCTGTTTTCCCCCTTCCCATTTAGAATCCACAGCACGCGTTTAAGAGTATTTGGCTACCGCTATAAATGTCCACGTGATAATAAGCCACTTCGCCGAGCTATCATCTGCGGCCAATTCGCTTCTGAAAGAGCTATATCAGCTCAGTGGGCCTTGCCTTGTAAACTTAAAATAGTTTTGTAGTTTATAGTTTTTGGACGCACGCTAAAGAAAAGCTTCTCCCGAACCCCCCTCCCCAACCCGAGCACGGCTTTTGCCAACCGTCGAGCCTGACCACTTCCCTTGCTGGCGCTTGGCCAGACCGCGTCTCCTGTCCACCAGCAACGGACAAACCACCAGAGAGGACTCAACCACTTGGCCGTTCATAAAGATGCACGGAGCACCTACGCCCAGCCCTTGGAGGAGCAGCAGCAGTGGCAGCAGTGGCAGCGCAAGCTGCGAGTGTGACCCGCCATCAATCAATGGTGACTCACACTCGCAGTTCGTCGAACGGTGCTCGTGAGGACCATGCACAGCCAGAGGTCGCAAATGGGTTTTGATTCCTTACCCGTACCCGTACCCGGCCGCACCAGGGTCGCAAACGGGTAGCCGTACCCGTACCCGGCCAGGTCCGGGTATCGGGTACCTGATTGCGACCTCTGGGATGAAGCCATGTTGCAGGCCCGGGTGGGTTGATTCTAGGAACTTGAATTGTGAGAAGAGACAAGACGTTGGGAAATGAGTGACAAACGGTGATTCACCAGTGACTCATGGCCTACCCGTACCCGTACCCGGCCGCACCAGGGTCGCAAACGGGTACCCGTACCCGGCCGGGTACAGGTAGCCGGGTATCGGGTAGGGTACGGGTATCGGGTACCTGATTGCGACCTCTGTGCACAACCCTTTCCTGCAATCCCACCGCTGAACGAGGGCCTCACCTGTGCAGTGCGGGTCCCTTATGGTGATTTGACCGCACTCGAAATTTTCCAACTCCGAAAATCCCACCACAAGTTACTCATTTGGGATGATGCACACAGCAGCAATCATTGCCCACCTACCGGCAGACGCACACGCCCCCCAGTCACTCTTACACAAACAAAATAAACGTGAAACTACCGACGACACACACACACACAGCGATTGAATTGGTAGAGGTACCAATTGGCTCTGTGGCAATTGTTGATAATGTGCAGCGCACACATTATCTACACAACAAGAGCAGGGACCCTCAGAAGCGGCGTGACACACGAAGAGCACGAGGCGGGCGGGGGGGTCTGCGTTTCTTTGTACCTTGGGAGCCCTCTGGCTTAATGGGCTGGAATGTGTGAGGTGGGGGCGCGTCGAGAGGGCCCCCCGCCGCCTGTGGCACTGCCACCTGCATAGAGCTCGCGCCAGGCACCCCGCCGTCTGTCCAGCGCAGACACAACAAAGAGACAAAGATCCTAGATTTGAAGCTTTCGTGACTGCAAGGATTCATATTCGTAGGTTTTTTCGGTAAAGTCACGTAGGTAAACAGACAACGAGACAAGAAGTCACAGCTTCTCGAGACGCTGGCCGTCCTAAAGAGATGCCGAGATAACCAGGTAATACCCATCGCTTTCACACAAGGACTGTTTTCTTGGAATTTCTCTCACTTGATACAGCTATCGTGCTGTGACGGTTCCACCTGAAGACGGAAGCTTGTGTTGCCTCCGAAACGTCGTGATTTTTATTTTATTTTTATTTTACTTTTATTAATTTAAATTTTTTTACCTACGTGACTTTACCGAAAAAACCTTAGAATATGAGACAAAGATCCCCACGTAGCCTTGAGCAAATTGTTGGGGCAAGCGCTGCGAGAGAGCATCCTACGAAAGCCGACATCACGCCGGCCACCTTTGTCCCCCCCAATGCCGATGTTCACACAATGCACCGGTTACTCATTAAAGGCCGTGTCGATTTAAGGGAGCGCACATGACCAGTTTAGCATTTCATCAGCGACGTTGGCTGCGAGTGGGAAACGAACCCGCATCGTTGGGTTCGTAGCAGTGTGCGCTAACCACCGTGCCACCGCTCCCCAACAAGCACGCACCGGTCACGGCAATCTCCTCTCTACGGTGTCACCATCTCATCCCACAGATGGAGTCAGAGCTCATGGGTCATACGTAGCTCAGTTCCGATACCAATAAAGGTCAATTCCCGCATGCGGTCGGGTGCTCGGATTTCTTTATCCTTGAACCTTTGTGTCACATCCACTGTCTGTTCTGTGGCCATATGGAACGCCCTTCCTTCCCATATTAGGAAGCCACTGCAGCCATGCACTTTTAAATCTAGATTGAAAACTCATTTCTGTATAACTGCTTTTTGTGTTTTAGTTTGTCGTCCTTCTCCCGCATCTCCAATTCGCACGGTTGGCTACGTACGGTGCGAGAGAAGTTCAACATACGTACACACTACTCTGATAATCCATAACCACTGACGAGTTAAATTTCGATTTAAAGCTTTCGTGACTGCAGGGATTCATCTTCTTGGTTCTTTCGGTAAAGTCACGTAGAAGGGAAATAATAAAATAATACAAATAAAACATATATATATACGCTGCCAAGCCTGGGGTGTTTCATTCAGACGCTGTCTTCCCGACAGACCTGTTCTTCACCTGAGGACTGCTGCTTGCGTTGTGGCCGAAACGTCGTGAGAATTATTTTATTATGTTTTATTTTATTATTTTATTATTTCCCTTCTACGTGACTTTACCGAAAGAACCAAGAACACTGACGAGTTATTGATGACCCCTGCTCAGGCTCTAACTTCGTCATCCACCTCCCTTTCCCCTAAGCGCTTCGCATACAAGTTTTCTTGTCTCCTCGTATGCGAGTATGGAGGGCGTGAAAAGTTGTGAGCGAGCGTGCCGGTGACACTGTGCACACCTGAGCCCAGGTCCAGTTTAGCGGCGGCGCATCCGCTCGGCTCTGCCGTCGCGGCTACGGCCCCCGCTGGGCCCCGGTCCCCCGAGCGCAGCCCTTCCCTCCGCCCCGGGCTCCCACGCCGCCACTCCGAGCCGCTCTTCCTCCGCCCTCCTCTCTCTTTCTCCTCCTCCTTCCCCTCCCTGCCGTTCTTTCCGCCTTTGCCGCCGCCCTCGTCCGCTTCCACGGCAGACGGCGCAGCCGGCATTGTTGGCAACCGTGGCCTCGCGTCGTCGCCGCCGCCGTCGCCGCCGGTGTTCGTCGCACCGGACGGGGCAGCGCTCGTCGCGATGGACAGCGCGGCCTCTTCCGCTTGGCTCGCGGCGGCGCAGCGGGCCTGCAGGGCCGCCGCAAACGCGCCATCGGTGGTCGGAGTGGCGGCGCGTGCCGGTGCCTCCCCCGCCGGCGGGGAGCAAGGCGGAGGCGGCACGGGGACCACGACGGGCGAGGAGCTGCTGCCGCTGTCCTTGTTCACCAGCAGGACGTTGATGGGGCCCGACTGGCTGCGCAGGTGGATTTGGAACTTGGATTGGCCGCCGGACACCTGTGCGCAGGAACGTAGGTGCGTACACACCCGCACAAATAAACACACGCATGCAGACACACATAAGCAATTCATATTTTTTAACACAAAGCAAGGTGCATGAGAGAATTTTTAGGTTAGATCGCGTAAATATAAACGTGTCGTTAAACCCGCCACCACCCGACACAGCTAATTAATAAGGTTTGTCGTGTAAACAAAACATGACAATTAGTTACCAACTCAGCACACCGGTGTGTTCGGGAGTAAACCCACAACATTTACAATTCGAGTATGACGTTTCGCCGGTAATTACAACCAGCCTCACCAGGCGACAGCCAAAAATGTGGAGAAATCCGCCTGTTTCGGTTTTAAATACAGGGGTAAATGTGATGTTGTCACTGTGAGTCAATCAGGGGTGAATGCAGTCCTATAAATTACAATGGATATCTATGATTAGTTGGCTTATTCATAGTTTTCGATTTAAAGCTTTCGTGACTGCAGGGATTCATCTTCTTGGTTCTTTCGGTAAAGTCCAAAAAAATGCTAATTTATACACAATGGATATTTTATATGCTGAATAACTATGAATAATACAAATAAAACATTGTATTATGTTTTATTTGTATTATTTTATCATTTTCCTTCTACGTGACTTTACCGAAAAAACCAAGAAGATTATTCATAGTTATTCAGCATATAAAATATCCATTGTGTATAAATGAGCATTTTTTTGGCCTAAAAATGTCTCAAATATGGGCCTCTGTCGTTTTTGGTATCAGCCAACACCGCACTCATCTCAATGCGGCACTTAAAAACTATGACAGGAAACATATATTTTTGAACAGGCACCTACATTGTCCGGGAAGGGCACCTCAAGCTCCGTTCCCACGGGGGCCTTGATGACGAGCAGTGTGTCCGCTGCAGGAGAAACATGTGCATTAGGGCGGTAGCACTCAATTAACCATGGCTCACCAGACTGCAACCACACACGCATCAATCGCTCGCCATGCATCGATCCAGCAATTCTTATTTTACACGTATCCCGGGCTCGCTATGCAAGCGTCAAATCGCGTGCATGAGTAACAATTATCGAGTATTTATGCAAATGTTATCGAAATGGTTAAAGAAAAAAAGGCTTTTCCCCTTCCGGCAAAATCACAGGTGTTAAGATGTTAAAACACCAAATAGACACCTGTTACAAGGCATCAAGTCTGTATTAATCACACATACTAAAACCTTGGATTGCGAGTAACTTGGTCTGCGAGTGTTTTGCAAGCCGAGCAAATTTTTTAAATAAATATTAATTTGATAAACGAGCGAGGACTTGCAATACGAGTAGTAGGTGTATACGCTTTGTCTGCCGAGCGTCACGTGATCACAACTGATATACGAGTGCTTTGGATTATAAACACGTTTCCGGAACGAATTATGCTCGCAATCCAAGGTTTTACTGTATGCCAATTTTAAATGCACTCTTCTTGAAATGTATTGGCCTACACCAGAGACAGCCTCCTGTATACTGGCAGGAGAGGTCCCGAAGATAAAACTGCTTAATCAGAAATTTCGATTTAAAGCTTTCGTGACTGCAGGGATTCATCTTCTTGGTTCTTTCGGGAAAGTCACGTAGAATGGAAATAGTAAAATAATAAAAATAACAAAACATAAAATAAAATCTTTTATTATGTTTTAACACGTAGAATGGAAATAATAAAATAATAAAATTAATAAACCATAATAAAATAAAATATTTTATTATGTTTATTTTTATTATTGTATTATTTCCATTCTACGTGACTTTACCGAAATTATACTTCGGTTACAGAAATATCAAACGGAAATAGGGTTACTCGTACTAATATGTAAACACACACGGATGGTTAGTTTAACACGTAGACTTTCGCGACCAATATTATAGACAGGGGTGATCCATATTAACTTTCTGGCGAGGCCACTTGGCAATTTTAATGCAAAAATTCTTGTCGTTTAGCCTCCACTTTTGAATTCCATTTCTGAATTTGCTGCCTGAAGCTCAGAGAAGTTCCAGCGTAACATCGTGCGTGGGTATTAAACATAGTCGTGAGAAGTCTTTATCAATAATAAATTTAGCGATGCATTGGCACGTGAAAATAATACCCGCGTAAAATAACCAAAGTCTTCTTGGTTCTTTCGGTAAAGTCACGTAGACTTTACCGAAAGAACCAAGAAGATGAATCCCTGCAGTCACGAAAGCTTTAAATCGAAAAATAACCAAAGCTTTCACGTTAAACGCGCTTCAGGATGTATGCACGTGTGCGCAACACACTCGCACACCACATATCAACAGAGTAACCAACTCACCACGGAAGCAGCGGCACAGGTCCTCGTAGGGCAGGTACGCCAGCGTGCAGGCCGTTAAGGAGCAGCTTGCGACAAGACAGCGCCGAACCCGTCCCAAGCCCTCGGCTACCAATACCGCTTAACGTCAACCGCGTCGATTCCCACGCGAGACTTGTGCCGGCTTTCTGATCCTCAACCCTACGAGTGTTTGTCCCGCTTGGTGGGGCCCGCTTTCCGGGTCCAACAGAGTCTTTCACCCATCTCCACGGTAACGTGCACCGAGGGTGGTTCATCTTTAAAAGGGGCGCTGTACAACGGTAATACGTGTGCCTGATGGCAAGGAGCCTGGGTTTGATTCCGAGTCAGACGGCCTTTCTGCGTGGAGTTTGTACGTCCCCCTCCTCTTCTGTATGAGTTTTCTCCAAATTCTGTGGATTCCTCCAATAGATACAAAAACATACCATGTAACCAGAATTGCTCAAACATCCCAATGCAAAGACAAATTGCTTGTAAATTACACAATTTGGGGTTACAGGTGGCGACATCACGCCCAACTTGTAAAAAACTAAAAAATATTGGCAGGACCCTCCTGAAAAAGGGTTTTGCGAGGCTTTCCTGGGCAAACAAGCGGAATCATAATAAGAAGCAGTCACATGCTCTCATGTCCTTGTCGACAACTTCTCGCAGAGTCCTCTTCTGCCTTCCCCTTAACATTCACTGTCTGAGCTTTCTATTATTCAATGGTATTTTTCCGACCTTCCGGCCGCACGTCCGAACCAGCTTCGGTCTATCCTCTCAACTTCTCGTCGATCGCCGCAACCTTCAATCGTCATCTCACTTTTTGTTTCTCAATGAAGGCTGTCGGCCAATTATACAGAACCCTAAGAATCCTGAATGTGTCTCTTTCTGGCTATGCGAGTCTTGTGCAACAGCACTGAACCCTAAGAATCCTGAAGGTACCTTCGTTTGCCATTCTGTCCATTGTAGCATTTATTGCGGTGTGCGCACATACAGTGACTGCAAATGTACGCATACTAATATTAATAACGTATATATCTGGGGCACTACGGTGGCGAGATGTTAACTACCTCGGCTGGTATACAGGAGGTCGTGGCTTCGATCCTGACACCTACTCTACATTTGGAGTTTGGATGTTCTCCCCGTGGTTGCGTGAATTTTCCTCCTGGTCCTTCCAGTTTTTCCTTCCACATTTAGGGTATTTGGCAGCTATAAATGTTCACGTGATAAGCCACTTCGTTGAGCTATAGTGTGTGGCCAGGTCGCTTCTGAAAAACAGCTATATAGCTCAGTGGGCCTTACCTGGTAAAATAAGAAATAGTTTAGTTATCTAATAAAAAAAATATGAAGACAAACTAAAATGAAACAAAAAATATCTGATGGATGTTTTGCAGACGTCAACATGTTCCCCATGCCGATGCACCTTCTAAATATTGACCAACGGAGACACACTTGGCTCGTCCGCCAAATGACAAAGGTTGGACACGTGGTTCCAGGCGGGGCGTGGCTGTAGGTGCGAGCGGGGCTGGGAGGATATGTGGCGTTGCCAGCATCCTCGGTGACGTTGCGGATGCTCTGCTGGACCCACGACCGCTGCGTCTCCAGCTCCTGCTCGCGTCGTTCCAGCTCCAGCATCTCGGCCTTGAGGCACACGAGGCGCTCCGACACCTCGCGCGTGTTGCAGCCTGGACCCAGTCCCCTGGCACGACGCAAGCAGAGAACAAGTAAACCCGTAAAAACTAAGTTTTTCCCTATAAATCCTTTATATGCGTGGCATCGGGGCGGCTAGAGTCCTCTCGTCCTCTGGCAGCATTAAACAATTGGTAATTAAATATTTAAAAAATTTTCCCTAAACAGTGTAAAATTTTTGAACATTTTTTTCACGAAAATGCATTGTCACGCACAACGAGTCTGTGTGCAAAATGTCAGCTCGATTGGATCACGGGAAGTGGGTTATAAAACGACCTAAAGATTTGCACGGTCCTAAGCAAGCAAGCGAACTTAATATAAAGGATTTAAAAAGATACCCGATGTAGCCTATATAGACTGTTAAGGAATGTGCAGCTAGCAAGCACCTGTTATTATTAGTACAATCATAATTTTTCGATTTAAAGCTTTTGTGACTGCAGGGATTCATCTTCTTGGTTCTTTCGGTAAAGTCACGTACAATCATAATCTCGTAGGTATCAAGGCCAACACAGTGCGTGCGCGCCCAGCACCAGGCCCTGCTGCGTTTGTCTCCCCGGTGCTGCTGTTTACGCAATGCACCAGGTACTCATTTAAGATTTAAGGCCGCGTCAAGCTAGGCAAGGCCCATACCCTATTTACATATTTGACACAATTGCTTGCCAAGGGTGAGAATCCATGACAGAAATAATGGAGCAATGAGACAGCTTGTGTGCAGGAGCTAGCAGGATTGTTAACACTGAAAGACCATGAGATGCCGATGATGGAGGAGAGGACCTTACTTACTTCCACTGGATGCTGTTTTTGGACTTCTTCTCAATGAGGCCGATTCCCTCCAGCACATTGGTAATGTCGTATATCCGTCTCTTCTGCCGCACGGCCAACGTGTCTGCAGCCTGGACTCCCCACACACACACATCGTCCACTTAACCCTTTACACCGCACGAATATATATGCTGTTAGTAAGCGCCTGTTTAGGCCGGAGGGGAAACTATAGGATGGCATACCGGTTCTGTTTTGTCTTCCATGTGCTGATATCTGAAAGAAATGAGCGCTACCACAATCTGGCAATGAGTGAATATCTTCAATTAAAATGTATAACGTGTGGTACGAACCCTTTGTCAATCCAACGCGAGATCAAGGCCTCTCCCACGCTGTGTTAGTCATGAGAATCGTTTCACCATACATCACCACACTAGTCAGTGCGGGTTGGAAAATGGGGACCGGACTGGTTCCGATATGGCTCGCCCCTGATGTTAGCCGTGGATCACAATCGAATGCAGGTCACCGGGTTCAGTGTCGTGCGGTAATCACTACGCCACCACCGCTCCACTCCCAATTCCTCGATTACGATGGCGAAAAAAACCTCCCTGCGTGACCTTTTCCTCTCTGGCGCTCTGCCACCCAGCCCAGCGGCGCATGCTGTTGGCAAACAGGCTCGGTCATTTACAGACGCCACATAACAAGCATCAGCAAGCAACGACACTGGCCGCGGTTTCCGTACGCCTTATCACGCTCACACCACTTTCAACGTGCAGCTCAGGACATAGCGGCCGCACTTGGCAGACCGAACACATGTAGCGCGACACGAGTGTGGCCACATCGCGACAAATCTCAATGGGCTGCAACAGTTGAAGACTGCAGAGACTATCCATTGACTTGCCCCCATCTCTCCCCTGTCAAAACTCACTCCAGTATTCCGAAACGTCGTGAATTTTATTTTTGTTTTGTTTTATTTTACGTTCATTAATTTTAATGTTTTTACCTACGTGACTTTACCGAAAAAACCTGAGAATATGAATCATTGCAGTCACGAAAGCTTCAAATCAAGAATTAACTCACTCCAGTACCTTCACCTACTCGCCTACCTCTTCCCCGTCATCTCAATATACTGTCCTACCTTGTTGTATTTTACCAGCTAAGGCTCACTGAGCTATGTAGCTCTTTTTTCAGAAGCAAACTGGCGACAAATAATAGCTCAACGAAGTGGCTTAGCACGTAGAAATAATATATAGCAGCCCAAAACTCTGAACGCATGTCAATTCTAAATGTGGAGGGGAAAACCAGAGGGGCCGGAGAAAAATCCACGCAATCACTGGGGAGAGAGACACGCAAACTCCAAATATACCTCTCTACTCCCCTCAACTCTCTGGTCTAGTAACAAAGGCCCTATACTGAAGCCCCCACAGTCAACCTTCGCTCAGTGGGAGATCACTCATTCTCTACTGCTGCACTATTCTATGGAACTCCCATCCCTAAGTGGTCCGTGCTGTCAAAACTCCCTGCTCTCGATCACGTCTGCCTTGGACTGTCTTTCTTTAAAAAAAAAAACATAAATGAGCACTTTTTCTGCACTGCGTCTCGAAAAACTTGCATATATGTCATTTAAATGTGCATTTAATTGTACTGCTGCATATGTATACACTATCACATCTACAAGGTGTATAATGTGGGAATGAATAACACCGGTGAGCTGGCTGCATACATCATCTTAATGGACTTCTGTAGCAAAAATGGAAACAAAAGTTCGTACACCTGTGCCAAACCACTCAAAACCCCAACCATGTTCCCAAGCCCTGAACCCCACACACAACGTGCAACGACGACGTTCCTGAACAAGTCAACCGAAACCCCAAAACGAACGTCTCTCTGTTCCTCGGACAATCTTGGCCTAGCGATTACAAGAACGAAAAAGGTTGTGAGCATCAGGAGGAGTCACCACCGTTGCCAATTCCTTTATTTAATCGACAAATCCAAAGTGCAACAGGCGCGCTGTGATGATGGAGCAATGGGGAGGAGGAGGAGGGGTGGGGAGAGCTCATTGCCATGACGACTCACGAACTCAACAGCAAGCCAGGGGCTCACAGACACGAGGTCTTATCTGCGGGTTCAAATGCGTTCTCGCCGACAAGATATTGCTCAAGGGGACCCCGTACAAGGGATTATACCCCCATCCCCCCAGCCCGCATCCTCTGTAAAGGGGTCGTATCAGTAGCCTCCCCTTGACAGAAGCCTGTCGTTGATTCAGCTGCCCTCGTTATGAGATGCGGATAAAGGCTCCTCCTGTTGGGGGCTTCCCCTGATCTCTCGTTCACGGGGTCTCTCGTACAGAGGGTCCCGCCAAAGGGGTCTCTGACAACGGTGACAACGGGTCTCGTCAGAGCGATTAAGTTCCATCAGCTTCAGCTCCAGCGCGCCCCCCCCCGACCCCCTCCGTGGGATCCGGCCAGGCCGCACGGCTCGCCTCGTCCCCCCGCGGAGAGTCTAGGAAAGACCGTAGGCTCCGCGGGCCTTCCCAAACAACACTGCCCGAGTTCGTGCCGCGCGACGCCCGCGAGCGAGTGACAGGGGCCCCAGGTGACGGGCGAGCGACACGCACCACTTTCAGGTCGAGCACGCCGTCCTTGGCCTCCTGCAGCAGCGACACGAACTTGGCGGTGAGGAGCCCCAGGCTCTTCTCGTGTCGGCTCGGCGTGCCCGAAACCCCCGGCCCGTCCGCCATGCCGCCCCGCATTCACGCCGCGATCACTGCGCATGCGCGGCGCTCTCAGATCATTTTATTTGCTAATACGGATAGGCACGCGAGGTGGGGGTGGGGGGTTGGTTGGTGGATGTCTGTCTGTGTGTGTAGATTTAAAGCTTTAGTGACTGTAAGGATTCATACTCTTAGGTTTTTTTCGGTAAAGTCACGTAGGTAAAAATAATAATAAAATAAGAATACATGAAAATGACTAAATTAAATCACAATAAAATAATAATAAATGAAAATAACTAAATTAAATCACAATAAAAAAGATAATAAATGAAAATAACTAAATTAAATCACAATTTTGTTCTTTTCATTTTTTTTATTATTATTCTTACCTACGTGACTTTACCGACAAAACCTAAGAGTATGTGTGTGTGTGTTGGAGCGTCCGTCTGCTACAGCAGAGGTGTGGGGAATTCCAACAAGACCTACATTTCTGCTTTATTGACCTGATCAATGCCTATGATACCATCAGTAGGCATGGGCTCTGGGTTGTTCCTCGTGCTTTCGGAGTCCCTGACCCTCTGCTCACGATCATTAAGGACCTTCATGATGGTGAGCGGGCCCGGGTAAAACTACGTGGCCGGGAGTCGGAGCCATTCCCTGTACACCTTGGGGTGCGACAGGGATGTCTTCTGGCTGCCACATTATTTAACATCTATTTTGACCACGTAGTTCGTGAAGCCTTCAATAGCTGTACCGGAGGAATTTCCATTTGGTACAGATATAATGGGAGGCTGATCGATGCCCGGGTGCGATCAAGGGATGGCTCCCTATTGGTCGACCACGTTATGTCTGCCGATGATTTGGTAATAGCTGCTCACTCAGAGGAGGAGTTGGAGACGCTGCTGCTGAGACTGGAGCGTGCCACTAAGAGGTGGGGCCTTACCATCAGCCCCACCAAAACTAAGCACCTGCCTGGGTATTTTGTACCATCGGACATTCCACCCCCACAACTCCCAATCGATGATGGGGCAGTTGTGGAGAGTGGAGAGTTTCCCATACCTGGGCAGTGTGCTTATGACCGGCTCCAGTTTAACAGCAGAGGTCTCACTCCGAATCAGTCGAGCGGCAATATCTTTTCATCGGTTGCGTAAGGCTGTGTGGAAGCTACCTGGTCTGTCGCTCTGCACGAAGCTTCAGGTCTTCTCGGCCACAGTCATTCCATCCCTTCTCTACGCTTGCGAAACGTGGACCCCCCTAATGGAACATCTTCGCCGGTTAGAAACATTTAGGCTGGCCTGCCTACGATCCATCCTGGGTTTAACCAGGCTGGATTGTGTGAGGAGCTCACAAATCCTTGAAAGATCTGGACAAAGTCCCATCGGTGAGCTCCTCCGGCAGGCAAGGCTGCGTTGGCTGGGTCATGTAGCCCGCATGCCCAGTCACCGCATGCCTAAACAGCTTTTGTTCGGCCGGATCGAGGGGGCTAAACGGGCGCGGCACGGGCTAGAGAAGAGATGGAGTGATGTGGTACAGGAGGACGTGGAGCTGAGTGGACTTGCCGATGACTGGTACCAGCGGTGTCAAGATCGGCCTCTGTGGAGGAGGCTCGTGAAGGACGCTACTGGGCAGTTGGAGACAGTCGCGCTCCAAAAACAATGGAAAGCGGAGGAGCGACGCTCACAACAACGAGCGGAGCGCCGGGTGGCTAAAGCACAGCAAGTTGGTACAGTAGGGGGCACAGGTGGTGCATCAGCCAGTCATCTCGGTCATCTCAGTCAGTCGACCCGTGGCACCTGCTGGGTCTGCCCCGTGACCTCCTGCCAAAGGGCGTTCGACACTTCACGTGGCCTCAAGGTGCACATGGCCTGGCACAAGCGTCGTGGTGACGTCACCGCCACTTCGTGGCGAATGGCGTTTGTTGTTGTTGTTGGGGGAGCGGTGGTGCAGCGGTTAGCGCTATGCCCAAACCGGTTCGATTCCCGCTCACAGCCAACACCCGGTGACGATTGTCTGAACCGGTTCTGGGGACCTTCCCCTAGGTCGACTCGGCCTCAAATAAGTAACCCGTTGCGATGTGTAAATGTCGCCACTGGGGAGACAAAGGCGGCCGGGGGCGTGGTTGCCGGCCTTCATAGGTGCTGTTTGCTCACGGCACTTGCCCCCCCAGTTTGCTACAGGCTACCAGGGAGATCTTTGTCTTTGTGGGTGAGTCAGGTGATGACGAGCGATTACATTTGCTACACGCGTTAGGCAAGCCCGTCGCCGCCCCCCCTCCCCCCCACACGGGACAACAACGAGCACGCGGTGTGCACTGACGGCCATCTTGCTCAGGGGGAAACTTCGCGTTACCATAACAACCATGGAGGCCTCTCCCTGAGCAAGATGGCGGACGTCCTCGTGTACTGCAACGCTGTGTGTGTGTATACAGGGTGCTTACAAAACATGTTAACACTTCTGAGAATTTGCAAACAATAACCACAAGAAATGTGCCTCCGGGCTCTGGAGACCACCTGGATAAGATTCCAGGCGTGTGTTGACAACGATGGCGAGAAAGTGGAGACTTTTGACTTTTTGAAGCTATTAACATACATCTGTTTTCATGTTTGTTTCGTATCCGTTCTTTTGCCATTAAAAACGATAGTCCCATATAACGTTCGGTTTGTTCAGTAAACTCGGACGCGTCGCCGGTTCACCCTGTCCGCTCTCTATCATGTGCACGTCTTCTTCGAACGGAGCCGGACAAGCCCCTCTCTGTACCAGCGTGGGCGGCACCCTCGTGGTGTTCACCTTCTGAAGCGCTCGCTCGTCACCGTGGCGTGCGCGATGACTACCACCACGTGACTTTTCTTTCGTGTTGTGCGCGGTGCATTTAGTGGATTTGTAGCGTTTATTTTCATTTGTTTGCTGGTGACTTTGTGTATTTCGTATCGAAATCGCCTCCAGTGTTGTTGCGGCTGGCGGTAATATAAACGTTGTTTAAAAAGTCAAAAGTCTCGCTCTCATCGCGAATCCTTGCGAGGGGGTAGAGGTAGACAGGGCCGGATCAATAGACAACAAAAACATATTTCGGAGACGAGTAAGGGGCCGTCCATAAATGACGTCACGCACCTAGGGAGGGGGCAGAGCTGTGTGACGTCATATTTGAGGGGGGGGGGTCCGACGCAAAAAATCGTTTAAAATTGCGTGACGTCATTTATGGACGGCTCCTTACGCGATCTAACCCCCCTCCCCCCCAAAAAAAAACCCTATTATGGATATTGGTCACGAAAGCCTACGTGTTAACCCGGGCAATAAGAGAGACTGCGTTTGTGTTTCGTCCTCCGGAGAAGTGGTAGACTACACAACAGCTGAGCACCACGTGGGGCGAGGTGGTTGTGAAACAGCAAAACTTTATTCTTAGCTGTCAACTCCTTATCAGTGCCCTCCCCTATACTGGTAGGAACCCACTGGTTCCACCAACCCACAGAGGATTATTGTGTCCGTCTGTCCGTCGTGCAGGGAGGGGCTGGGTGGAGAGGGAGGGGCTGGGTGGGGAGGGAAGGGTGGGGAGGGGCTGGGTGGGGAGGGTGGGGAGGGGCTGGGTGGGGAGGGGCTGGGTGGGGAAGGTGGGGAGGGGCTGGGTGGGGAAGGGCTGGGTGGGGAGGGAGGGGCTGGGTGGGGAGGGGCTGGTCACCCCGTGGTGCCCTTATAAAACTCAACGTTTAACCTACTCACGCCGGCTTGTGCCCGCCCTCACAGTCGGCCATATTTGCGGAATACACCACGCCGCCGTTGACCCTGCAGGCCATTGACCGAGCAACCCAACGTTCCTACCAGCTCCCTCCGCAGGACAATCTGTTTACAGACAAATTCAGACCTTACTGGTCACCCGGCGCCCCTTCTACATCTCAACGTTCATCCTGCAAAGTCCCATCACAAGGGAGAAACACAAATAGACAACATTTTTGGCAGTCTTGAAACGGCTGTACGCCGTATGGACCTGAAAGCTCAATTTTCCTGTACAAGAATACGGGGTAAGGGGCCGTCCATAAATGACGTCACGCGATTTTGTGCAATTTTTTACCCCCCCCCCTCGTCACACGGCGTCATAATAAGTCAGACCCCCCCCCCTCAAATATGACGTCACAAGGCTCTGCCCCCCCCCCCCCAAAATAAAACATGCTTCAAATCTCTTTAAACTATTGTCATTGTAGTGCGTATTTAATGTGGCGCTGCACTCTGATGTTGTAGGAGAAAACATTTATTAAAAAGTCTATTTAATTAAGTAGAACGTGTTGTCTATATTTATTTAAAGTTGCGCATTTTGATGTGACGTCACATTTCTCAACCCCCCCCCCCCTCGTCACACATCGTCACAAATGTCTGACCCCCCCCCCCCCAGGTGCATGACGTTATTTATGGACGCCCCCTAAACCATATGGGTTGACAGGTATGTCATTGCTTTCTATTAAATAAGTATTTTTAAAAATTTCTCGCTACCTGAATCTATTAGCGGAGTGCACAATGCATCACCGGCGAGCTGACACCGGCTACAGAGAGCAAAGGGGGTTAAACGAGACAACCAGGAATTTCCAACGATTGAAAGCCCCTTTGAGCCGAACCATCTCTTGAGAGCCCTTCTCGAATCCCATTGGGGCGATAATTGGGCACGGGAATTCAACTCATAGCAATCATCGCCCCCGACTGCAAAAAACAAACTTGGCAGGATCATCCTGAAATAACGTAACGCGACTCCGTGGGGCTTTTTTTGGGGTAGCAAAGCGTAATAACATAATTCTATTTTGATTTAAAGCTTTCGTGACTGCAGGGATTCATATTCTTGGTTCTTTCGGTAAAGTCACGTAGAAGGGAAACAATAAAATAAAAAATATAAAATAAAATTCTCACGTTTCGATTGCAACACAAGCAATCATCACATAAACACGTGACTTTACCGAAAGAACCAAGAATATAACATAATTCTACGTATTGTTTGTCATTTTATCCCCTTCACACATCTCTTCCGCACAAACTTAACCTGAACTATACTTGCAACCACCTTACATCACCTCACAGTTAACACAGGCGAGGGTTGGTACGAGGCAACTAAAGTTGGTCCACCTCGGTATCCGGCCGCCTTTGTCTGACCAGGTACTAATTTAAGGTCAAGTCGATCTAGGGAAGGCCCAGAACTAGTTCAGAGATGCGTCACCACCGTTAGGCCTGAGCAGGAATCGAACTCAGGGGGCCAGGTTTGTGGCCAAGTACACCAGTCACTGCGCCACCAAGTTAAACCTTAGCTGCCTTACAGTTTATATTCATACTATCACTACTATCAATCGGAAATTTGACGTGTAGTGTTTCGATTGTGCAGATTTGCCACCCCCCCCCCCAGCCAACGTACTAGCACAGCTTTAGTTCGAACTCTAGGAACATCCTTGCCGCTCTCCCCGCCCCCACACTCACCCTGCCCCCCCCCCCCAGCTATATAGGGTAATCCCTTGTTACAACCATCTCTTTGGCATACTTGAGAGATTGTTTTCGCTGTGGTGGTCTCCACCTGATGAAGGACGCTTGTGTTGCGCCCGAAACGTGATTTAATTTAGTAGTTTTCATTTTTTTTATTTTATGTTATTATTTTCACTTGCGTGACTTTACCGAAAGAACCAAAGAGTAAGGATCATTGCAGTCACGAAATCTTCAAATCTAGAATTCACCACTCACCCGTACGAGCCACAAACATGCACAAACACACGCATTCAAGATTTCTATTTTATTTGAGTCGGCACTTTTTACATGACGTGCAAAGTATGTAGCGAGCGTCGGGCCTTGTAACGAAATAACTTGCATTCGAAATATTCGCCGATCTGGTGAACTCGATAATATTTTCCAAGGCGTTTGCGTGGGGACCGGCATTTGGGGAACCCCGGTGCATAGCCGGGAGCTGGGGTAGGAAACACGGCTGGGTCTATTAACAACACAATGTGCAATTATATTCGCGTCCAAACGTGATTACGCTGGACGGAATTGGTGAACATTTGATAAGAGTTGGTCATATTCAGCGTTTGGCTGTGATAAACTTCGACGTGATGAGCAACTTCGTTGAGCTATCATTTGTGGCTGGGTCATGTCTAAAACACGTTCCTTCGGAGTGGGCAGGTAGGAACTTGGTTGGACGGCGCATTCGTGCGATCCGTGTCACGCGGCGCAAGCTGCGTGGGGCGGCGCGTCACGTGGTGCTGAGCCCGCCCGAAGCGCTCTATGAAATACAAATCGAGGGCGTGGCTATGCACGACAGACAAATAATCCCTGGTGGGCAGTGTGGAACTGTTGTTCCTACCTGTAAAAAGAGCTGTATCGCTCAGTGGGCTTACCTAAACTGTTTTATTTTACCAGGTGAGGCCCACAGAGCCATGTAGCTCTTTTTCAGAAGCCACAAATGATAGCTCAACAAAGCGACCTATCATGTGGAAATGTACCGCAGCCAAATACTCTAAACCTGGTAACGTAAAAATAGTTTAGTTTAGAAGAGAGAAGTTTTTACTAGCCAATGCAACTCCTAAAGATGTCCGCAGCGAGAGAAAAAAAAATGCTCAACCCAGACTTATATCACACTAGGGACAAGGAGCCTGTAGGTCTCTATGCAAGCCTCTACGTAATTCTATGAGTCTCTGTGCTGGTCTATGGATCTCTTTGCGACTTGATGAAATTCGATTTGGAATCTCATCGCGTTTAAATATCGACCACGCTCTCAAGACGCTGCAGCAAATCAGTTGACATATTTCTTTGACGGAGAGAGGGCGAGGCAGTCAGTCGCAAGGTAGATGAAGTGGTTGGTGGCCGAGCCTGGGAGACGGGTCAGACGTCCGGCGTGAGCTGGCGAGTGGAGAGTGACACCTTCTCTCCGGGCTTGAAGGGCGGCATGCCCAGGTAGGGGCAGCCTGCACACCTGAAGGCATCGCCCAGGTAGCACTGCACACCCACGTGGGGGGGGGGGGGGTGGGGAAAATTATCGAGACAATTCGCTCCCTCGCAACTTGTCGCAACTCGGTGTCGCGATGCATCTGTGTGTACGTGGGTGTGTAACATGAATGTACAAGACGGTGTGTACGTGTGCGCTGTCACAGTACAATGCGGCCAGGATGTAACCTGGGTCACAAACATGATATTGCCATGCGATGTTGTGTGTGTCTGCTGCCAGCGCGCGACAATGTGTGTGACGTGATTGGCACTATGCTGTGTGACGTGACTGCGCGACACTGTGTGTGTAACTTGACTGACGTGACTGCGCGACACTGTGTGTGTAACTTGACTGACGTGACTGCGCGACACTGTGTGTGTAACTTGACTGACGTGACTGCACGATGCTGTGTGTGTGTGCGACGTGACTGCTCTATGCTGTGTGACCTGACTGCGCGACACTGTGTATGCGTGACGTGACCGTGCGATGCAGTGTGTGTGTGACGTGGCTGCGCAACGCAGCGTGTGTGTGAGATGTGATTGCGCCACATCGTGTGTGTGGAAATGCCAGCAGTTGGTGCTCACGTACGCTGCCACAGGACGACTTGGGCAGCGCCGGCTTCTGTTTGGTCGCCTCCTGCTCCAACTCCTCAGCCAGGCCACACGAGCTGTCGGTTGCGGGGGGACGGGGGGGGACACAGACAGCGGCGCCAGCGCTTGTGGTCACATTCGAGAATGACACGAAGACTTTGCGCGCACGCTCACGGTGTGACATGCGCGGGCAGGCAAGATTGTGCGTGACAGCTGCGGCGAAGCTTAGTCGACGGTCGACAGCCTCCTCGCTAGTCTACATGTTATCTCCCTCGCCTGGTGTGCAGGAGGTCGTGGGTTTCCACCCGACCCGGACTCCTGTATATTTGGAGTTTGCGTGTTCTCCGCCTGGTCACGTGGATTTTTATCCGGGTCCTCGGGTTTTTCCCTCCACATTTGGAAACATGCGCTTGAGAGTATATGGCTGCTATACATTTCCACTTGATAAGGCACTTCGTTGAGCTATCATTTGTGGCCAGGTCGTTTCTGAAATAGAGCAAATAGCTCTGTGGGCTTTACCTGGTAAAATAAAAAAAACGTGCTTGGATTTATCAGTCGGCATTGGATTAACTAAATTCAACGGTACACGGGGGGGCAATTGAATAGGAATCTTCAGCCGGCAATCATCACTGGCAACGGTTGCCGCAACATCTTCCCCATTAAATTTCGATTTAAAGCTTTCGTGACTGCAGGGATTCATCTTCTTGGTTCTTTCGGTAAAGTCACGTAGAATGGAAATAATAAAATAATAAAAATAAAACATAATAAAATAATTCTCACGACATTTCGGCCACAACGCAAGCAGCCGTCCTCAGGTGGAGAACAGGTCTGTCGAGAAGACAGAGTCTGAATGACACACCCCAGGCTTGGAGCGTCTATTTAAGCTGGGATGGAGGGGGGAAGAGCGCCTTGACAAAATAATTTGCATATAATTTTATTATGTTTTATTTGTATTATTTTATTATTTCCATTCTACGTGACTTTACCGAAAGAACCAAGAAGATCTTCCCCATCGTGAAAATATAGCCGCCCGAGTGTGGACAAATCTGATCGCTGCTCCCCCTAGTAGGCGAATGGGATAGGAACTTCCACTCAGATCGCAGCCGATTGTCACATTCGTTGCACCACACAACTCCATTGCCCTCTGCCATCGCCATGCCGAGTTGCGACAGTTGCCCAGAGCTGTTTGTGTTGCCGGTGAAGATTGCCAGGAACAATTCACACGGCAGTGGGTTGACAAAAAGGCTGCAGACACGTACTTCTGTTCATGAGACTGAAGCGTATTAGCCATGTAATGTGCATCCCTTCGCCCTCCCCATGCGTGCTTGCGTCACCAGTTCTTGCACGCTCGCTTCTTGCCGGGCCCGCAGCTCGGCGCCTTGAGCTCCGAGGGATCCGGCCGCCTCAGATCCTCCTCCTCCAGCAGCTGATCTGAGTCGATGAGCTCCTGTGGGCGCGACGCACGGGGACATGAGGACGCAGCGAGGTGCACGGGACACACACGCGTGTGTGACAGCGAGTGGCCTGTGCGTGTGAGGAGCGGTGGCCCAGTGGTTAGCGCGCTGCGCTACGAACCCGGCATCCCGAGTTCGAGTCCTGCTCACAGCCAACTCCAGTGAGGATTATCTTAACCGGTCCTGGGCCCCCCCCTAGGTCGACTCAGCCTCTAATGAGTATCTGGTGTGATGTATAAACATCAGCACTGGGGAGACTAAGGCGGCCAGATGTGGTGCTGGCCACCCACCCCCTCGTGTGCCGTGTCGGCCTTCATAGGTGCTCGGTAACAGCACTTGCCCCAAGAGTCTTTTAAGGCTATGGGGGGGATCTTTGTATTTGTCTTGTGTGCGGCACACACAAAAGCATGGCCAACGTAAGTGGTGGAAATCTGAACAGTGTGTTGGATGAGGCTTGTGAAGGAGGCTGGTGGTTATAACTTATTTTCGTGTTTGGTTTGTTGTCCTTCCCCCGCACCTCCGATTAGCATGGTTGTCTATGTACGGTGCGAAAGAAGTTCAACGTACTTGCATACATACAGGTGGTGCATCTGCCAATCATTTTAACCCATAAAACCTGGGTCTGTTCCGTGACATCCTGCCAGCATGACTTCGACACTTCACATGAAGCTCGTAAAGCCAAATGGAAGTCACAAACGCCTCCACGTGAAAGAATTGACGGGGAAGATCCCTGGCTTCGAAATTGCATGATGGTCATGGGGCCACAAAGCCTGAACCGCATCCGCACACAAACCATGGTATCAGCAGATACTCGACGATGATGCACAAACAGGAAAATAAACAGGTCCCTGCGGGGTGGGCTGGTAGGAACGAACAAATGAATGGCTATAATAAAATGAAATGGCGGGGGTACGATACGAAGGGAGAGTTTGAGGCCTAATTCTAGGCTTTAGGCCTAGCTGTAGGCTTTAGGCCGCTGTGAGTTAATTTTGAATTTAAATGTTTTAATTAAAAACTATCTCAGGGAATTATAAGGGAATGTTACACTTGTTTAGCCAGGAAAGCCTCACTGAGTGTAAAGGTTTTTGTAGGGTCCTGCCAAGTGTTTGCAGTAGGGGGCGATGTTGCTACACCTAATCGGACATCGGACGGACGGACGTTATAATCTATTGTAGGCTGGTTCACTTCGTTCCTACCATTAAAATCTCTACTGTCAGTGTGCGGAGAACATGGTCACCACCCAAAGCAAAACCATAAAATATATAATGACTTCATGCCAAATTCACAACTATGAACGAGGCTCCATCACACCAATGGACCACTTCCGCTACTCCTGAAGCAATCGTCTGACTCATTAACCTCCTCAATGTCAGATTATGGCCGTTGCTGTCCGTGAACATCAGCCACACGAGGAAGAGGATTAACATAACTTATTGTGTTATCTTCTTGGTTCTTTCGGTAAAGTCACATAGAAGGGAAATAATAAAATAATACAAATAAAACATTATAAAATAATTCTCACGACGTTTCGGCCACAACGCAAGCAGCCGTCCTCAGGTGAAGACCAGGTCTGTCTTCAGACAGATGTCTTTTATTATTTTATTATTTACCTTCTACGTGACTTTACCGAAAGAACCAAGAAGATTAATCCCTGCAGTCACGAAAGCTTTAAATCGAAAATTATTGTGTTATGTTAATCGTCTTCATGCCAGTGCACAGGGGATCTTAGTCGCTATTTACACGTCAGTATCTGCCTTACAATGTCATCGTCGCCCATGTCGTTTGCAGAGAGAGCCCACACAGCTGCTGCTTTGGGGTCGACCTTGCTTGGCTTGTCTTCACAGCAGGCAACAGACCACACACACACGGACATGTCACACACATGGACACACACACACAAAAACACATACTCACAAAATCACGTGACCCAGTTATTATTATTATGAGTATTTCACTCGTTTACCCAAGAAAGCGTCCTGCCAGGTTTTTGCAGTGAGTGGGCGTTGAATGCTATGTTTCATCCCATTTGAGCAATGCGAGTAGAAACTTTAAGCGGTGCATTACCACGTGATGTAAGAAAAACGAGAGCTAACAGATGAGAAAGCTGCAAAGACATTCAGGTTTGGGACATGAAAGTGAGAAAAGATCAAGCCAAGAACCCCAAGCGATGCAGATTAGTGGTCCCATACATTACCACTCCGCGTGATGTCATGAAGTTTCTACACGCGACACTACGACACCACGTGGCCTGCCAGCATGCGCTCGCTTTGTCATGTGGCTCGCTGTGGGGGAAATACGACTGAGGAGGCCCCACCCTGGGATGTGTAGGTCTTAATTTGGAGCTTTCGTGACTGCAGGAATTATTCTTTGGTTCTTTCGGTAAAGTGACGTATAAAGATAAAATAATAAATTAAATTAAATACTAGCATACGACGTTTCGATTGCAACACAAGCAATCGTCATCAGGTATAAATTAAATATAAACACAAATCTAGTATACTTAGAAATGTAATGTAATACAACAGAGAGGGTGTTGACTGTTATGTTATCCGACTCTCTGTTGTATTACATTACATTTCTAAGTATACTAGATTTGTGTTTCTATTTAATTTGTACCTGATGACGATTGCTTGTGTTGCAATCGAAACGTCGCATGCTAGTTTTTAATTTAATTTATTATTTTATCTTCACACGTCACTTTACCGAAAGAACCAAAGAATGAATGTGTAGGTCTCACCGATGGGCGCGGGGTTCGTACCAGCGCGCGTGCCTGCGCCCAGCGTGAGCCGAGAACTCGAACCGACCTCGAACTGCGGCTTGCGTGCCGTCACACGGCCACGCAGCAGCGACCCCGAGAGGTCAGGGGTCAGCAGCTCCATCGCCGCCTTCACATCCTCGGCGGACAGCAGCTCAGAGGCGACCTGGGCAAGAGACGCACGCCCAGCGAGACGCGGGCCCCGTGAGTGGACGTCTTAGATGGGGATTGGTCAGCCGAGACTCTGCGAGGAGTGAAAGCACTGACCTCCGACACGTCCACCAGTCCCGCGAGCTTGAGAGCAGAGGCCAGCCGAGTGGCGGTCCGCACAGCCGCTACGCCGTCTGTGGATGGAGGGGAAGGCCATGCAGGCCACACAGTGAGCGACGCTCAGCTTAGTTTGCAACAATGTGTCAACTCTCGCGCTGGAAGAAGGCCTCCTCCAGCTGTGTCGGTCACAGGAATTGTTTGGTCATACTTCACCACGCCTGTCGGCATGGGTTGGTGAAAGGGGAGCTTTTTATCTATCTTATTTGAATCTCTTGATTGATGCATTTATGTAACTTACTGTTATTTCTAATTAGTTATATTATTCATATTAGACTGCGAAGTGATTTGTGGGATCTTGATCTTGAAAGGCTCTGTATAACTGGTTAAATTTCGATTCAAAGCTTTCGTGACTGCAGGGATTCATCTTCTTGGTTCTTTCGGTAAAGTCACATACAGTAGAAGGGAAATAATAATAAATAATAAAAATAAAACATAATAAAATAAAATTATCACGACGTTTCGGCCACAACACAAGCAGCCGTCCTCAGGTGAAGAACAGGGCTGTCGGAAAGACAGTGCTTGTGTTGTGGCCGAAACGTCGTGAGAATGAAATTTTATTATGTTATATTTATTTTATTATTTCCCTTCTACGTGACTTTACCGAAAGAACCAAGAAGATGTAATGTGGTTGTTGTTGTTGCTCGTGATGATGGCTTACCGGTGATGACAAGGATGGTGGTGGTGATGATGGCTACAACGTTGTGGTGCTGAGGGTGGTGCGTGGATGGTCGTGGAAGCGTGTCCGTTACCGCGTGTCGAAATCATTTCTGGTAACGATGCCTTAACAGTGAGTGTGCCGGTGGTGGTTGTGGTGCGTGGGTGGTCGTGGCAGCACGTACGTTACCGCACGCTGCTATAATTTCTGGTAACGATGCCTTAATGGTGAGGATGGCGGTGATGGTTGCGGTGGGTGGGTGGTCGTGGCAGCGCGTGCGTTACTGCGCGTCAAAATCATTTCCGGTAACGATGCCTTAATGGTGAGGGTGGCGGTGATGGCGGTGCCCGAGTGGTCGTGGCAGCGCGTGTGTTACCGCGCGTCGCTATCGGCTGCGCCAGCTGCAGCGTCCCCCCAGGCTTGAGGACCCTGGCCAGTTCCGCCAGCGTCTCCTCCCCGTGCACCAGCACAGAGCCCGGCAGCACCCCGGCCAGTGCCACGTCAAACCGCGACGCCTCATGTCCCGCTACGCAGGGAGACGAGGGAGACAACGGAGCTTCGTGAGACACCGCCAGCCCAGGGCTCATCAGCAGCTCTGCTTTGCGAACTCGCAACTGTCACAGAATTTTTCGATTTGAAGCTTTCGTGACTGCAGGGACATACTCTTAGGTTTTTCGGTAAAGTCACGTAGGTAAAAAAATAATAATAAAATAATAATAAATGAAAATAACTAAAAAGTTCGATTTAAAGCTTTCGTGACTGTAGAGATTCATCTTCTTGGTTCTTTCGGTAAAGTCACGTAGAAGGGAAATAATAAAATAATAAAAATAAAACATAATAAAATAATTCTCACGACGTTTCGGCCACAATGCAAGCAGCCGTCCTCAGGTCATAACAAAGAGTATGTCTGCAGTTGCTTCATTCAGACGCTGTCTCCCCGACCTGGTCTCCCCCCCCTAGGACGGCTGTTTGCGTTGTGGCCGAAACGTCGCAAGCGCCAATCAGACGCTTGTGATCTGCAGTCAGGCCATTGACTTCACCCGGTGAACAGCTCATTTCTCATAACAAAGAGTATGTCTGCAGTTGCTCGTGACTTTTTCCCCACATGTACTACGTTCACTTGCGGGTACGTACAGTTGTATTTAAAACGGCCAATGCATGCATGTCTTTAAGACTTTCTACTAAGGGTTTATTATCGATACTGTGTGTGGTGGGGTATGTGTTCGAGTGTGTTTGTGAAAATCAGGGCCAATTGCCGTGACAGACAATCCCCAAGGGGGTAAGTAAGAGGAGGCCTATGAGCAGATGGTGGGAGAGCAGATCTATAGGTCTCGGTGTGAGTCTATGGATCTCTATGCGAGTCCAAGGCCAGGTAATGGGATACTGTCAGGGCAGATCTTGAAGGCAGCATATGAGCTGTGCAGTAGAGATCTGGCTGACGGTATAACACTTTTTGAAGGGTTAGTGGCATCAACATCTTTGGCCATGATAGCACCTTGATACTGTACTATGTGTGTATGCGTGTGAGAGTATATATACGTATGGGAAGTAGTAGTGTAGTGGATAAGAGGTTTTTTGGGTTAGATTGCGTAAATAGTAAGGGTTGTCACGTAAACAGAACGTGCCAATCCGTCACGAGTACAGCACACCGGTGTGTTGGAGAGCCAAGCCACAACATTTAAAATCTGAGTACGACGTTTCGCAAGTAATTACAACTAGCTTCATCAGGCAATAGCCAGACCTGTTGGTCGCGAAAGCCTACGTGTTAAACTGGGTAGTGTAGTGGTTAGCACGCTGCGCTACGAACCCGGCGACTAGAGTTTGGTTTCCCGCTGACGGCAAACACCGGTGACTATTAACCGAACCAGTCCTGGGTCTCCCCTAGGTAGACTCAGCCTCCAATGTTGTCTCCCAAGCGGCGATGGTTCCACATCGCCCACCCGCTTTTTCAGGCTACACGGCGTTTGGGTCGGGGGGTGGAAATCTTTCTCCTGGTCTCGATATACGCAGCACAGGACACCCCCCCGGTCTGGTGTGCGTCGGCTTGCTCACACTGGGCCAGCATGTCCACGTTCTCCACGGCCACGGCCCCCCGAGGCCCCACCGCTGACCGGAGCTCCTCGACGGCCTCCGCCACTGCCTCGGGCGGTACGGGCGCGGCCCACAAGAGCAGGGCCTGGTCGCCGGCGCGCACGGCCCACCGCTGCGACATGGCTGGGGGGGGTCCTCTGAGAGTGGGGCAGGCCTCCTGAGCGGGGGATGAGCAGAGCGGTCAGCCGTGGGGTAAAGCGACGTAGGGAGTCAGGGCTGACGGATAGGCCGTGTTAAGAGGTAGGGTGGTGGGCCTAAAGCAGGGGCGGGGGACGTCCGGCCTGCGGGCCGTGTGAGGCCCGCGAAATCATTTGGTCTCTGGCCCTGCCAAGGCAACCGCAGGCGGGACTCGAAATTCAACAAATCTAGGAGCAAACCTGGAAAAGCAGTTGCGAGTAGCAGCAACATCATCAATACCAGCTGACATCACACGCCTCACCAAAGAGAAGCAGTTCGAGCCATCGCATTAGGGGGTGAGTGAATTAAATGTTTGACCAAATATAATGGGCAAATTTTTAAGTTGATAATTTTGTATGGCCCCGCGAATGTTATAAATATCCAAATGGCCCTTGGCAGAAAAAAGGTTCCCCACCCCTTGCCTAAAGCGTTGGTTGTTAGGGAGTAGCTGGGGAGGGTAAGCTGGGTGTTAAGTATCAGTTTCATTTATTAGGTATAGCCCTGTGAGCCATTCGGCTCTTGAATCGGGTGCAACCGCAACAAACCAAAAACATGAACAAGAAAACATCTTAAAGTGATTCATCTTCTTGGTTCTTTCGGTAAAGTCACGTAGAAGAGAAATAATAAAATAATAAAAATAAAACATTATAAAATAATTCTCACGACGTTTCGGCCACAACGCAAGCAGCCGTCCTCAGGTGAAGACCAGGTCTGTCAGGGAGACAGCGTCTGAATGAAACACCACCACGCTTGGAGCGTATATTTAAGCTGGGTTGGAAGAGCTTTAAATCGAAATCTTAAAGTGACTGCGCAAACAGAAAAATCCAGGAAAAAAAACTGTAAAGTCTTCCAGAAAAAAGCACCAACGCTGTGAAAAAATCCCAGTGGGATGCAAATCAAACAAAAACAACAAGCACAAGACAACTTAGATTTCGATTTAAAGCTTTCGTGACTGCAGGGATTCATCTTCTTGGTTCTTTCGGTAAAGTCACGTAGAAGGGAAGTAATACAATAATAAAAATAAAACATAATAAAATAATGATATTTAAAGCTTTCGTGACTGCAGGGATTCATCTTCTTGGTTCTTTCGGTAAAGTCACGTAGAAGGGAAATAATAAATTAATAAAAATAAAACATAATAAAATAATTCTCACGACGTTTCGGCCACAACGCAAGCAGCCGTCCTCAGGTGATGAAACGTCGTGAGAATTATTTTATGTTTTTTATTATTTTATTATTTCCCTTCTACGTGATTTTACCGAAAGAACCAAGCACAAGACAACTTAGATTAAAGCCATCATTCTATCGGGCTCGGCTTGTTGTCGTCAACGTTTAGGTTGTAGGCGTCAGCTCGGCCTAGGCAACGCGAGTTAGCGCACACACGATGGTTAACATCATATATTGAGTATAAAAGACGAAGATCCTCCCTTAAATTTCGATTTAAAGCTTTCGTGACTGCAGGGATTCATCTTCTTGGTTCTTTCGGTAAAGTCACGTAGAAGGGAAGTAATAAAATAATAAAAACAAAACGTAATAAAATAATAAATTCTCACGACGTTTCGGCCACAACGCAAGCAGCCGTCCTCAGGTGAAGAATGAAAAAAAAACGTCGTGAGAATTATATTATTTTATTACGTTTTGTTTTTATTATTTTATTACTTCCCTTCTACGTGACTTTACCGAAAGAACCAAGAAGATCCTCCCTTAAATCAGACTGTCGGGCCAAGTGCTGTGAGCGGGCAGCACCTACGAAGGCCGACAAGCGAGCGGGGGGTTGTGGGTAGCCAGCACCACGCCCGGCCGCCTTTGTCTCTCCCGAGCGGCGACGTTTTATACGCCACACCCGGGTAACTCGTTTGAGGTGGTCGAGTCGACCTAGGGGAGGGCCAGGGACACCTTCACATAATCGTAGACAAACGCGACGAAACAGAGTCCATACCGCGCAGGACGTAGGAACGCGTGTGGACTGTAGCCCGGCTTCTTCTGGAATAAACTTGGACGCTGTCACATGGAAGACGTCTTCCGGGATTAGAAGACATCTTCCGGAATTAGAAGACATCTTCCGGGATTAGAAGACGTCTTCCGGGATTAGAAGACGTCTTCCGGGATTAGAAGACGTCTTCCGGAATTAGAAGACATCTTCCGGGATTAGAAGACGTCTTCCGGGATTAGAAGACGTCTTCCGGGATTAGAAGGCATCTTCCGGAATTAGAAGACATCTTCCGGGATTAGAAGACGTCTTCCGGGATTAGAAGACGTCTTCCGGGATTAGAAGGCATTTTCCGGAATTAGAAGACATCTTCCGTAGAAGACGTCTTCCAGGATTAGAAGATGTCTTCTGTAGAAGACGTCTTCCAGGATTAGAAGACGTCTTCCGGGATTAGAAGGCATCTTCCGGAATTAGAAGACGTCTTCCAGAATGAGAAGACGTCCGCCGGAATGGGAAGAGGTTTGCGGACGAGATCTGCCGGAATAGGAAGAGGTCTGCCGGCTTGTGGCATGGCTGGCGGTACGCTTTGAGGGCATATGACAAAGAGCATGGCTGGGGTGATGGTTTGGGGGCATGGATGGGGGCATGGTTGGGGTGATGGTTTGGGGAAATGGATGGGGTGATGGTTGGGGTGAAGTTTGGGGGCATGGATGGGAACATGGCTGGGGTGATGGTTGGGGGCATGGATGGCATGATGGTTGGTGGCATGGTTGGGGGCATGGCTGGGGTGATGTTTTGGGGCACGGATGGGGTGGTTTGGGGCATGGTTGGGGGCATGGATGGAGGCATGGCTTTGGGTGATGGTTGGGGGCATGGTTGGGGGCATGGATGGAGGCATGGTTTGGGGTGATTGTTGGGGTGATGGTTTGGGGGCATGGATGGGGGCATGGCTTGGGGTGATGGTTTGGGGGCATGAATGGGAACATGGTTGGGGTGATGGTTTGGGGGCATGGCTGGGGTGATGGTTGGGGGCATGGATGGAGGCATGGCTTGGGGTGATGGTTTGGGGGCATGGTTGGGGGCATGGATGGGGGCATGGCGAGGGGTGATGGTTTGGGGGCATGGCTGGGGGCATGGATGGAGGCATGGCTTGGGGTGATGGTTTGGGGGCATAGTTGGCGGCATGGATGGGGGCATGGCGAGGGGTGATGGTTTGGGGGCATGGCTGGGGGCATGGATGGAGGCATGGCTTGGAGTGATGGTTTGGGGCATGGATGGGGGCATGGCTTGGATGGATTGGGGCATGGCTTGGAGTGATGGTTTGGGGCATGGATGGAGGCATGGCTGGGATGGATTGGGGCATGGCTGGGGACATGGCATGGGGTGATGGTTTAGGATCATGACTCGCGAAAAGGTGCATAGCAAAGGTTATGGCCGTGGTATTGCTCAATGGTTCGAACCGTGAAAGTTGTACGGGCGGTGACCCAGCCCAACGATAGCGCGTTTGCCGCTTGTGGCAGAGGTTCGCGGTTAGAACCTGCTCCAGGCCGCCCTGCTTATTACTGCGGCTGTATTAACCCTAAAATGTGCGCCGTTTACTTAGCAGTGGACGTTAATGGTTCCCTAAATGTCATGGTCAAAATGAGAAAAATACTTAGTTGGCAATGCAACGTCACTCTGTACTGCTATACTATATCCACGTGTTAAACATAGCGCCTCTTCGCAATAGCCCTGCACTACAACAATGGTGCTAATACCGAGGGTATTATATAATTTATTGCTTGTTGTTGATGGCTGTGGATTGGCTAATTTAACGTTCCGAGGCCTAGCTAAGGCATGACTGGGAGAGGGGGGGGTGGCTATGATCATTGATGGAGGGTTAAGGCTCGGGGCATGTCGAGTGCAGTGGTGGAACACGTGGCTACAGGCAAGAAGGGAGTGAGAGTGCTCCATCGTTTGGAAGGTGCGAATGAATTGACTGTAAGAACGATTTTTACTGGTAGGAACCTCCTGGTTACACCAGCCCACAGGTGATTATTGTGTCCGTCGTGCAGGGAGGGGCTGGGTGTGGAGGGGTGGGGAGGGTGGGGCTGGGTAGGGAGGGGAGGGTGCGGAGGGGCTGGGTGGGGAGGGTGTGGAGGGGCTGGGTGGGGAGGGGCTGGGTGGGAGGGGTAGGGCTGGGTGGGGAGGGGTTGGTCACCCCGTGGTGCCCTTATAAAACTCAACGTTTAACCTACTCACGCCGGCTTGTGCCCGCCCTCACAGTCGGGCATATTTGCGGAATACACCACGCCGCCGTTGACCCTGGCCATTGACCGAGCAACCCAACGTTCCTACCAGCTCCCTCCGCAGGAATGTGTTGTGAATTGCGCATAGAGACCATCATCAACTAGCAGTGGAGTGAGACTGGGCAATGGTGACACAAGAAATAATTGCCACACGTAAAGACACAGATGTAACAGTGTGGTTTACTGACGACAAAACTCGGATAAGCAGTACACATAAATTAGGTAAAATTCAAGCACACCTTAGGGCTTTGAGGAGGATACAACCCCCAAGACAAAATCCCATTTATTGTAAAGGCGTCTTAGGTCGTGTGCTTCAGGCTGTCCGGACATGGGCTTGAAGCTTCGTGAATGAGAAAGAATAACAATTGAAAGTTAAACTGGCCATCATGTCATCTCCAGTTTTAATAATAATCAAAGCAATGACATTAATAAAAAGATATGACAGAGCGCCAGACCGATGCCGAAATGTGTTTTTCTTTCATCAAGGAAACTTCAAACTCAAACCGGGCAGCTTGCGTGTGACACAAATCCTAGTTTAGTATCTGCCAGATGACGGCTCTTCGTGAACTAAAACACTGCTTTTATACCTTAAGTTAGAGGTAAACAGATTCTACATTTCAATGCAATATTTTAAGCTCTTGAAAACAATTCAGTTTACATAAAAGTTTGTTGTTGTTTAATGTACAGCATGCAAACGTATTTACAAACAAAACTGCTGTCTCAATACCGGGCCACGGCAGATATGGTGGGTGAGATGTGGATGTGTATGACGTGCCGACACAGAACGGCGCTGTCGATGACAGTCACACGCTGACAAAATGGGTGGACATGGGACCACCACAGTCACTCAGTGAACAACCTGCCTTCCAACACTGTGCATGGTAACAGAAAACGTAGTCTAAAAGCTCTGCCAAATAAACTACACTGCTGTCAGTGTCCCTACAGGAGGCACTGTGCCTTCGAAGCTGCGCCCATAACCGGGCACTCCCACTCGCAAATGATGTGCTGTAACAGACTCGGCGTTACTTCACCACATGCCTGGCATGGACACGGCTTAGCAGCAAATACAGCTTCTGCGGCAGTGGCCTCAGTGGCGGCGATGGCAGCCGACTCAGGTACACAGGCTAATGAAGCAGCGCTTCTTGTGGTAGTTGAGGCCGCAGTGCTGCGCAAAGCCCTTGCCACACACGGTGCACACGTGTGGCTTCTCGCCCGTGTGCATGTGCCGGTGCTGGTTGAGGTGCGCCATGCGGATGAAGGCCTTGCCGCACTCGGGGCACGCGTAGGGCCGCTTGCCCGAGTGGCCCTTTTTGTGGCGCGCGAGGCCGGACGAGAGCGAGAAGCGCTTTCCGCACTCGTCACAGATGTACGGCTTCTCGCCCGTGTGCACGCGCCGGTGCAGCGCCAGGTTGGTGCGGAACATGAAGGCTTTGCCGCAGTCTTCGCACACGAAGGCCCGCTCCCCGCCGTGCGTCTTGCGGTGGCGGTTGAGGGCCGAGCGCTGCGTGAAGCGCTTGGGGCAGCTCTCGCACTGGTGCGGCCGCTCGCCCGTGTGCGTCGTCATGTGCTTGCGCAGGTTGGACGACTGCGTGAAGGCGCGCTGGCACTCGCCGCACTTGAACGGCTTCTCGCCCGAATGCACGCGCTTGTGCAGGCGCAGCACCGACGAGTAGACAAAGCACATGCCGCACTGGCTGCAGGTGTACGGTCGCTCGCCCGTGTGCGTGCGCCTATGCTGCAGCAGGTGGAAGGGCTGCGCAAACGCCTTACCGCAGTCCTCGCACACGTAAGGCTTCTCCCCGTTCGACCTCCCCTCCGGGCGCTTCTTCTTCGGCGCCGCCGCCGCCGTCGGCTTCGCCTTCGCTTTGCCCGTCGCCACTCTCTTGCCGCGCGGTTTGTCACCGCCTTGCTCGCCGCCGGCGCCGTGCGTGCGGCTGTGTAGCACCAGCGACAGGCGGTTGCGGAACTCCTGTTGGCACGTGTTGCACCGGAACGGAGCATCCCCCGGGTCGTCGGGCCCTTCCGGCTCGGCGGGACACCGCTTGCTCCAGCGCACGGCTCTCTTGCTCCGCTCCCGGCATGCCCTGAGCGGTGTCTCCATCGTCTCGGCGCTGCCCTCCACCACTGCCGCCGCCGCCACTCCCGCATCCAGGCCGAAGGCGGCGTGTTCGGGAGGCAACTCGCCCTCCACCTCTTCCACACAGCTGCTGGTCTTGTCCTCCTCCATCTGTGCGCATTGCAGGAGCAGGTGGCTCGGTTCACCATCCTCAATGACCACATGCCCTGTAGGATCGACAATGCGTGGGGAATTAGGCCAAGTCGTGGAGGAGTTGGGAATCACTGTCTCAAGTGCCCCACGGTACCCGTATTATTATTCTTTCTTTCACCAGAATATTAAATAAAACTCATCGAGACATGTAAAACATTTCCTACATTGCAAGGGCAACCTGGGTGCATTGATGCGAATTAAATGCTGAATTAGTGATGCAGGATGCAGCACTGCATTCGTTTATTAATAGATTTATACGCTCACAATATGCACATTGAATTAAGCATTTTAGAATAGATGATTTAATTCATGTAATATATATTCTTATGGGGCGAACAACCAGTACAAACATAGGGAAAAACACAAATGTATGTATTTAGAACTGATTTCACACCATACGTAGCCAACCGTGCGAATCAAATTAGATGTAAAAAAATAATCCGTTCCCAAATCCATGTTTCTGTATGTGATCTGTTCTATTGGCCTTGGATTTATTGCACTGATATTACCTTGTTGATGGTGCACGACCTTACCATTCATAACTTGACAATGTAGCTGTATTTGGATTTTGATTTAAAGCTTTTGTGACTGCGGGATTCATATTCATATTTTTATTGTTTTATATTATTTTATTTCCCTTCTACGTGACTTTACAAGAAAGAACCAAGAATATGTATTTGGATTGTTTTGTTCATTTTTGTTTTCTGTAGCCAGGTTTTCATTGTGTAAGCAAGTCCCCATCGAAAATAAGCATTTATTGCCCTATGGGTTTTACCTGTGCCAAGATAAAACCTAAATAAATTCAACATAGAATCATGAAGATTCAATTGTTGGAGGGTGCTGCTGGAGGTGACATATTACACACCTACACTGCCTAATTATTATTATGATAATTTTGATTATTACGTTTGTTTAGCCAGCAAAGCCTCATAGAACATCAAGACTTTTACAGGATGGTCCTGCAAAGTTTTTCGCAGTGGGGGGTTGTGATGTGTGATCCCAAATTGAGTCATATGCAGGTCGTTTTTCAGCAATGGTATGTTTTTGGCCCAATACCAGTTATGGTGTTTAGTTTCGGCAATGGGAAGAAACTGGAGAATCAGGAGGAAATTGAAGCACAACAGGGCGAGAACATACAAACTCATACAGACAAGTGCCCTGTCAAATACGGTAATAACCACCCAATGTGCTTTCACGGGGTCCAGTAACCCCATAGGTAACGGAGTGAGCGGCTCCGTATGTGCACACGATGCAGCATGGTGGGGGCCAGGAGGCATGCGACGATCGCAGACAAACGGCGACCCGACCTTCGCTGGCATCCAGGTCCCCGTTGCTGGTGACGACGTCCGTCTCGGAGCCCATGAAGAGTGCCCCTTCATCGTGCTCGGCCAGGGCCTCCATCGGGAAGCATAACTCTGGGAAAGCACATAGCGTCATCAGTTTTTTTTTTACTAAAACTTATTTTATTTTACCAGGTAAAGCCCGCTGAGCTATGTAGCTCTTTTTTCAGAAGCTACCTGGCCACAAATGCTAGCTCAATGAAGTGGCTTATCACGTGGAAATGTATCACAGCCAAATACTCTGAACGCACGTTTGTAAATGTGGAGGGAAGAAATCGGAGGACCCGGAGAAAAATCCACTCGACCACAAGTACTGGACATGCAAAATCCAAATATACAGGTGTCAGGGTCGGGATCGAACCCACAACCTGCAATATTCCAGGGGAGGCAGTTAACATCTCGCCACTGTGGCCCACATTTGGTTTTATATTATAATAGACGCCTCTGGCCAATAATTTATTTGTAGTATTACTACTCCGCTCGTTTACCCAGGAAAGCATCAAAAGAATCTCAAAATCCTTTTTCGGTAGGGTCCTGCCAAATTTCCTTTTTTTACGAGGGCCCTACTACGTGTTTTCCCAATCATGTAATTTTCAGATAATTTAAAATTACCCGTTCTGGTCAGATCTGCGTATCCCAGCTTAAATCCCATCCCAGCTTAAATAGTCGCTCCAAGCCTGGGGTGTATCATTCAGACTCTGTCTTCTCGACAGACCTGTTCTCCACCTGAGGACGGCTGCTTGCGTTGTGCCCGAAACGTCGTGAGAATTATTTTATTATGTTTTATTTTTATTATTTTATTATTTCCATTCTACGTGACTTTACCGAAAGAACCAAGAAGACAGGTCTGCGTAGTTCAGTGGGGGGGGCTGTAGGCTGCTGCGAGGCTGTGTTGTCAACAGAGGGCAGTGGAGATCAATCAATTGTATTTCACGATCCGCTAAACTACTTCGCATCACCACCACCACCCTCTACTACGCTCCCCTACCTTCGAACATCCTGCCATGGCCAAACAACGCCCAGGGCCGTGCACCATGTGGTGAGGCAGTAATCCAACAGTGTATCGAGCCAAGTACTTGCAACGTGTTCATCATCATCACTCGCGTATCACAGCCACTGAGAGACTCACTGGCGGCGTGGCAGCAGTCGCCGTCTTCCAGCTTCACGTCCGAGTCGCACTGCGGCGCCTTCAAGAGCACGTACGGGTCCGGGATGCCCAGGTGTGCCTCCAGCCCGGCCATGGATCTGGTCACCTGTAGAAGGTCCGGTCACCTGGGGTGGGTGGGGGGTGAGTTGGGTTGGTCACCTGTAGAGGCTGCTTCACTCACGCCAGGGGTCGTGTCACCCGTGCCTCTGTTCACCTCGAGGTCGGCGCAAATGAAGGTCCAGTCACTTGCAGATTGGGGTCAGAGGTCGCCTGTCTGCCCACCTGGTTGGGGTCAGGTCACCCTGCAGATCTGGTGTAACACGCGGGCCACAAGGCACGGGGGCAGGCAAGACGAGCTCCCCACGGCACTCCTCACACCTCCAGGTGACACCGTGCCGGCCGCGACGTCGCTCCCCCCATTTCATTCACCGTCACTGCCGGAGCGTGGCCCGTGGGCTCCCCTCCTGATGTCCGAGGGGGTAGTTCAGCTGCGTCAAGGCTCCGTCGGTACTCACGGCAGCCTGGCAGATGCCTCCGGTCGTAGGGGAATTGATGAAGAAGAGGAGTCGGTTAGGGGGGGGTGCCCCCCGGGACTGGGCAATCGGAGAAAGCGGTGGTGGTGGGCGGCGGAGGTTCTTAACGCGGCTTCTGCACGGAAGCGCGATCATCACCAACACCACCAACACCGCCACCGCCGCCAAATCACCCCCTAGTAAGATGGCCGCCAAATCACCCCCTAGTAAGATGGCCGCCCTAATTACCAACTCAGCATCGGCGCTTAACCTTGACCAAAATGGCCGCACGCGCGTGCGAAGTCTTCCATTGGCGGCGTTTATGTCGACCAACGACGAATGTTTACACCCCCCCCCCTAACCCCACCCCCCCACTAAGGGGCTGTCCATAAATGACGTCACGCGATTTTGGACGATTTTTGACCCCCCCCTTCGTCACAAGGCGTCAAAAAAGTCAGACCTCCCCCCCTCAAATATGACGTCACAAAGCTCTGCCCCCCCCAAAATAAAACATGCTTCAAATCGCTGTAAATTATTGTCATTGTAGTGCGTATTTAATGTGGCGCTGCACTCTGATGTTGTAGGAGAAAACATTTATTAAAAAGTCGATTTAATTAAGTAGAACGTTTTAAAGCTTTCGTGACTGTAGGGATTCATCTTCTTGGTTCTTTCGGTAAAGTCAGGTAGAAGGGAAATAATGACATAATAAAAATGCCACATAATAAAATAAAATAATATTTTTTTCTTTTATTATTTCCCTTCTACGTGACTTTACCGAAAGATCCAAGAAGATAAGTAGAACGTGTTGTCCATATTTATTTAAAGTTGCGCATTTTGATGTGACGTCATATTTCTCAAACCCCCCCTCCCCCTTGTCAGACATCGTCACAAATGTCTGACCCCCCCCCACCCCCTAGGTGCGTGACGTCATTTATGGACGGCCTCTAACCCCGTGTAAGTTGGCCGCTTTAACATGCCGGATTAACTTCACCCGCGATTGCTGCCTTGCCACATTCAGTCCCCAGCACTCCGAACTCCCCACCCCCCCCAATGCAAGATGACCTTCGCAAATCCACAAATCCCTCCACCAAAAAGTCTTTCCTCATTGATCACAATCTCACTCACCATATCTCGAGATCCTCACTCCCACCAACCCACACCCCCCCAATTCACAATTGCATCCCCCAACTCACATCCCCCCAATCCCTTTACCATCCCACCCTCATTTATACCCCCTCCCCCCACTTTCCATCCCAACCCTCCCACTCTCAACCCCCCCCCCCCCCCCCATTTTTACCCCCCAACTTTCCATCCCAACCCTCCCACTCTCAACCCCTCCCGATTTTTACCCCCAACTTTTCATCCCAATCCCCCCACTCTCAACCCCCCCCCCATTTTTACCCCCCAACTTTTCATCCCAATCCCCCCACTCTCAACCCCCCCCCCATTTTTACCCCCCCCCCCCCCCACTTTCCATCCCAATCCCCCCACTCTCAACCCCCCCCCCCCATTTTTACCCCCCAACTTTTCATCCCAATCCCCCCACTCTCAACCCCCCCCCCATTTTTACCCCCCCAACTTTCCATCCCAATCCCCCACTCTCAACCCCCCCCCCCCCGCATTTTTACCCCCCAACTTTCCATTCCAACCCTCGCACTCTCAACTCCCCCCCCCCCCCATTTTTACCCCCCAACTTTCCATCCCATTCCCCCCACTCTCAACCCCCCCCCCCCCCCATTTTTACCCCCAACTTTTCATCCCAAACCCCCCACTCACAAACCCCCCCCCCCCCCCAATTTACACCCCCCCCAACTTTCCATTCCAACCCCCCCTCCCGCCATTTATACCCCCCCCCAATTCTAGATTTGAAGCTTTCGTGACTGCAAGGAATCATCTTCTTAGGTTTTTTCGGTAAAGTCACGTAGAAAGTAAAATAAAATAAAAACAAAAATCACGACGTTTCGGAGGCAACACAAGTCTCCGTCATCAGGTGGGACCGTCACAGCCAGATTAGCTGTATCAAGTGAGGCAATGATTCAAGATGTAATCCCTTAAAAGCGAGTTGAGGGGGGAGGGAGAGGGAGGGGGGAGCTCATCAGACTATGGTAGCCAATGAAAGGAACGTATCGGGAGGGAGGGGGGGCGAGGCCAAAAGGGTGGGCGATGGCCGTGGAAGCGCTTGTGCGCAAGCGGCCAATTACTGCACACGCCAACACAATGGAGCGATTGGCTCCATTGGAGCGATTGGCTCCATTGGAGCGATTGGCTCCATTGTGTTGGCGTGTGCAGTAATTGGCCGCTTGCGCACAAGCGCTTCCACGGCCATCGCCCACCCTTTTGGCCTCGCCCCCCCTCCCTCCCGATACGTTCCTTTCATTGGCTACCATAGTCTGATGAGCTCCCCCCTCCCTCTCCCTCCCCCCTCAACTCGCTTTTAAGGGATTACATCTTGAATCATTGCCTCACTTGATACAGCTAATCTGGCTGTGACGGTCCCACCTGATGACGGAGACTTGTGTTGCCTCCGAAACGTCGTGTTTTTTGTTTTTATTTTATTTTACTTTCTACGTGACTTTACCGAAAAAACCTAAGAAGATAATACCCCCCCCAACTTTTCATCCCAATCCCCCCACTCTCAACCCCCCCCCCCCCCCCATTTATACCCCCCCCCCAACTTTCCATCCCAACCCTCCCACTCTCAACCCCCCCCCCCACCATTTTTACCCCCCCCAACTTTCCATCCCAATCCCCCCACTCTCAACCCCCCCCCCCCCCATTTTTACCCCCCAACTTTCCATCCCAATCCCCCCACTCTCAACCCCCCCCCCCCCCATTTTTACCCCCCAACTTTTCATCCCAATCCCCCCACTCTCAACCCCCCCCCCATTTATACCCCCCCCAACTTTCCATCCCAACCCTCCCACTCTCAACCCCCCCCCCCCATTTTTACCCCCCCAACTTTCCATCCCAATCCCCCCACTCTCAACCCCCCCCCCCCATTTTTACCCCCCAACTTTCCATCCCAATCCCCCCACTCTCAACCCCCCCCCCCATTTTTACCCCCCAACTTTTCATCCCAATCCCCCCACTCTCAACCCCCCCCCCCCCCCATTTATACCCCCCCCAACTTTCCATCCCAACCCTCCCACTCTCAACCCCCCCCCCCCATTTTTACCCCCCCAACTTTCCATCCCAATCCCCCCACTCTCAACCCCCCCCCCATTTTTACCCCCCAACTTTCCATCCCAATCCCCCCACTCTCAACCCCCCCCCCCATTTTTACCCCCCAACTTTTCATCCCAATCCCCCCACTCTCAACCCCCCCCCCCCCATTTTTACCCCCCCAACTTTCCATCCGAACCCTCCCACTCTCAACCCCCCCCCCCCCATTTTTACCCCCCAACTTTCCATCCCAACCCTCCCACTCTCAACCCCCCCCATTTTTACCCCCAACTTTTCATCCCAATCCCCCCACTCTCAACCCCCCCCCATTTTTACCCCCCAACTTTTCATCCCAATCCCCCCACTCTCAACCCCCCCCCCCCCCATTTTTACCCCCCCCCCAACTTTCCATCCCAATCCCCCCACTCTCAACCCCCCCCCCCCCCCATTTTTACCCCCAACTTTTCATCCCAAACCCCCCACTCACAAACCCCCCCCCCCAATTTACACCCCCCCAACTTTCCATTCCAACCCCCCCTCCCGCCATTTATACCCCCCCACTTTCCATCCCAACCCCCCCCCTCCCCCCCCATTTATATCTCCACCCCCCCTAATTTTCATCCCCCCCCCCCCCCCATTTACACACCCCCCACTTTCTATCCCAATCCCCCCACCCACAACCCCCCATTTATACCCCCCAACTTTCCATCTCAACCCCCCCCCCCCCATTTATACACCCCCAACTTTTCACCCCCCACTTTCCATCCCCCCCCCCCCCCCATTTATATCTCCACCCCCCTACTTTTCATCCCCCCAACTTTCCATCCCCCCCCCCACATTTATAGCCCCCCACTCTCCACCCCCCCTTACTTTTCATCCCCCCCCCCACTTATACCACCCCCCCACTCTCCATCCCAATCCCCCCACTTACCAATCCCCCCATCCCACTTAACCCCCCACCCACTTCCCCTTGCATCTACGATGGGCGAGGCTGTGAGTGTGTGAGAGAGGAGGAGGAGGGGGGGTTTTTTTAAATCGTTAAGAGATCGACCACGTGATCCGGCGCGCGCGCGCTCACACGCCAAACTCCGTGCGAGAGCGAACGCGCGCCTCGTCCAAATCCCCCCCTCCCTCCTCCTCCCCCTGCGCGAGCCTCGCCTCGCTGCTGTGAGACCGAGGGGGGTGGGTGGGTGGGGGGGGAGCACGCGCGCGCGCGCGCGCTACCCGCGAGACGGTGAGGAAACCCCCCCCCTCAGCCCCTCCCCCCTGGCGCGAGCGGCTCTCGCGCGCCACCTCTTTGTGTTTTTCCCGCCCTCGGCCGCTGCGCGCGCGCAGCCGTCCCGAGGTGCGTGCGCGCGCGCTCGGGCCCGCGCATGCGCAGTGAGTGTCACGCGGCCGCCATTTCGCGAGAGCGCCTTCTTCCCCCTCTCGCCCATTGCCGCTGCCGCACTCGGTCCCCCCTCCCGCCGCCCTCTTCTTCATCTTCCTCCTCCTCCGTCTTCCCCGCCACTTCGGCAAACGGCGGGCCGCGCAAACTCGACAAATCTCCGGCGGCGGTGGTGGTGGTGGTGGCGAGGGGAGTTGAGCGCCCACCGGCGGCGGCGGCGAGGAGGAGTCGAGGTGAGTGTTGCGACCGACAGCAGGGGGGGCTGGTCGCATGGCGGCGCCGCGGCGCGGTGGTGGTGGTGGTGAGGCGCGGCGTTGTCGCGGCTTGCACGAGCGTGAGGCCGCCTCTAGGTGTCCTGCTGATATCGGCGGGCAGGCGAGAGACCACCAGCTCGGCTACGTATATTTAAATATATTTCTGCCCCTCCGCTACGGCGAGCTGTTATTGTCGCTTCTGCCGCACAGGGGCAGAGTTATGTGAGGCGGGCGGGCGGGTGCGTGGTTGACGAGGCCGAGGGCTGAGGCTGTGGTGATGATGATGTGGGGGGAGATGCCGAGCGGCTGTGGTCGTCTCCCTCTCGCCGATTGTCGTCTTCCCCGCGTCTCGCTGCGTCTCTTCGTGCAAAAAAATCAAAATGGAGGCCGAGGCCCTCCTGGTCCCCACAAACAACAGCGGCAGGAGGAGGCGGCGGAGGAAACTCCTTGGCCTCGACTGCCCGGGTACACCACCAGCACCCACCAGGGTTGCAACCTCTGCGGTGAACATCCATGGGTGGCCGTCTTTAAAAAAAAACGTTTTAGTTTTGATGTTAAGACGACATTTGGAAGAGTTTTTGTTTTGTCGTTGCAATGTTTCTCGGGCGCCATGTCGACGATGGAGGGGAATTCGCTTGGAGGGTATTTGACAGCATTGGGGTTAAATGAGTGAATTTACACCATTGGAACCTCATTTGCCAGTATAAAAATATGATAATTGTTTTTTTACCCTTTTATCTGGCAACAAAACTGACACCTTTTTTACAAGGAGTCATGTTTGCATTGACCACAGTACCTGCAGTCGGAATGCAAACAAAAAACACAACTCTGGCAAAGGAGGTTCCAATGGTGTAAATGCTTACCCCGAGCTCTCATACTCTGATGGTGCATTGTCTTTGAGTTGTGCGCCTTTTGGCGTCATCTGGTCCAACACCATGTGAGACTGGGCTCTTAAGAAAAGCTGTCTCGGGTGTGGACCAATCAATTTCAAGTACAGTGCATACATTATCAGAGTTATGTTTTTTGTTTGCATTCCGACTGCAGGTATTGTGGTCAATGCAGACATGACTCCTTGTAAAAAAAGGTATCAGTTTTGTTGCCAGATAAAAGGGTAAAAAAACAATTATATTTTGCTACTGGCAAAGGAGGTTCCAATGGTGTAAACGCTTACCCGAGCTCTCATACTCTGATGGAGCATTGTCTTTGAGTTGTGCGCCTTTTGGCGTCATGTGGTCCAACACCATGTGAGACTAGGTTCTAAGGAAAGCTGTCTCGGATGTGGACCAATCAACTTAAAGGACAGTACATACATTATCTGTGTTATGTTTTTTTGTTTGCATTCCGACTGCAGGTATTGTGGTCAAGGCAAACATATCTCCTTGTAAAAAAGGTGTCAGTTTTGTTGCCAGATAAAAGGGTAAAACTATTATCATGAGTGAATTGAGTTGGTGGCATTTGAGACTTTATATTTAACATGTCCCCCTTTTGTTTGGATAAAACCCCATTCGCAGCCGACGCGAGGATGCGCCAATACACCGCGATACGATTGGAAACTACGCGGTTTAATCCGCGCCACAGCGACTTGGGCACAATTACCGAGTTTAATGAGCAGGGCCCAGGAGTGATGGTGGTGGCCTTTGGTGACCCACGGGTAAATCGGGACACAACATCGGGCCTCTGGGGGGGGTGCTATAGAGATACAACACCAGGGCCTGCGGAGGGATCTGTGACCGTAGGGACAACAGTACGACTGGTGGGAGGGCATTACGTGGGTTTATGACAACACCATATAGTCAACACCTGGCATCCGTGAGCTGCCCCAGAGGGCCAGCCACTATCTGCCCCATGGCAGTGCAATTCAGAGTGCAGTCGCCTATAACGACGCAGCCCTTGGGTCCTTAAAATATCCCATGTAGAGACTGGCAGAGCCCCCAACACCTGGACCCTAGGGGTGCACCATATGCCCACTCGGAGACATACCCCCCCCCGCACATGTTACAATAAATACTGCTTTGCGCATGATGCTCAAGAATGCGCATTGCTGAGGATCGTCATGCCAACCCACACTGCACAGTGCGCATGAGAGCCCCCCCCCCCAATACAGGGGCAGTAGCTGGGTTTGTTGAAGGTCTCGTGATGGCACCATGGCAGATCGTGCTTGGATTTGGGGGGCTCAATATACCATTTTTTCAGCCCTCATACACATACTGTCAGTGTTGTACGGGTTTCGTGGAGAAACTCGGATTTATGTTTAACTCGGCGGTGTTGCAGTTCTGCAATGCACCGCACGATGAGCCCATTGAGCCGAGTTAGACTCTCGACCTCGGCTCCGCCTATTTCATCCTACGCTGGCCAGCGTGGCGAAATATGGTCAACATACCCAAACAAATGACTAACACGGCGTGTAGAGGCTTTCATCGCGCAGTGGTTTGACAAGGATTTTATAGTCTTAATTCAACGTTTTGAACTACCTCTGCAAACCTAACTCCACTGCTAATGTAAAGTTTTTTTTAAAATCCTGTATTAAAAGGTTCTTGTAAAATATGAAATAAACACTTCTATTTAAAAGTAGAATAAACAAGTATAGATTTAATTCCATGAAATCAAGTGAAACAGTGTACAGTCTACCAACTCAAGACTTGTTGTCTTTGGGTAGACTCATGATTGCACTTTAAGGGTACAACCAGGGCCCGGAGTTAGCTCCATGATAGGACCACGTAGAGCCTATACCTTGTGGGGGTTACCCATAGTGAGGCAGCTCCATAATCGGTGAAAACAGGTTAAAGAAAAATCTGAATACTTATGGTGTTACATGTATTCACCCACAGTTGATGGACTGCCCCATATGGAGACAACACTAATGCTGCCCCATATGCCCATGGTGGGAAGATACGCACGTCCCCTGTAAAATTACTGATTGTTACATGATGGTCATAAATATTCACTGTTCATCTCCATTGCTGTAAACCCACACTACACTGAGAAGATGGTAGGGTGGGAGGAAGAGACACTCTCCCCTCCCGCCCCGCGTTTTCCGTATCACATAGTGGGCACCATTTACTGTCCCTGCGGTTTTTAAATATAAAGTGCAGCTGACAGAAAACAAAGGTAATAATTTTGTGCCAGAAATAAGATTATTGTACTTGCATCGGTTAATTTCCTTACCCATAAGGCATCCGCAAATTGGGAAAGAAAAAAAATTACGTTGTCAATATCATGGGACCTCCTTTGCCAGTAGCAAAATATGAGAATAGGTTATTTCCCCTTTTTTCTGGCAACAAAAAAAAACATTTTACAAGGAATCATGTCTGCATTAACCACAATACTTGTGGTCAGAATACTCCGAGTATGTTTTTTGTTTGCATTCTGACCACAAGTATTGTGGTTAATGCAGACATGATTCCTTGTAAAAGGGTTTTTTTGCCGGAAAAAAACCTATCCTAACATTGTCAATAGACGTGATGTTTTACTGTCTGCGCATTGTGATTTTGTATGACTTTGCTAACACAGGGTCTCCTGTCCCTCTGCTTTAGAATCTGGGGGGGGTGGGCCAATAGGAGCCGTGGCCGATGGCGAGCGAGGAGGTGGCAGAGGCCACACCCTCTGGCGAGGAGGAGCTGGACGGCTTCACTCGGCTGAAGGACGGGGGGCCGCCTACCCAGGGCACGGGACTCGTGGATGATGACCCCACATCAAACATACCCAAGAAGCCCGAGGAGTTGGAGGTATGTAGGGGGAAGCCGCCAGCTCGCTGGGCCGATTTTCGCTTTAGTTTTATTATGTGACTGTTACGTCACCCCACTGAATGCACTGCAGTATCATTTAGATTTATGAACAAGTATAACCCGTTAAAACAAAGTTTTTCACTATAAATCCTTTATATGCGTGGCGGCTAGAGTCCTCTCGTCCTCTGGCTTGAGATGGCTGCCACCTATGGGTCAGATAATTGCATGGCAGCATTAAGCAATTGGTAATTAAATATAATATTTTTGTCCTAAAAAGTGTAAAATTTTGGGGAAAAAATTTCACGAACATTAATTGTCACGCACAACGAGTCTGTGTGGAAAATGTCAGCTCGATTGGATCACGGGAAGTGGGTTAAAAAACGACCGAAAGATTTGCACGGTCCTAAGCAAGCAAGCAAGTGAACTTAATATAAAGGATTTAATAATATCTCAAGATTCTGTACAAAAGGAAGGTCTCATTTGAATTATTCTTGCAGGATATCAGAGGTATCAGGTAGTCGAAGGCCATCATGGCAGAGCGAGAGAGAGGAGACAATTTGGTAAAGGTGCAAATTGAGCCTTCAAATAGAAGGGGACTCGGCCATAAATGTAAGTCTCAAGTTTAGACCTCGCAGAACAGCAGAATGGTCTTCACAATACAGACGACCATGGGGAGCAAGTTCCAAAGAGAGGAAGCATCAAGAGAGACGGTTGAGAGACCCTTTGTTGCACATGAGAAACAAATAAAACAATATGCAGGGAACAGCAGCCGGGAGAGAGTCCACGAGGATAGGGACAAAAATAAGTATATTGTTTGCTTATTTATGTATTAATATTCTGCACATTAATGTTAAAGATTATTTTGTATTACATAAGGATATGGATTTTGAACAATGAGGCCTATCATTTACTTGATGTGTTATTGGATATGGAGCCAGTGGAAGGGTATGAGGAGGGGGAATATTGTTTTGTTTCCAGGTATGGGTGAAAATTAAGTGGTTGCATTCTTGATCATTTGGAGTTTCGAGATGAGGATTTTGGCAGCCCATACAGAAGAGTTGTTAGTTAAGTTGACCAAGCTTTGTGAGTAAATTTAGTGCATGTGTAATATTTCTGTGTATTCTTTTTACTGTTTGATACTTCCTGCTGAGTAAATGTGAAATTCCCTCCTAACTGATACATGCATTTGATTTTAAAGGATGGTGACCTGGACCAAGTGCCTCTGGTTTCAGAAGTGGCTCTTGCAGTGAAAGATGGCACTGAATCAGCAGGTGGCACTGTAGTTTCCGAGCCCGCTGACACAAACGCCAATGCCACGATTATGGACAGCGCCGAGGTGATCTCTATCGAGATGTCTCACATGGCCCCCGACATGATGGTGCACGTGATGATCGACGGTGCCTCCGAACAGATTGTCAACATTGCCGCCGACGTCACGGCTCCGGTGGAAGCCACCTCTGTCGACAGCGTTGCTGACGTAACAGTGGCTGACGTGACCGTCGAAGATGTGGAAATGAAGGATGAGACGCTGCCTTTCCATGCTGCTTCAGATGGCGCCGAGGTGATTGAATTCATGGACACCGCTGCGGTGATGGACGTTGTGGAAGTCACGGAAGGGACGGAGGCAAAAGAGAGTGATGATGCCTTTGCCGATGCCGGATCGCTGAGGGTCCTGAGCGTGGAGACCATGGATACTGCCACATCTGGCATAGGTGAAGTGACGAATGTTTTAGAAACCAATTTTGCCACTGCAGTTGCAGATGATTCTATTGCCAGCAGCGCAGCCCAGCCTAAAGAGAACGACGATTCTGTACAGGAGATCTCCGCCGAGGGAGGTTTCACAGCCTACGTGGGCACTGCAGCAGATACCGACGTCGCTACAAATGAACAGGTGTTCACAGAAAGAGACACTGGTGATGAAACCAACTCGGCTGAAGTCGGCGCTGTTGTGGAGTCCGTTGACGTTAATGAGCTGAAAGCGGAAACGGCCGACACCACTGATGTCATCGCCGTCATCGTGGGCACAGAGATGACAAACGTGGCTGACGGCAGCAACACCAGTAACGCCGATACTGAAGTGGCAGCGACGACCAGCTTGGGCAATGGCTTGATTGAATCGTTGGAAGCAAGCGGAGTGGCTGGTGGTGCTACTGTTGTGAGTGTATCCGGACCAGAGGACGTTGCGGTCGTGACAACCATAACCGTGGCGAGTCCCCTGGACGTGAGCACTAGCGTGGCCAGCGTGACGGACGTGACTTCGGCGGCGCTGCGGGCCCTGCAGGCCGTGGCCTCGCAACACGTGGGTGGTGGGGCGAGCGCCTCCATCTCTGAGGACACGCACATCATCACACTGCACCCAGTGAGCCTGGAAGAGACGGGAGAAGGAGGAGGAACCTCCATTGGAGAGATCACGCTCGTGCAGGTGCAGGCAGGTGAGCGTCAAAGTCTGCAGCTCGGGACCGCATTGCGCACTGGAGGCATTATGATTCGCCCACTTCCCTTCCAGAGATTCCATGCGTTGTTGCGATTCAGAGATGTTTGAATTCAGGAATACTAATTGTTTTACAGTTTGGTAATTGCACGATTCAATTAATGCATAATGAACTTAAGAATTTATATTAGTCAATGTATCAATGCGGCTTTGCCTCTCCTGTCTCCACACATAACAATTCACTTAATGAAATCATATCGTGAATTTAAGATGGCCTAGACAAAAGCAAGTCGTTCCACGTGCAGTAGAGAAATGTGCTTGCAGACCTCGCCGTAATGAGTGTTAAAAGCATGCGCACCTCTCTTGATAATACTCAACATGTACTTTGTGCATGTGGAGGTGGGGACGCGCCACAGGCTTCAGGCATCGTGACACAGGTGGTGCCCATGGAGAACCAGGGCCTGCTCACGGAGATGGTCCCCGTGGACCAGCAGGGCCTGGTGACCGAGGTGGTACCCGTGGAGAGAGGCATGCTCACCGAGGTGGTGCGCATCGGCGAGGACGGCACCGTAACTGTCACCGACGGGGAAGAGCTCACCGCAGACGGGCTCATGGCAGAGGTGGTGCCGACGGGTGTGTGCCGCACAGGTCATGGCGTTTTCTTGCGTCGCTGGGATACCAAGTTGACATTTAATGTTGATAACGTTCTGCATTTTAACGTTACTTAGTCACGTCGCATGAATGAGTTTGTGTGGTTTGTGTGGCTCGTGTGTGCGGACAGGGGAGGAAGGGATAAACGAGGGAATCATCGCTCAGATCGTGCCGGTGCAGGAGGGGCTCGAGTCTGGTGGTGAGGGAGGCATCAGGTGAGTGCATGCCTCTGCTTACTCCACCATTTTCCATTGCGACATCAAGGGTGCATTTAACTTGTACATTCTAACTCTTATCGTGAAATTCATCGTCATAGCCATTTACCATGAGTTTTCTGGTGGTTCATGCAATGTCCTACAACTGAGTCAGCACTGCTGAGGTTGAGTTAGAATTTGGGAAACCAAGCGAGACTAAAGCGGGTTCTCAAGTGCAGTGAGTTAGTATTAGCCCGATTTACCAATGACTGGTCATACAATCATCATGTAAAACTTCAGCTTAACGCCAGTTCTGAAGGTAAAAATCAGATTGACGTGAGACGAACACTTTTGCAGGGCATATACAAGATGTGCCAATAACGTGAATAGACTTGGTAAAGCATTTTCAAAACTGGTTGACTTATCTCATCTCTCATGGCTGTACTCTGACAATATGGTGTGCACTGCTGCTACCAGAGTTCCTTATGGAAATGTTTTCATCTCATAACATGACACTGAAAAGCAACGTCTGATTGGGAGAAAATGTGCGTTTTAACACTTCTTCCATCGTGTCTGCATAGCCACACGCTGCCGCTGCCGGAGGGGGTGCAAGTGGTGAAAGTGGGGCCCAACGGGGAGCTGGAGGTGGAGCGGGCCCCGATGGGCTCACAGGACGGGAGTGTTGACGGGGATGGGATTGGATTACTCATCACTGCCCCCGACCCTGAGGAACGCAGCAAGGAGAAGGACCCAGACTACCAGCTTCCCGTGAAGAAGCCTGTGCGGAAAGGGCGCAAGAACAAGCTGCGATACAAGGCAGGGAACCCTGCACGCAAGCAGACATCTCTTTCGTGGCCTGCGCAAGGACGTGTCACTAACAGCCTCTTTAATTTAAACTGATTTCATCTGTGTTTCATGTTGAATTTGAAATCCAACTGACAATACATAACTGACGTTGGTAATTAATTCGATGGCACCAGGAGCTGTTATTGATGTACCTCGTTCATACTGCCTGTATAAATATGTAATGGCTAGTGGTTGATTTTGTGAAAAAATTAGCAGCACCTGCCCAGGTTGTCTGAACATGACTAAGCACAGCTCCTTGCCATTTTATGTCAGCTGAAGCCAGGTAATATCTGTCGGGTCTGAAAAATGTTCGTAAATGCAAAAATATGAAACTGGATATGGTCTTGGTCAACGGTTATTTCCCATTTGATTGAATCGGGACTTTTGTGGACAGCAGAGGGCAGTGCAGCAAAAGCCATTGTACTGTACGTCCTTACCTTAGAAACACCTGCACTGACCAGCATGACGAAGAATTATCAAATAACCCCTACAACCTGCATCGGTAGCCCCTCGTCTAGCAGTGGATTGACCCAAGGTTGCTGTACATGTTATTGAATTTTGTTTAAATTGCATCTGAACCTCGTGGTTTTGGGGGGCAACGAAGGCACGTGTCAGCGTGTGAATGTGTACGTGTAACTGCTCCTGTATTAATGTAAGCATGTGTGCGTATGTGTGTTGGCGTGCACGTTTCTGTTTTCAGCAAGAGGCGGCCGACGCCGACATCTCGGTGTACGACTTTGAGGAGCAGGAGGAGGGGCGTCTGGTCAGCAGCCAGGATGTCGGCGTGGAGAAGGCGATCGCACCCAAGCCACCCAAGCCCACGCGCATTAAGAAGAAAGGTTCGCAACGCTTACACCCGACTTCTGCATGGATTACGCCTCGCATCTAACTGGCCAGCAGACAGTATGGCACGGGGTATAACTAGCCTCTGATGGAATGGGAATTAAACGTTTCTGCCGAGGAGTATACAGGTCATTGGATATGCAAAAATTCATAGATCAAAGGCTATTTTGATATTCCTGATATATGCTTTGAATTTTGTCTAAGAATAGGTTTCGATTTAAAGCGTTCGTGACTGCAGCGACTTATCTTCTTGGTTCTTTCGGTAAAGTCACGTAGAAGGGAAATAATAAAATCATAAAAATAAAACATAATAAAATACAATTCTCACTGTGAGAATTGTATTTTTTTATGTTTTATTATTTCCCTTCTACGTGACTTTACCGAAAGAACCAAGAAGATAAGAATAGGTTATTTGTCATTGAAGTAAATTATATTAGATTGACTTACTGAACATACTAAACAAAACTCTACATGAGATAAAAACGGATAAACGATTCAAAGAATTTAAAATAAAACCAAAAAATGTAAAATGTTGAATTGAATCGTCACTGAGCAGATGAAATCCGCTTGTAGGGGGATGTATCGATAGATGTGGACTCAGCAGCACATGTTGTCATCACTGTGTGTCCAGGAGCCAAAAAGACGTTCCAATGCGAGCTGTGTAGCTACACATGCCCACGCCGCTCCAACCTGGATCGGCACATGAAGAGCCACACAGACGAGCGGCCACACTGCTGCCACCTGTGCGAACGCGCCTTCCGCACCGTCACGCTGCTGCGCAACCATGTCAACACGCACACCGGTACGTGCGAGCACAGGCACACACTCGCGCACGGCCACGGCCACGCTGGGCCATCCGCCCACACACCAGAGGTCGCAAACGGGTTTTGATTCCTTACCCGTACCCGGCCACACCAGGGTCGCAAACGGGTACCCGTACCTGGCCGGGTACGGGTAGCCGGGTATCGGGTAGGGTACGGGTATCGGGTACCCGGTTGCGACCTCTGCCACACACCGGTGTGACCATGTGAGCGCACGAGCGTTAATGAGATGTGCCGCTCCCCGGTGTAATGTCTGCGTGTGTGTGCTGGTCGACTGCAGGCACAAAGCCGCACAAGTGCATGGAGTGCGACATGGCGTTTGTGACGAGTGGGGAGCTGGTGCGCCACCGCCGCTACCGGCACACCCACGAGAAGCCCTTCAAGTGCTCCATGTGTGACTACGCCAGCGTGGAGGTAGAGCCTGCGTGTGTCCCCTTTACCCGGGACAGTGCCCTTAGTATTAAGTATCTGGGCAAAAGTTTATTTACTTAACTTCTAGACTAAGACACATGAGTGATGACCCTCCAGAATAGCTCCATTCTATTCTGATTATGCATCCCCATTTCAATTCGATCCATTGTCATGATTCATGAACCCGATTAGATTCAAGAACATACCTTCGGAGCTGCATGCGGATTTTTAAGGACTGCTTCGTAATGTTATGTATCAAGGACCATCTCATATTCACATGCATTGCAGCTCTTGAAATATTGGGTTTTTTACCGAATTTGAAAAAAAATGCTTTTGTTTTTTTGGTTGCTGACCCCAGGGCCACATGAATTAAATATAATCGATTCTGATATGCACGATCGTATGCATGTGTTTTGAGTGCGCAATAATCTTTTTGATGTACAGTAAAACCTCGTTAATTCGGTATTTGATCATTCATATTTGAGGATAATTCTGCATGGCTGCGCTTTGGCATATTTACAGTATTAGTCGAATTGCCATATCGAATGGTCCAATTTTGGCATACACGTGCAGCGATGCCGCACGCCACAACCAAAACAATGACTCAATCTAGTGTTGGCGCGCGTCGTGAGCGTGAATGCAGACCTGTCGCTTTGGACTTTTCCTTGTTTATGTGCAAGTCAACCCTCTCAGAAATGGATAGAATTGATGCAGGGTGTGTGTCAATGCGTATGGTGTGTGAAGAGTTTTGAGAACAAATTTCGATCTTTTTTTGGGGCAGGAGGCACTGGGGAGTACCATTTGTACATAATTTGGAATATTGGATAATTTGGCAAGGCTAGAGCCCCATACGTGTCGAATCAACAAAGGGTTACTGTATCATGAAATTATGTATCTTGGCATGCCCCGTAATGGCTAAACTGGTGTGTACTACCTGCCCTCTCGTTGCCGCAGGTGAGCAAATTGAAGCGCCACATCCGGTCGCACACAGGCGAGCGCCCTTTCCAGTGCGGCCTGTGCAGCTACGCCAGCAGGGACACGTACAAGCTCAAGCGCCACATGAGGACCCATTCCGGTACGGACGCTCACACCCATCCCCTCCCACCTTCCTGGGGAGACGTGGCAGCTGCCACCTCAAATGTGACTGCCTTTCTACAATAATGTCTGTCAATGCTTTCCTTGGAAAATGTGGGTGCGGTTACTTCTGATTGTTTCTATGACAGTTTTTTTTACAGGTTATCCACTTAGAAGTATGAGACGTTATTCAATTTACATAAACTTTGTAATATATTCTTATCAACTATATTATTCACTGTTTCCTAAGTGAATTTAAAACGGTTAAGGACATGTACATAATCTGCTCTTGAGCGGGTACTTGTATTTCAGGGATATGTAATGTTATATCTGTGCTGTAGATTTTTAAACCCTTGAACGTGCACTCTTTCATTGAATAATATCCTGATGAGGATTTATAATCAAATTGGGATTACTTAATGTACATTTGACCGGTTGGTGTCGACAAAAATAATTTAAGAAGCAGACGTGAATGCTGTAGAGGAGGAAGGCCTTACTGAATTAACAGTGCAACGGTCGGCCATGCGTTGGTGCGTGCAGGCGAGAAGCCCTACGAGTGTCACGTGTGCCACGCGCGCTTCACTCAGAGCGGCACCATGAAGATGCACGTACTGCAGAAGCACACGGACAACGTGCCCAAGTACCACTGCCCGCACTGTGACGCCGTCATTGCGCGCAAGAGTGACCTCGGTTAGAAACTACCGCACCGCAGTCACACACCACACGCTGCCTATGGCTATCGCCAAATCATCCGAAGTGTCCCCCACTTTCCAGGTCTTAAGGCGGGTTGAGCTTGGTACATACGTGAATGGGAGACTGGCAGGTGTTGTCGGCTTTGGCAGTGAGATGTTGAGATGGCGATGTTGTGGTCGCCCCCTCTTATGCTTCAACTTTCTCCAGGAAATCCAGTTTCCTCCCACGTGGGAAATACTCACGAATGGATTTGAACAAATATACCAATTGCAAGAACCGTTGAGGCTTTTCTGGGTAAATAAATGTTAAAGTTGTTTTTACCAGCTCAGTGTGGGGTGCCTCTTCCCCCATTAAAAACGTAGGAGCATGCTCAGCGATGCAGTACGCTGAAACGAGGGGTCGTAGTGCCTCCTGCTGTGACGAGCGTGTTTGGAGGTTATTTCTGCTGTTCCTTTTTGTGATTATATTTGATCATTACTCTTGTTTACCCAGGAAAGCCTCACTGAGTCTCAAGACTTTTTCAGGATGGCCATGCCAAATGTTTTATCATTACTCTTGTTTACCCAGGAAAGCCTCACTGAGTCTCAAGACTTTTTCAGGATGGCCATGCCAAGTGTTTTATCATTACTCTTGTTTACCCAGGAAAGACTCACTGAGTCTCAAGACTTTTTCAGGATGGCCATGCCAAGTGTTTTATCATTACTCTTGTTTACCCAGGAAAGACTCACTGAGTCTCAAGACTTTTTCAGGATGGCCATGCCAAGTGTTTTATCATTACTCTTGTTTACCCAGGAAAGACTCACTGAGTCTCAAGACTTTTTCAGGATGGCCATGCCAAGTGTTTTTGTTTCGCAGTATGGGGCGATGTTGATATGTGTAATGTAGATATGCGATGTGTATGTATGTTGTACTTTGTACGTAGCCAACTGTGCTAATCGGTTAGCTAAATAATTTGCAGAAATGTTTTCAGTATTGGGATGCTTTCGTCAATACCAGTAACATTGTAACCCAGAAGAAAACCATGCGAAACAGGGGGAGAACATATGAACTCCACACAGAAAAGCACCCGAGTTGCGAATCGAACCTCTCTTGGTGTGAGACCACGAGTGTTATCACTGCGGCCATGCCTGTCATCCTGTTGATTAAATTGTTGTGATGACAAGAAATTATTCCTGTCCCAACCCTGGGCTCCCATCCAAAAAACCCTCACCATCCCTTTAGGTGTTCACCTCCGCAAGCAGCATGCGGTGCTTGAGCGCGAGCTGAGGTGCCGCTACTGTCGCGCCATCTTTCACGAGCGCTACGCCCTCATGCAGCACCAGCGCACGCACCGCAACGAGAAGCGCTTCAAGTGTGACCAGTGCGAGTACGCCTGCAAGCAGGTGAACGCCACCACACACCCAACCCCCCATCACCACACGTCGCCCTGACTCTTTGTTTCCGCGCGCAGCTCACGCTTGCGGTGGTGTCACAGCAGGGGCATTATTACCCCCCGAGTCAAATGGTCGGCAACCAAAATAATAAGAAGAGACATTTTTGTTGGGAATTTGGTTAAAAAAAATAGCCGTAATGCTTGGAAATATAAGACAGTGCTTAATAAATAACGTTACAAAACAGTCCTTAAAAAGCCGAATTCGGATCTTCCAGAGCCGCAGGTTGCCAACCCTTGCCCACCTCTCAAACCTAGCGAAGGCATTCTAACCTTGTACCACGTGTGCGTGCTGGTGTGGTCTGTGTGTTGTGTCTGCTGGTGCGTGCGTCTGACGACTAGGAGCGACACATGATCATGCACAAACGCGTGCACACCGGGGAGAAGCCATTTGAGTGCACGCTCTGCGACAAGACCTTCCGCCAGAAGCAGCTCCTCGACTTCCACTTCAAACGCTACCACGACCCCAGCTTTGTGCCCACCACTTATGAGTGCAGCAAATGCCACCGCAACTTTACTCGCAGGGTGAGTGAGCAAATGCAACGTGTACGCTGCCACAGCTGGGTCAGCCTCGCTGTTGCAGAGACTGACCCTCGTTGAAGCTGCATTGTCTCAGTCGCGTGTGTGTATGTCTTGTATACCTGAGGTTGCTGTTGGTTACTTGGCGTGGTGAATTGTGCCGACTGACCTGACCCCATTTGACAATTTTGTGGGATGTCTTGCGTTTGCGCAGAGCACGATGATGAAGCACTTTGACATGTGCGATGGCGAGCTGGAAAGTGGCGAGCAGAACGGCAAGGCTCGGCGCGGACGCCGCCGGGGGCGCAAGCGCAAGATGCAGTCTCGCAAGCACGGCTCGTCGAGCGGTGAGATGCCTCGCACTGACGCGTAACGGGGTCAGGCGGATTATTAATGCCCTGGGATTTGAGTGCCCCTCCGTATTATACCTCGAAGTTTATATATTCACCTTGATGCCTCTTCCCAGCGGATGTTAGTGCTGCGCTTTACTCTTGACGTTCTTCTCGCCACTTGTAAATCAGAGTCGGATGAAATGCCCACGGACGAGGATGAGGAAGAGGAGGAGCTGAATGAGGAGAGTGTGGAAGTAGCGGATGAGGAAGTGGAGGAGCCAGAGCCGCCCCCCATGAAGCGGCGCCGTGGCCGCCCTCCCAAGGCCAAGCCAGGCCGCCCCGCCAAGAAGGTGGCTGGCTCAGGTGAGTGAGTGAGCGAGCGGGGTTCTCGGAGCGATCGATCGCCTGTGGTGAGGGCTAGCGGGCACTGATCACAACCACAAGTTGAATCTCCTCCTCCGAGATGGTAACCTCCACAGGCATGCACTGCCTTGAGGAAAGTGCTTTGTGAGCATATCTCTCGGGTTAGCCCCTTGCACTCATTGTAGTCGCACAATGTGTTTTGTGTCCACTAACCTGTGTCAATCGAGTGGTGCTTCAATACACTTATATTCTGTGTAAAAGTCTATGCATATAGGCCAATTGAACAAATATAACACTGCATCTTGCAGGCATTTTTGGCACGTAGTAAAGAATAACTTAAAATTGCAGTGTTGTTCTGACTACACCCTAGTCCTGGTTCTTCAGAGTGTTTGCATGAAAAAGAGCATCATAGTTGATCGAATTCCTCCAGTATAAATAAATATTCAGATTTTGTAATAGCTCGCAGAATGAATTCCTATGGGGACCAGTCTATTTTTTGCACCGTTTGAAGTGTGCGCCTGTGCATATTTGTTTCAGCAGAGATCAAGACGGAGCCAAAGACGGAGCCCACAGACTTGGACTCCACTATAGACAGTGTGGCCTGCGGCATCATCGAGATCATCCCGGTGACGGTGGGCGGCCCCGATGGGCCTGATGACGACGAGGAGGAGGAGGAAGAGGAGGAGGCGGCAGAGGGCGAGGAGGGGGGTGAGGGGGAAGAGCAGGAAGAAGAAGCGGAGGAGGGTGGCGAGAAAGAGCATGTGGTGGTGTTGGCTGTTGAGACGGCGGCAGACGAGGGGCCCAAAAACGACATCACGCCCGAGATGATCCTGAGCATGATGGACCAATGAGTGGTCTCGCATCGCAGCGGGTAAACTAACTAAACTCCACTCTTGATTTATATGCCCAACCCAATCCCGGGCTTCCCACTGAGGTTTGAGAAAAGTGTGTCCAACCAGCAGTTGGTGAAATTAAACTTTTTTCCATGCAATTCACGTGACAAGCGCCCGCTGGGCAGTTGTGATGGGGGGGTGGAATTCTTGGAAAGCCTGGGCCGGCAGGATGCGCGAATGGAAGTGGGTGTTTAATTGGTTCGGTGGGGGGGGGGTTCACAGTCCGAGTGGTTTCTCGTGACATGGACGAGATCGCGTGCAAAATCAAATGCAGAGTTCGACAGTGGCCGTCGCCTGCGCGCATTGTATTTTTCACCTAGCGGATCTTTATTTGTGTAACGTTATTTCTTTGGGAAAATGTAACGTTTTTTTTAGGCGTCGTGCGGAAACGTAACGTAGCGGTGGTACTTTTGCAGCCTTGGTGTTTTCACGAGGGGAAAGAGGTTTTTCTGCCGTGAGAAGACTGTTTCACGGCGAGGGCTTGTTGCCCACAACCTCTTCCAACACCCTTTCCTTACTGTAGAGCATCGCCGATTTACATTTAGCTTTCACACCGTCCATTGCTGTTAGATGTTGGGCACAGCTCTGATGGGGGTTTTTTTTTTATTCTGCACAAGTTGGAGATTAGTAAAGGGAGGTGCCTGTAACTTTGGCCATGACATGTGGTTTGTTCCAAACAGCAAAATGATGGTTTGTGTTGTTTAAGGTCGTGGTTTAGCTATGATTTTCTAATATTCAATGACAGTACTGAGTTTATAGTTAAACACTTAATTGTTAGTATTTTTCTTTATTTGCCCATAATGACCGCTATTAAAAAGATTCAACACATTGTACTAGAAAGTGGTGAGAAGCCATGGATCTGAGTTTAGAATAATGTAATGAAGATAGTGGTTTTAATAACAGAGCATAGCTTTGATGGGAAGCCTCACTTTTCGAACGTAAAAGTGTTAATTGATTCTGAACGAATAGCTGATTAATTTCAGAGTAGAATTATGCAAAAGGATATGATAATCGATTCGAAGCGTAGTTTGTGTTGTTTGAATGTGAACGGTCACATTGTCGCATTTTTATTACTCTGAAATCTTTTTAAGGCAGGTGCTTTTTTACCTTTTTCGCTTACTTTTCCATTTTATAATATAACAAAAATGTTGAAAACATTTCCGGTGCATGGTGTCACCTTGTACATGATTCGACACAGACCTTGATGCTGGTAGGCAGTGCTGAAGCAATGTTACAGGCCGGTTTCGACAACCAAACGCTTTTGCTTTATTCTTTGCTCTGAAGTGCTGCTCCCCTCCACCTGCCCGCCGCCCCCCCAAGCTGTCCTGGACTGGTTCATCCATATGCTGAGGACTGACTTGATGTTGGTTGCGCACGTGCATTTTCAAGGAATTATTTGATTTTAAGCTCCACATTGTGCATTGAAAATAACCTGTGCGCTGGGTTGCTGACTGCAGGATGCAGTCTGTTAGGACCAATGTGAATTGCATGGAAAAACGTAAATTTTGTCATACCCTAAGGGAGCAATCCTGCAAAGCTGAAGTGATATTTTTTCTGGGTAGTGTGGAGTTTATACGGATGGGTGTTTGGCATGGATTGGTGGTGGGGTGGATAGGGTGGTGGTGTACGATGCCGTCACACGGCACGGTGGCCCCGGCGCAGGGCAAAGGGCCTGCATTGTGTGGAACTCGTTGGGTCTTCGAGTCGCGTAGGAACAATGTGAAGCCGTGAGCCAGCTGTGCTGTTCAGACTTGAGTTGGAAATCCGTCGGGCGAGGACAACACTCTTTTGTATGTAACTTGTTCAGAAATGACCACTGTATGCAGGTTTTCAATAAACAGGTCACAAGTATATCAACAGCTGTTTGTTCTCATTTCATCTGCGGGGGGAAAAAATTAACCCGTAAAAACAAAGTTTTTCACTATAAATCCTTTATATGCGTGGCGGCTAGAGTCCTCTCGTCCTCTGGCTTGAGATGGCTGCCACCTATGGGTCAGATGATTGCCTGCCACCATTAAGCAATTGGTAATTAAATATAAAAAAAAATTCCTAAAAAGTGTAAAGTTATGGAAGAAAAATTTCACGAAAATAAATGGTCACGCACAACGAGTCTGTGTGCAAAATGTCAGCTCGATTGGATCACAGGAAGTGGGTTAAAAAACGACCGAAAGATTTGCACGGTCGTAAGCGCGCAAGCAAGTGAACTTAATATAAAGGATTTTAAAAAGGGAAAGGTTGGTGAGAGAACAGGAGGTGGCCAACCGCCATCACCACTTCCTGCAATATTCACCAGTGTGCCACTTATTGTTGATTAGTTTTTACATTTTATTACACCGCAGGTATTACATTGCAGAGACTAGAATACACTTAACAGTTCTGTGATGCCAAACTACGCTATCATTAAATTATTAGCTGAATTTCATCACGCCAAAGGGACCAGCAGCCGGCCAGCACTACTGTGCAGCTTGGCGTCCCCCTACCACCTTTGGTGGATTTCCTAAGGGAAGGAGGAACTAGAGTAAGAGACCTGGCCAACTCACACCTCGTATTCCGTGGGACCTTTTTAAAGGGGCCCCATTCCTTAAAAAATGTATCCTCTCATTCCAATGGTGCCCATTGGTAACTTATACAGCAGTACATTACCCTCGTGTGTTGGAGAACAGGCCCACCGTATGTAGTCATCCTTTTTATTAGCATTCCGTGTTTTGTGTGCGACTGACGTATTTGTTTCATTCTTAAGAGCTGCAATATAGCCAAATTAAGTGAAAAAATTCTAATTTAATTGGATGGGTTTTCATACAATCATTGGTCACCAGCATGAGCCCAAGATAATGCGACTCCGTTAAATGTGATAATTGGTTCTTTACCCTTCTATCTGGCAACAAAACTGACACCTTTTTACAAGGAGTCATGTTTGCATAGACCGCAATACCTGCAGTCATAATACAAACAAAAGAACATAACTCTGATAATGTGCACTGTCCTTAAAGTTGATTGATCCACACCCGAGACAGCTTTCCTTAGAGCCTAGTCTCATATGGGTTGGACCAGATGACGCCAAAAGGCGCACAACTCAAAGACAATGCACCATCAGAGTATGAGAGCTCGGGGCAAGCATCTACACTATGGGAACCTCATTTGCAAAAAGGTGTCAGTTTTGTTGCCAGATAGAAGGGTAAAGAACCAATTATATTTTTACTGGCAAATGAGGTTCCGTTAAATGTGTTGTTGTCTTTCCCCCCTTTCCTTAAATGGCTTTGTCAGTCATTACTGCCTTTTGAGTTATAATTCACGTAAGCGTCTCTAAATGTGTACACATCTGAAGGCTGCAAAAAGCAAGGCTGGCATATTTGGAGTGGGGACGTGGCCGCGAGGTCGTGTGTTCGCCGCCTGTTGCAATGTTTGAATCCGGCAAGGTCGCTCTGGTTTGTCCTGCGGGCGTATTCGCCGTACGAATGAATGCACGCCGTTCATGCGACAGTGGACGGTGAATATCCTATGATTCCAAGAACACAGGATGAGATGTTACTATCCTTTGTGCAAGCACTTCCAAGAGTTCGTGAACAGTGAGCCTGGTGAAATTTGGGGAGCGCATCGTCAGTAGTGAACCTTTGGTTCCTAGGGTGTTTCGGCCTTTCACACTATGCACCCTCCCCAAAGGCGGCCAGCGACAGGGTGATCAATCCTAGGCTTGCGTCCCATGCCCAATTAGTCATAGGAGTTGCCTTTTTGTTGATAGCCAACATCCCATGATGTCACTCGAAATTAGTAGGCCATCGTGTGCAGGTACATTTTTTAAACACCGGAAAATGTTTGATCATAACGTTGGCCACAATTGGCCTTGCTCAAAAGACATCACGGGATATTTAACGTCCACCGTATTTTACGGTTAGTACACCGGGTGCAAACCGCGAACCCCTGCATCAAAAGGTGAACGCACGCCTGATGGGCCATGTTACCGCTCGCGAAGTGATGTCGGGCGAGATGAGAGTTGAGTGTGCGTTGAGTCCATGGTCGATTCGGAGGCATGTGAAGACGAACCTGGAGTTAATTTTGTACAGCGGTCGAGTAAACAAAATGTGTTTGTGTAGTGACAATTTAATAATTACGCCGTGTGAATTTGGAATCTTCACGGTCGATGCACAACAATTAACACTACCACCTCGATGAGCATGGATGGCTATGTACGGTGCAAAAGAAGTTCAACAGTGTAAACATACATAGTCCGCATGACTGTGTGGTCGTGTCGCTGTTAATCATTTACAACAATGATAATATTGCACTGTACACAGAATCATAATAAACGATAATTGAATACACGATTACAATTTACAACCCCGACGCCTGCATCACCACTGCGTGTCCGCTGTGACACGTGGATGACACGTGGATGAAACATGCACATTGACAAGGAAAAGCGTGGAAAGCATTTCAATACACATGAAACGTTGGTCCAACGATTCTCACAAGGTCCGAACGCTGCGCGTTTGCCGGCATGGAAGGTGCACGCTTGGCATTACGCTGAGAGACGGGAAGTAGAACACGTGGATCAGATAAGATATGCCAGTTGCGGATATTGATAATAATACTGGTAGGAACCTCCTGGTTACACCAGCCCACAGGGGATTATTGTGTCCGTCCGTAGTGCAGGGAGGGGTTGGGTGGGGAGGGGAGGGATGGGTGAGGAGGGGAGGGTGGGGAGGGAGGGGCTGGGTTGGGAGGGGCTGGTCACCCCGTGGTGCCCTTATAAAACTCAACGTTTAACCTACTCACGCCGGCTTGTGCCCGCCCTCACAGTCGGCCATATTTGCGGAATACACCACGCCGCCGTTGACCCTGGCCATTGACCGAGCACCCCAACGTTCCTACCAGCTCCCTCCGCAGGAATGTGTTTAAGAATCGTGAGCTTAGGGTGGATATGGTCAAAGGATATTGCGAGCTCCCTCCGATTAGCACGGTTGGCTACGTACGGTGCGAAAGAAGTTCAACATGCGTCGCCAGTATTGGCCACTGTAGTAACATCCATTATTGTGCTGTACTTGTGCTCCAGTCAGAGCCGGCTCAGCCACTAAGCGACCCTTGCAATTGCAAAGGGCCCCGTGGCCAGCAGAGGGCCCCCTAGAGTTACTGCTAGCGAGTGGGTGAAAAAAATCATACATCAAAGGGGCCTCCAACCAAATCTTGCTTAGGGCCCCCAAAGGTCTAGGGCCGGTTCTGGCTCCAGTATCTATATATCATATTCCAATACCAAACGAATTTTGTTCAGAGCTAGCTTGGCCCTGATCTCTGAGAGAGTTAGATTGAACTGGATCATGTAGACAAGACACTCTTGAAATCACACTTAACATTGACAGAAAAAATGTCTACATCTGATTGGGAACATGTAGATAACATGACCGCTTCATCAGCCGCTACAATGTCAGCTAAATGTAAAGATAATCTGATTTCCAAGTTCAACATTCTTTCCAAGTAGAAACCAGATCCACATATTAAAAAGTTAGATGTTGGCAAGGTTGTTATTAATCTGAGTAACAGCCCAATTTCCGATGGTCTAAAGTCGGTTTTGGCTAAAGCATTGAACTTCGCAGTAACCCCCAAACACATACCAGTGGATGACATTATTGCCCAGGTCGATGTAGGTCTTCAGGGTTTCGGACACATCGCTGCAGACGCAACAAGATCTGAAATCGCTGCAACCCTCAAAAGCGCTAAGATACCAGTCAGCAACATCTGTACGGAGGAGCGCTTTGAGTTATCTCAATTTAAAAAGAGGGAAGATATCGTCATCCTCTCAGCCGACAAGGGCAATGCCACGGTCATCATGGATAAAAAGTGTACAATAACAATTTTCAGGACCTACTTAATGATGGTGGCTACACTAAAACTAAAAGAGATCCCACCAATTGCCTCGTTACAAAACGAACAGTATCATCACTAATTCGGCTTCATTAATTGAACAGACCAAACGGGTTTCCTTAAAACCTTCTGCTGCTAGACCACCCAGATTATATGGCTTACCAAAAATCCATAAAGAAGGTACACCCCATTGGCTCACCTCGCAGCCATTCACTGGTAAGACCACCTCTTCTGTTCTTAACTCAGCTCACCTGGTATCGCCAATTAAAGACATCTCACTGTCCCCAGGTGATTTTCTCGTTAGTTTCGATGTATGGTGTGAATTGGTGTTAATTGGTCTGTAATAAGGTAGGGCACTGATCAGGCATTCACAGTTATGGTGGTGGTGGTGATGGTGGTCATGATGGTGGTCATGATGACAGTGGTGATGATGACAGTGGTAATTATGATTGTGGTAATGGTGGTCCATTACCTGGCAACCCATACGGTTTACCCCGTATTCTTGTACAGGGAAATTTAGTTTTCAAGTCCACATGGCGTACAGCCGTTTCAATAGGGGCATTGTAGGATGAACGTTGATATTTAGAAGGGGCACGGGGGTGACCAATAGGTCTGAATGGGTTTGTAATAAGGTAGGGCACTGATAAAGGCTTGACAGGTATGTATAGTAGTGTATAGTGTAGTGTATAGTGTAGTGTATAGTGTAGTGTATAGTGTAGTGTATAGTGTAGTGTATCGGATGAACGTTGATATTTATAAGGGGTGACCAAAAAGGTCTGAATTGGTCTAACGGGTATGGGCAGATGCACCAGCTGTGCCTCCATGGCCATTCATCCCCACATTCACCAACCCGCAATGAATAGGGTGAAGAAGTCGAGTCAAATACATTTCTACGACAGGCGTAGCGTGGGGAGATGGCCATTCATCCAGCAGTGGAAGTTGGACACGTGGCCTCAACACTGTGTAGCAGAGGTCGCAAACGGGTTTTGATTCCTTACCCGTATCCGTACCCGGCCACACCAGGGTCGCAAACGGGTAGCCGTACCCGGCCGGGTACGGGTAGCCGGGTATCGGGTAGGGTACGGGTATCGGGTACCCGGTTGCGACCTCTGCTGTGGAGGCGCCGATGCAAGTGTGCCATCCTCTCCGCCAGACGGCGCTCGAGTCACGGCTGTCTGCATCACCCACGGCGTGTTTGGGGCCGTCCATAAATGACGTCACGCGATTTTTGACGATTTTTGACCTCCCCCCCCCTCGTCACACGGCGTCACAAAAAGTCAGACCCCCCCCCTAAATATGACGTCACAAAGCTCTGCCCTTCCCCCCCCAAAAATAAAACGTGCTTAAAATTGCTTTAAAATATTGTCATTGTAGTGCGTATTTAATGTGGCGCTGCACTCTGTTAATTTTTTTTTATTAAAAAGTCTATTTCATTAAGTAGAACGTGTTGTCTATATTTATTTAAAGTTGCGCATTTTGATGTGACGTCACATTTCTCACCCCCCCCCCTCGTCACACATCGTCACAAATGTCTGACCCCCCCCCCCCCCCAGGTGCGTGACGTCATTTATGGACGGCACCTTACAGTCGAAGCGACTCACATCACATCTCTCCCACGTGTTGGTGTGCACTGTATCCATACACAACGGAGGGGGGTGCAGGGGCGGGTGGAGGGTGGAGGGGCGGGTGGAGGGTGGAGGGGCGGGTGAAGGGTGGAGGGGCGGGTGGAGGGTGGAGGGGCGGGTGAAGGGTGGAGGGGCGGGTGGAGGGTGGAGGGGCGGGTGGAGGGTGGAGGGGCGGGTGGAGGGTGGAGGGGCGGGTGGAGGGTGGAGGGGCGGGTGGAGGGTGGAGGGGCGGGTGAAGGGTGGAGGGGCGGGTGGAGGGTGGAGGGGCGGGTGAAGGGTGGAGGGGCGGGTGGAGGGGCAAGTGAAGGGTGGAGGGTGGAGGGGCGGGTGGAGGGTGGAGGGGCGGGTGGAGGGTGGAGGGGCGGGTGGAGGGTGGAGGGGCGGGTGGAGGGTGGAGGGGCGGGTGGAGGGTGGAGGGGCGGGTAAAGGGTGGAGGGGCGGGTGAAGGGTGGAGGGGCGGGTGGAGGGGCAAGTGAAGGGTGGAGGGTGGAGGGGCGGGTGAAGGGTGGAGGGGCGGGTGGAGGGTGGAGGGGCGGGTGGTGGGGCGGGTGGAGGGGCGTGCAGAGCGGAAGATGTGGGCGGGGCGGGCGGGGGAAGTGGGCGGGGCGGATGAAGTAGGCGGGGCGGGGAAGTGGGCGTGTTTGATGACGTCATCACCAAAGCACGTGTGCAGCCCCGGGGCGGCACCACAACTCAGGCGCTGGGGACTGAGGGGGGGTCCCGTTACTCCTGAGTAGGACTCGACGGGACTCCTGGCGGAGGTGGGGTCCCTCACTCGTCGTCTCCTGGAACCAGAGACGGGACCAAGGGGGGCCATGGCTGAGGAGGAAAGCGCAACCTCAGGTGAGGGCTCGTGGTGAGGGTGGGTGAGGAGCTGTGTGGTGAGTGTGTGTGGTGAGGATGGGTGAGGAGCTCTGTGGTGAGTGTGTGTGGTGAGGATGGGTGAGGAGCTCTGTGGTGAGTGTGTGTGGTGAGGATGGGTGAGGAGCGCCATGGTGTGTGTGGTGAGGATGGGTGAGGGGCTCTATGGTGAGTGTGTGTGGTGAGGATGGGTGAGGAGCGCCATGGTGTGTGTGGTGAGGATGGGTGAGGGGCTCTATGGTGAGTGTGTGTGGTGAGGGTGGGTGAGGAGCTCTGTGGTGAGTGTGTGTGGTGAGGGTGGGTGAGGAGTTCTATGGTGAGTGTGTGTGGTGAGGGTGGGTGAGGAGCTCTGTGGTGAGTGTGTGTGGTGAGGATGGGTGAGGAGCTCTGTGGTGAGTGTGTGTGGTGAGGATGGGTGAGGAGTTCTATGGTGAGTGTGTGTGGTGAGGATGGGTGAGGAGCTCTGTGGTGAGTGTGTGTGGGGAGGATTGGTGAGGGGCTCTGTGGTGAGTGTGTGTGGTGAGGATGGGTGAGGAGCTCTGTGGTGAGTGTGTGTGGTGAGGGTGGGTGAGTAGCTCTGTGGTGAGTGCGTGTGGTGAGGATGGGTGAGGAGCTCTGTGGTGAGTGCGTGTGGTGAGGGTGGGTGAGGAGCTCTGTGGTGAGTGTGTGTGGTGAGGATGGGTGAGGAGCTCTGTGGTGAGTGTGTGTGGTGAGGATGGGTGAGTAGCTCTGTGGTGAGTGTGTGTGGTGAGGGTGGGTGAGGAGCTCTGTGGTGAGTGTGTGTGGTGAGGATGGGTGAGGAGCTCTGTGGTGAGTGTGTGTGGTGAGGATGGGTGAGGAGCTCTGTGGTGAGTGTGTGTGGTGAGGGTGGGTGAGGAGCTCTGTGGTGAGTGTGTGTGGTGAGGATGGGTGAGGAGCTCTGTGGTGAGTGCGTGTGGTGAGGGTGGGTGAGGAGCTCTGTGGTGAATGTGTGTGGTGAGGATGGGTGAGGAGCTCTGTGGTGAGTGCGTGTGGTGAGGGTGGGTGAAGAGCTCTGTGGTGAATGCGTGTGGTGAGGATGGGTGAGGAGCTCTGTGGTGAGTGCGTGTGGTGAGGATGGGTGAGTAGCTCTGTGGTGAGTGCGTGTGGTGAGGATGGGTGAGGAGCTCTGTGGTGAGTGCGTGTGGTGAGGGTGGGTGTAGAGCTCTGTGGTGAGTGTGTGTGGTGAGGATGGGTGAGGAGCTGTGCGGTGAGTGTGTGTGGTGAGGATGGGTGAGGAGCTGTATGGTGAATGTGTGTGGTGAGGATGGGTGAGGAGTTCTATGGTGAGTGTGTGTGGTGAGGATGGGTGAGTAGCTCTGTGGTGAGTGTGTGTGGTGAGGGTGGGTGAGGAGCTCTGTGGTGAGTGTGTGTGGTGAGGATGGGTGAGGAGCTCTGTGGTGAGTGTGTGTGGTGAGGGTGGGTGAGGGGCTTTGTGGTGAGTGTGTGTGGTGAGGATGGGTGAGCTGTGAGGAACTCTATGGTGAGTGTGTGTGGTGAGGATGAGTGAGCTGGTAAGTAGCATCATGGTGAGTGTGTGTGGTGAGGATGGGTGAGGAGCTCCGTGGTGAGTGTGTGTGGTGAGGATGGGTGAGCTGTGAGGAGCTCTATGGTGAGTGTGTGTGGTGAGGATAGGTGAGTAGCATCATGGTGAGTGTGTGTGGTGAGGATAGGTGAGTAGCATCATGGTGAGTGTGTGTGGTGAGGATGGGTGAGCTGGTGAAGGGCTGTAAAAAAGAGCTTTATAGTTTATCGGATTCCTCCAGTATAAATACATTTTCAGAAAAAAATATTCTGATTCTGAACTGGTTGGGGTGTTTCTGTGGTGAGGCATTTTGACTCTGGTGAGAGGTGGTGAATGCTGTGTTAGTGTCGGACTGTGGATGCTGGCTCTCTGAGCTGTAGGTCTGGGTTCGATCCCTGCACCGGATGGCTCGTAGCAGGGGCCGCCCCGGTAAGTTTGCGACGTCAGGCTACGTCGCAAGTTTACTCTTGTGACTGGTATCCCTCAATTTACAAAAGGGATGGCTTATTTTAATAAACACACATAAAAACATTTTTGTAAATCTGAACGGCCTTTCCCATGAACGTAATACTACAAATGAGAGATGTGTTTCGCAGTTTTTTCTGCTCCTTACCTCAAAATATATTACGTTTATATCACTTTTCACAATACACGTACAAAATAATAATAATAATACAGAACGTAAATATTAAAACGATTGGCTAATAATTCACTTGAAACAACAATATTTAACTCCCATGTGCGAGGGGGAAACATTCGATTCCACACAGACAGAGTCCACATTTTTGCTGTACCGCCTAACGAGCCCAGGGTATGCCACCTTCTAGACGTCCACGAGAAGGGAGTTTCACTAACTTTGTGCGGTGATCCACTAACTCTCGCCTCCATAGTGCTGGATTACGGGCATGCATAGCCACCACCGCCTTGCTAAATCTGGATGAGGGCCTTCCTATGCTGTCACCGTCATCATCAGGAGCAGCCCACTGGGCGAGGAGTCAGGATGACCGTCATCTTAATCATCATCAGCCACGATTGATTCACTACTGGATGAAAGCCTCCGACGTACCACTGATGGCTTATTTTTTGTTTGTCTTTCCAAGCAATGCACCGCAATGCAAGTTTGTTGTTCATGAGAGCGCGTGGTCTGATCTGGAGAGCGGGCGAACACCGTTTCATGGAGAGAAAATAACAGCTCGGTTAGCACCGCCTCACTGCCACCTGCGAGCTGTAGACAATAAGTGAGTCGAAGACTGGTGGAAGAACAATTGGAAGAACACAAAACATCACCTAAACACATTCCTGCGGAGGGAGCTGGTAGGAACGTTGGGTTGCTCGGTCAATGGCCAGGGTCAACTGCGGCGTGGTGTATTCCGCAAATATGGCCGAGTGTGAGGGCGGGCACAGGCCGGCGTGAGTCCCTGTGGGCTGGTGTAACCAGGAGGTTCCTACCAGTACTTGCTCACCTGGCTCTACTGGACATCTGTGAAAAATACCTTCTTACCTCGTCGGATTCCTCCAGTCTAAAATATTATGATTCATCCTGAATAAGCTGCTCATTGTCGATCTCACAACCACCACCGACCAGCCATTTGGAAGCTCTCACTGCCACCCTCCCCGCAAGCAATGGGCTACCTTACATCCTAGCCGACCTGACCACAGCTGGTGCAACCACCTTTCCACAAATGGAAAATAAAATAATTCCCCAAATGCAAATGTGGCGCACCTCAACAAAGAGTGGAACACATTGTGGGTGTATGGGTCTTTATGTAACCATGTGGGTCTCTGTTTAAATCTATGGGTCTGCGTGAGACTGTGTGTTTCGGTGAACCGACGGGTCTGTGTAGGTCTATGGATCTCTGTGTGATTTTGTGGGCCTCAGTGTGAGCCGATGCGTCTGTGAATCTTTGGGTCTCTGTGTGAATCAATGGGTTTCTGTGTGAGTCTATAGGTCTCTGTGGGGTCTGTGGGCTTCAGTGTGAGCCTATGTGTCTGTGAATCTTTGGGTCTCTGTGTGAATCAGTGGGTTTCTGTGTGAGTCTATGGGTCTCTGTGGGGTCTGTGGGCTTCAGTGTGAGCCTATGCGTCTGTGAATCTTTGGGTCTCTGTGTGAATCAATGGGTTTCTGTGTGAGTCTATGGGTCTCTGTGGGGTATGTGGGCTTCAGTGTGAGCCTATGTGTCTGTGAATCTTTGGGTCTCCAGGATAAATCTGTGGGTCTCCTATGTGAGCCTATGCGCGTGAACTCCCAGGACATGAGTGATTCACGCTCGCTGTCCTCTGACTTTACCGAAAGAACCACGAAGATGAATCCCTGCAGTCACGAAAGCTTTAAATCGATAAATGGATAAAAAAATGTTAACATCAATTTACAGTGGCTACTCAATTAATATCCATGCGAAGGAAGAAGAAGATCGAGTGAAAACCAGAGAGTGCAGGACGGTGCGTGTTTGCACAAGGCGAAAAGAGAGAGCGGGGATTGCACGCCATTCATCGACCACCTATGAACACAGCTGCGGTGTTGGTCCAATGGCAGTTGCATTGCATTGAGTACGGTTCAGTGTGGTACAGGCCTTGATTGCTGGGGCAGAGTGGAATCCCAGCTGTCTCTGTCTGTTCCCCCGACGATTCCGTTCCTCACCATTGGAACCTCATTTGCCAGTAAAACATATAATTGGTTTTTTACCCTTCTATCTGGCAATAAAACTGACACCTTTTTACAAGGAGTCATGTTTGCATAGACCACAATACCTGCAGCCATAATGCAAACAAAAAACATAACTCTGATAATATATGCACTGTCCTTGAAGATGATTGGTCCACACCCGAGACAGCTTTCCTTAGAGCCTAGTCTCACATGGGTTGGACCAGATGACGCCAAAAGGCGCACAACTCAAAGACAATGCACCATCAGAGTATGAGAGCTCGGGGTTAAGCATTTACACCATTGGTACCTCATTTGCCAGAAGAAAACATATGATAATGGGTTTTTTACCCTTTTATCTGGCAACAAAACTGACACCTTTTTACAAGGAGTCATGTTTGCATAGACCACAATACCTGCAGCGATAATGCAAACAAAAAACATAACTCTGATAATATACGCACTGTCCTTGATTCCGTTCCTCCTCGCTTCTGGCATACTTATACCGGAACCGACTGCCCCGACACGTCAAACAATCAGCCTCACTTTTCGATTTAAAGCTTTCGTGACTGCAGGGATTCATCTGCTTGGTTCTTTCGGTAAAGTCACGTAGAATGGAAATAATAAAATAGACTCGACAGACCTGCTCTCCACCTGAGGACGGCTGCTTGCGTTGTGGCCGAAACGTCGTGAGAATTATTTAACAATGTTTTATTTTTATTATTTTATTATTTCCATTCTACGTGACTTTACCGAAAGAACCAAGAAGATGAATCAGCCTCACTGTCTTATTTTTCGTTCTTCTCGACAAACTCACCTTCCCTCGCTTACCCGAACTCTCCTTCCCCCTTCTTCCCCATCATGAATACCATCCCTCTTCCCAACCTCCCTACCAATTCATCGCACTCACTCATCATCATTAAACGACCCATTGTCACTCTCATCATTGTTTATTTCACGCATCATCATACTCATGTAAGACCATCCCTCTCATCAACTCATCTCATCTCACCACTATTCTGCTGTACAAATACCAATTTTTTTGTTCAGCGCCTTACTCAAGGCGCCATATAAATTGAAATGCGATAAGACGTGGGAAAGAGTCGGGCGAGAGGAGGAGGGGAGAGGTAGGCAGGGATGGATCCGTGAAGTATGCCAAAGACAATGGAGAGATCTGAAGACTGGGAAAATGTGGTGTCACTTGTGGGTGCGATTGAAGGGCTATGTGGCGTTGCTCTCGATCAGAGGATGCCACGGGACCCTAAGCGACCAGTTCCGTGAATATTTACCCAGAAAAGCCTCGCTTGGTCTCAGGATTCTTTTGTCAGGAGGGTGCTGCTGCATTTGGACGTTTGATCGATTTCATTTGTAATCTTTTGGCTTTTTTTGTCGGAGGAAACCTGAGAGCCCGGAGGAAATCCAGCACCGCGCTGAATGCGAGCGAGCGGCACTCGGCACTGCTATCTCCTGGCCACACCTCGCGGCCCCACGCCTACAACACCTGGCAAGCCGTGGTGGTCATCCATCTAAGTGCTAACCAGACGCAAACCTGCTTATCTTGGAATATTTAAAGAGAACGGATGTATTCACAGTAACTTGGTTGTCGGCTTTAGACTGCCTCGGCCAAACTCAAAATGCATAATGCAGCACGGTTTGTGTTTTATATACAATCTAGACTGGACCGCATTGCAGAATGCTCTATAGAGGGCTATCGGTCATCGGCAGGAACACAGGAAGGGGGTTGACCCTGGTTTCAAGAATTGATGGCACTGCAGGCTGTGGGGAAGATAGTTTCAGATTATGGGGGGGGGGGGCAGCAGAGGAGAATGAGTCACCTCTCGCCGAGCCATTGTTGACCTGAGGCCTTCCATAGAAAGCCTTTGGTTGTTGCAGCGGCGGTTCAGACGGCAGCCCTCGAAGGCGCGGAAATCTCGAGTGCAGCTGACAGGAGGCATGGACACTGCGCAGGAAGTGGTTGCCACAGCACCCTTGAGGGAAGTGGCACAAGCCCAGGAGGCCACCTTCTCAGCCTGCCCGCTGACGAACCCGGCAGTACCGACGTTCATGCAGTTCCAGCGATGCGTGGCGGTGGTGGCGGTGGTGGCAGTGGTGGCGGTAGTGGCGGTGGTGGCGGTGGTGGCGGTGGCGGCGGTGGCGGTGGTGGCGGTGGTGGTGGTGGTGGCGGTGGTGGCGGTGGTGGTGGCGGTGGTGGCGGTGGTGGTGGTGGTGACGGTGGTGGCGGTGGTGGCGGTGGTGGCGGTGGTGGCAGTGGTGGCGGTGGTGGCGGTAGTGGTGGTGGTGGCGGTGGTGGTGGTGGTGGCGGTGGTGGCGGTGGTGGCGGTAGTGGTGGTGGTGGCAGTGGCGATGGTGGCGGTGGTGGTTTCCCCGCTCTGCTCGGCCCACGGTTGGGACTGGCTGGAGTGTCCCGGCCGGCACGGAGAAGGTGGAGACGGCTGCACAGCGCTATCTGTGAGATGCAGTCGCAGCTGAGTTTGTGGAATCGAAACTGATGTGGTGGTGGTGGGGCAAACAGCCTCCTCATCGCCACGTCTCACTTCCTCCACCACCACGGCGAGAAACGGGGACAGCGAGAGACGCAGAGGGACACAGCGAGACACAGCAAGGAGCTGCGATGCAGAAAAACACAGCCAGACGTGTGGACATGGCAAGACACGGGGGAAAAATTAAGACACAGCGAGAAACAGTGACGTGGAGAGACATGGGGATATTGAGATAAAAGGGGATACGGTGATCCACGTGGACACGGTGACACACGGGCACATGGTGAGTCATGGGGACACACTTCCCCCATGAGACAGACATGAGTCACCCACCGTTTGAGAAAGTCATTGTCCTCACGTGCCTCTGATGCTGCAAAGTGGCCTGCGAAGCATCCAAAAAATTAACCCGTAAAAACAAAGTTTTTCACTATAAATCCTTTATATGCGTGGCATCGGTTTTATTTTATTATTCATTTCTGTTTTTCTTGAGTAAGAGTTTCATTTTTATCACATTGGTATTTTAAATTAAATATGACATTTTTTTTTTCCTAAAAAGTGGAACATTTTGGAAAAAAAATTTTCACGAAAATAAATTGTCACGCACAACGAGTCTGTGTGCAAAAATGTCAGCTCGATTGGCTCACGGGAAGTGGGTTAAAAAACGACCGAAAGATTTGCACGGTCGTAAGCGCGCAAGCAAGCAAGCAAGTGAACTTAATATAAAGGATTTAAAAATGCGAGGTTACAGCTTGTGGCTTCGCAATTTCGTTTTGCTGACGTGCAAAACGACAATGAGAAGTGACGGCGACAGAATGAGGACTTGTGATGAACGTCCTGGCAGGGTAAATGCCACGTTTTCCTGCGCTCCTGCTCACTCGGTTTTGTGCCATCGGGGATTTGTCATCTCCGACGTTGGAGCTGCGATGCGTGCAACTGTGGCGGCAGCCGTAGCGGAGATGTGGGATCTGATTTACGTTCCCAGGGCGATGAGCTGATTTGGATCCACTGCCCGTGACCGCATTACTCAAATGAGGACCGCAGCCCTGAGCCCTGCAGCAACAGGAGCAACAACAGGAGCAACAACAGGAGCAAGAGCAGCCCCCATCCAGTAGCAGCAAAAGCATTAGTAGCAGCAGTAGTGACACAAGCAGCAGCAGCAGGAGTAAAAGCAACAGCAGGAGTAACAGCAGAATTAACAGCAACACGAGGAGTAACAGCAGCAGCAGCCGGAGTAAGCACAGCAGAAGCAGGAACTTAATGCCCATCAGAGACATGGTGTCATGGCGACGAATTTGCCTTGAAAGGTCTCAGTGGGAGATTTCAAAATGTCAATTTAGAACAGGACTTCTCAAAACGCCATTCGTCACGATCCACCATTTCCGCATTTATCTGTCTGCTCCGTTCCATTACAAATTGAGTCGTTGCACTTTTTGCACACACCGGATAACGGAGGTCGCAAACGGGTTTTGATTCCTTACCCGTACCCGGCCGCACCAGGGTCGCAAACGGGTACGGGTACGAGTACCCGATTGCGACCTCTGGGATGAAGCCATGTTGCAGGCGCGGGTGGGTTGATTCTAGGAACTTGAATTGTGAGAAGAGACAAGACGTTGGGAAATGAGTGACAAACGGTTACTCGCCAGTAACTCACGGCCTACCCGTACCCGGCCGCACCAGGGTCGCAAACGGGTACCCGTACCCGTACCCGGCCGGGTACGGGTAGCCGGGTATCGGGTAGGGTACGGGTATCGGGTACCCGGTTGCGACCTCTGCCGGATAATGAGTAAACGCGTGCTGCGGCACGGGGCCGGGCGTTAGTGGTGGGCGACGAGGGCGGAAAGCCGCGAGGGGTACCGTGATGAAGTATTTTTGTTATTTATTTAAATTATTTGAACTAAACAATGTTTTTGTTTATTTTACCAGGTAAGGCCTACTGAGCTACATAGCTCTTTAAAAAAAAAATTTTGAGTTGTTGATGATTCTAGATTTGAAGCTTTCGTGACTGCAAGGATTCATACTCTTAGGTTTTGTCTTTGTTGATGATGTTTTGTTAGTTAGAGTTATTGTTGAGACAAGTTGTTGATCCTGTTAACAGTTGTTGAGACATATTAGCCAACCGTGCTAATCGGAGGTGCAAGGGAAGGACAACAAACAAAACACAAACACCAGCTCTAAAGAAATGAGTTTTCAATCCAGGTGATGTAAAAGTGCAAGGCTCCAGTGGCTTCCTAATATCGGAAGGAAGAACGTTCCAGACAGCCGCAGAAGCGCATCTGAATGCGCGAGATGCAGTAACTTTGTTTGATGGTTAGCCAAAAGCTGCTGCTGCTGGGAGAATCACCGGAGTTGGCGTGATGGATTACGCTCCCTAACCAGATCAGCAAAGTATCGTGGTTCATTTGCGGCAAGCACTTTGCGTGTAATGAGTGTAAACCTTAATTTGTTGACGCTGTTGGCAGTTGCCGAGACAAACTGTTGACGTTGTTGTTGTTGTTGTTGCTGTGCGTGTTGTCGTGGACAGGCAGCTGGCGAAGCCTACTGGGCCGTCACGGGGCCCCGCGTTTCCACACGACCGTGCGGCTCGACACCAAGGGATCGGCGGCCGAGCGACTCCTGGTGAGGGCCGGGGGCAGTGCCATGGAGCTGAGCAGGGGCGGTTTCTTCATTAGGGCGATTGGGCGACGCACCACCAATGTCATTCAACCACAGAGCTATGCTAGCCGTCACTGTGCCTCTGGATATAGTCCAATCAGCGTCATGTCACGTTCTGTGGAGTACCGCCTCTTTTTGGGCGATTTCACTCCGGCTGAGAATCGCCCCGAGTGGTCCCGTAGACTTACATTCAAAGATGTTTTTTTTCGAACGGGGGGCGCTGCAATGCATTCTCTATGGCTTCCGGGAGGGCTCGCCCTAACGTGCTTACGTCATCATACGTAAGCACGTTGCATCCAACAATATAATTTGTCGCCACCTAGTGGAATCTTCAATAAAAGAAACTTGAGTGGATTGTATTAATAATGAGTATAGAAACAAACAAGATGTATTGTAAGAGTCACTTTATTTTTCATTAATATTAAAGAAGTGAAGTTGCCTTTACATGCTTAAGCTGTTAATTTATCCTTTGCATGGGTGGACCTTATCCTTATAAATCATCCAGACATTTGCCCCCCCTGAGAGACTTTGCAGGAGCCGCCACTGGAGCCGAGGCATCGCGGTCGTCACAGCTCCGGCCATTGGAGCCCCGATCAGACTGTGACGCACCGGGGTGGCCGTGTTCTAGCAACCGTTAACGAGGGGCAATGGTTGTCAGCCCCATTTTTTTTCTCTCGTAGAAATAAAATTATTTGGACAAAATGTGGGCAAATCTGAATCTGATGGGCCATGAAGCTCTGTTTCACAGATGTCCAGTACGGACATGGGGTCAGCAATTGTGGTGTCGATTGTCTTGAAACAGGTCCAAAACATCGAGCGTTCACTGCACCACGAAAGTTGTGCAAGATAGAGTGTGTAACACATTTCTTCAAACTCTTTGGGTCTTTCGGTAAAGTCACGTAGATAGAAAACAAGTTAGCAAGGTTATTACGAGAGCTTGGGAACAACAGAGACGGCGATGGGAGAGGGAATTCCAAAGTGGAGCAGTACGAGGGAGGAAGCAGGAAGAGAAGTGAGGTGACCTGCAGTTTGGTGAGCGGGTGGCTGAGTGAGTGAGTGAATGGGTGAGTGAGTGAGTCATTAGGATGAGTTCCTCAGTGAGTGAGTAAGTGAGTGGCTGAGTGCGTTCTTGCAACCTGCAGTGTTAGCGGTGAAGATGGAGAAATATTCTTAGGTTTTTTTTCGGTAAAGTCATGTAGGTAAAACATAAAATTCATAAAAGTAAAACAAAATAAAAATCACGACGTTTCGGAGGCAACACAAGCTTCCGTCTTCAGGTGCAACCGTCACAGCCACGACAGCTGTATCAAGTAAATTTACTTGATACACTTGATACAGCTCTCGTGGCTGTGACGGTTCCACCTGAAGACAGAAGCTTGTGTTGCCTCCGAAACGTCGTGATTTTTATTTTGTTTTACTTTTATTAATTTTAATGTTTTACCTACGTGACTTTACCGAAGAAACCTAAGAAGATGGAGAAAACCAGTAGACCGAGTCCTCAACATGGGTGGGGAAATCAATGAATGAAGTTTGTGAGAACAGTGACTGTGGTGTTGGCTATAGAAGAGCGATTAGGAGGCGACTGATCGCTGGCAAGCGAGCAACTGCAGTGATTTGATGAGTCCTGGATCATAGACCATATAACGGCCTATAGGGTATCAATGGTGATCGTAGCATGCGTGCATGGTATCTGTTGCTGTGGGCCTGGTTAAAGGCTGTAAGGATAAGGGTTGCTGTGGGCCTGGTTACAGGCTGTAAGGATAAGGGTTGCTGTGAGCCTGGTTAAAGGCTGTAAGGATAATGGTTGCTGTGGGCCTGGTTAAAGGCTGTAAGGATAAGGGTTGCTGTGGGCCTGGTTAAAGGCTGTAAGGATAAGGGTTGCTGTGGGCCTGGTTAAAGGCTGTAAGGATAAGGGTTGCTGTGGGCCTGGTTAAAGGCTGTAAGGATAAGGGTTGCTGTGAGCCTGGTTAAAGGCTGTAAGGATAAGGGTTGCTGTGGGCCTGGTTAAAGGCTGTAAGGATAATGGTTGCTGTGGGCCTGGTTAAAGGCTGTAAGGATAAGGGTTGCTGTGGGCCTGGTTAAAGGCTGTAAGGATAAGGGTTGCTGTGGGCCTGGTTAAAGGCTGGAAATGTGTCACAGCCAAACAATCTAAATAATCTAAACGCGTGTTTCGAAATGTGGAGGGAAAAACCGGAGGGCCCGGAGAAGAAATAAATACGTGCTCACAGGGAGCGAGACATCAGAATCTGAATATTAATTTAGGCTGGAAGAATCCGATGAACTGTAAAGCTTTTAAATTTCGATTTAAAGCTTTCGAGACTGCAGGGATTCATCTTCTTGGTTCTTTCGGTAAAGTCACGTAGAAGGGAAATAATAAAATAATTAAAAGAAAACATAGTATTTTATTGTTTTGTTTTTATTATTTTATTATTTCCCTTCTACGTGACTTTACCGAAAGAACCAAGACGATGAATCCCTGCAGTCACGAAAGCTTTAAATATAATTATTTAATTATGTTTTATTTTTATTATTTTATTATTTCCCTTCTACGTGACTTTACCGAAAGAACCAAGAAGATGAATCCCTGCAGTCACGAAAGCTTTAAATATAATTATTTAATTATGTTTTATTTTTATTATTTTATTATTTCCCTTCTACGTGACTTTACCGAAAGAACCAAGAAGAACTGTGAAGCTCTTTATCAGCGATATCCAGTTGGGGCAGGTCACAAAGTTACAACAAACCAAGCGAAAACAATTGCGGGAGTGGAAAGCAAAGGAAAGCCAAGCAAGTCACTCAATAAAATGAAACTAAGTTCGCGAGTAAAATTGCGTAAGTACATCAATTCCTGCCGATTTCTCAAAACCAAATTGCAATCTTGGGGCAAGGCAGCAAAGCGAAAACAAAAACAGACCCAGACCACAACAAGACAGCACGCAGTCCGTCAGCAACGTTGCACACCTAGCATGTCGCGAGCGTTACCACTGCGGTGCCGCACGTTTGATGCGGGAGGAACCTAGGAGCTCGGCTCTGCGGAGCCGTTCGTGGTGGTGGGGGGGGGTAGATGGCGCGGCTGGGCGGATGTGTGCCGGCACGCGGTGGGGGGGGGAAGCTGTGGTGAGCCCAGGGGCCAGCGCCACACTGACAGGTGTAGGGCACGATTACCCCCCCCCTCACCCCCCCTCACTCCCACCCGCGGCCTCCTCGCACGAAGCCACCACCACCGCACCGCCACCTGAAGCCAAATACGGCTCCTCCAGGCACCCCCTTGCGTTTGGTCACGTGGACGCGGTGTGGACGCGGTGTGGACGCAGGTGCTGACTGCGTGGAGGGGCTTCCTGCTGTCGACTCGCACCCCGAGCAAGGTACCGCCGCTGCCTGGCCGCCTCTGCCCCTGCCGCGTGCCCCCCCTTCGTCGAACGGCAAAGAGTTGACGTCGTCCCGCTCGTTTTGTCGGCGTCGGCCGTCCGTCGTCGAAGTGCGCTTCGCATCGGTCGTACCTCGGCGATGATCGCTCGTTTTTTGTCCGAATGTTGAGCGAAAATATTGTGGCGCTGCCTCCGTTGTTTTGGGGCGGTGTGGAGGCTGCCGGCAACGTTTTTGGGCACGCAACCGTGATGCAAATCAACGATGTCCGATTCCTCTGACCCCCCCCTGTCCTCCCCCCCTTTCCCGCACCACCGCCACTCCAGCGATTTGATAAACGTCACAATTTTGAATCGCAATTGGATTTCGGAATCACTTTTTGTTCATTGGTTTTCTACCCTTCTATCTGGCAACAAAACTGACAACTTTTTTACAAGGAGTCATGTTTGCATAGACCACAATACCTGCAGTCATAATGCAAACAAAAAACATAACTCTGATAATGTATGCACTGTCCTTGAAGTTGATTGGTCCACACCCGAGACAGCATTATGACTGCATCAGCCAATATTGTGGTCTATGCAAACATGACTCCTTGTAAAAAGGTGTCAGTTTTGTTGCCATATAGAAGGGTAAAAAAACAATTATCATATTTTGACTGGCAAATGAGGTTCCAATGGTGTCACTTTTTGTTGTTTATCATCGCGGCGAATTGTAGCACTTCAGAGTGGCTGCAGAGGTGACGTGAACCGTTGACCCCAACGAGCCCCATTGGGTGCGTATATGGTTAGCTCACGGTTAGCTTTCGACGTGCATCGATGATTCATATCCGTCGTTCCACCCCGAGCGATTGTTTTGACGTTCACTTGGGATGCAGTTATTCGCCTCCCTTCCCCTCCAACCGCCAGCGATTCAGTGCGCGTGAAAATCGATCCGAGAGTCACATTCTCTTTCTTGGGTTCTTTCGGTAAAAGTCACGTAGAAGGGAAATAATAAAATAATAAAAATAAAACATTATAAAATAATTCTCAAGACGTTTCGGCCACAACGCAAGCAGCCGTCCTCAGGTGAAGAACAGGTCTGTCGGAAAGACAGCGGAATATGCAAATTCCTTTGTCAAGGCGCCCCTTCCACCCTCCAACCCAGCTTAAATATGCGCTGCCAAGCATGGTGGTGCCCATTCAGACGCCTGGCCGGGTACGGGTACGGGTAGCCGTTTGCGACCCTGGTGCGGCCGGGTACGGGTACGGGTAGGCCGTGAGTCACTGGTGAGTAACCGTTTGTCACTCATTTCGGGTAGGGAACGGGTAGGGAACGGGTACCCGTACCTGGCCGGGTACGGGTACCCATTTGCGACCCTGGTGCGGCCGGGTACGGGTACGGGTAAGGAATAAAAACCTGTTTGCGACCTCTGGCCAGCGATAAAAGTAACATTTGCATATCATCATCATCAGCAGCAGCCATGATCCATCCCCTGTTGGATGAAGGCCTCCTCAAGCCGCCCCCATCTCTGACGATCCTTAAGTGCAACGGTCCGCCCAGCACCTCCACATCAGCTGGTCTCGTCACTCCATCTCCCCAGTGGATGTCCTCTCGGATGAGTTCCATTACCTAGCTGCCACTCCGTTTTTATTCTTCTCGGTCATCGCGCATCATCTCTTACGTATCCTGCCCAAGGCCCGCTCACTTTTCTAAACAATTTAGATGTCTTTGGTTCTTTCGGTAAAGCCACGTAGGTATTCCCTGTCATTAATTTATTTTGTTTTCTACCTACGTGACTTTACCGAAAGAACCAAAGAGTATGGATCCCTGCAGTCACGAAAACTTCTAATCTAGATTGAATTTAGATGTCATTGCCTTTTATAGTTCTCTAATGCTTGTGTTCCTCGTTCTGTGTCCCGTCACGCTGGTGAAGATGTTCACTCCCTCGCCTGGCATGCAGGAGGTTCTGGGTTCAATCCCGACCCTGACGATGCCTGCTGTTGTATATTTGGAGTTTGCGTCTTTCTCTCCCCGTGATCGCGTGGATTTCTGCGGCTCCTCCGGTTTATCCCTCCACATTTCGAATCAATGTGCGCTTAGAGTATTTGGCTGCTGTACATTTCCCACGTGGTAAGCCACTTCGTCGAGCTATCATTCGTGACAGCCAGCTCGCTTCTGAACAAGAGCTCCACATAGCTCAGTGAGCCTTACCTGGTAAAACAAAAACGCACAGTACTGTAATTCGTTTCATTCTATTGGACTAACCGGCTTATCGTCCGTCTGGTGACAAATATTTGGCCACAGTGATGGCCACCCGGATGGAACCGCCTCTCCCTGTCTGTAACGTCCGTGACGCCGGTTCCTCGCGCTCCTTTCCAGGTGGAGTCCACGTTCCACTTTTTGGAGATCCAGGCGGCCACACTCAAGGGCAACAAGGTGAGAGAGGCAGCTCCTGGGGCTGGGCAGCATAAGACAGTAGGGGGGATTGGGGGGGGGCAGTGAAAATATTATTTGGGAGGGATAAAATATATTTTTCAAATCATTTATGTTGTTTTAAAGTTGCCACTAGCAGAGCGCATGGCACGCTCATGCATGCCCGGCAAGAGGTCGCAACCGGGTACCCAATACCCGTACCCTACCCGATACCCGGCTATCCGTACCCGGCCGGGTACGGGTACGGGTACCCGTTTGCGACCCTGGTGCGGCCTGGTACGGGTACGGGTAAGGAATCAAAACCCGTTTGCGACCTCTGATGCCCGGGGTGCCACAGCGGGTTCACCGATTGCGCCGGTCTGCCACACGGTGGCTTTGGGCTGTCTAGAGTTTGGAGATTGATTGTCTAAATGAATGAAGTTGCGTGGGTCCACCTGTTGAGTCTGCCACGGGCCTTGCGCTCTCCGTTGCCGGCTCTCGAGAGGTTTTACTGCAGCTACTGCACGTGGCGAGATGTTAACCACCTCGCCTGGTATGCAGGAGGTCGTGGCTTCGATCCCGACCCTGGCGTCCGCTCTATATTTGGAGTTTGCATGTTCTCTGAGTGGTCGCATGGATTTTCCGACGGTTTTTCCCTCCACATTTATAGCTGACGCACGTTTAGATTATTTGGCTGCTCGTAAATTTCGACGTGATGACAATCCACTACGTTGAGCTATCATTTGTGATAGTTTATAGTTTTTAAATCCTTTATATTAAGTTCACTTGCTTGCTTGCGCGCTTACGACCGTGCAAATCTTTCGGTCGTTTTTTAACCCACTTCCCGTGATCCAATCGAGCTGACATTTTGCACACAGACTCGTTGTGCATGACAATTGATTTTCGTGAAACATTTTTCCCATAACTTTACACTTTTTAGGAATTTTAAAAATATTTAATTACCAATTGCTTAATGGTGGCAGGCAATCATCTGACCCATAGGTGGCAGCCATCTCAAGCCAGAGGACGAGAAAAACAGAAATGAATAATAAAATAAAACCGATGCCACGCATATAAAGGATTTATAGTAAAAAACTTTGTTTTTACGGGTTAATTTTTAAGTAAATCAAGAGCAGATCCGCTTCCGTCTATTGTGGTTGGTGCCACGCAGTGGTAGATTTATAACAAAACTGCTGTCGTGAACTCCTAATCGGTGTGGTTTTGTCTGTGTCGCGTTATTTGGTGTTGTTACATGGATGCTGTTGTTATTGTGGCATTGTTGCTTACGTTGTTTTTGATGTTATGGTTGTTGTCGTTGTGTCTTCTTTTGTTGATGTTCTTGATGTCATCGTTTATGTTGGTTATGTTATTGTTTATTCTTCATGTCATTGTTTATGTTGACGATGATGTTACGGGCCATTTCGTTGAGTTGTTGATGATGTTATTGTTGATCATGTTGTTGAGCAGTTGTTGTTGTTGTTGTTTAGTTGCTGCTAGAGACGGAGCGGGTCGGCGTCACCATGGCGATGAGCTCTGCGGAGGAGGCCGACGTCGTTCTGGTGCACATCATGGTCGCCGCACAGGCCGCAGTGCCCGGGGTCAGCCCTCCGTGAGTCCACAACAACCTCAGCCAACACAACAACCACAACAAACACAACAAACACAACAACCACAACAAACACAACAACAACAAACACAACGACAGCATGGTGGGCGCGGTGCCCGGGTCAGCCCTCCGTGAGTCCACAACAACCTCAGCCAACACAACAACCACAACAAACACAACCACAACACACACAAACACAACTACAATGCACACAACCACAACAAACACAAAAACCACGACACACACAACCACAACGCAGAGCCACAACAGACACAACCACAACACAAACACAACAGCCACAACACAACCACAACACACACAAACACAACCACAACACACACAAACACAACTACAACAAACGCCACGACCATATCGCAGCAGTGACCCCTGCTACCATTGTTGTTTACTATTTTATTCTTCCGCTTGTTTACCGAGGAGAGCCTTGCCGAGTCCCAAGACTCGTTTTTTCAAGAGGGTCCTGCCAGGTCTTCGCAGTAGGGTTGCGATGCTGCTCACCGCGATCCCAATTGAGTAACATTTCAGGATTTTGGGGCAATGCCAGTTATATTGCTTGTTTTTTTCTTTATTTTAGCTAGGCGAGGAAACCCATGTAGAACAGGGGTAGAGGAGACACACTCCACACACTCACGCTTACTCACAAAGATAAAGATCCGCCTCATAGCCTTGACAGATTATTGGGGCAAGTGCTGTTAGCGAGTAGCACCTATGAAGGCGGCACGGCACACGAGGGGGTGGGTGGCCACCACCACACCCGGCCGCCTTTGTCTCGCTCGTCGCGGTGTTTTAGCAAACTGCATCAGATACTAATTTGAGGCTGAGTCGACCTCGGAGAGGCCCAGGACCCATTCAGATAATCATCACTGGTGTTGGCCGTGAGCAGGAATCGAACTCGGGTGAACCGGGTTCGTAGCGCAGTGCGCTAACCGTTACGCTACCGCTCCCCACGGGGTCGTTAAAATCTCGCCACCGTGCGGGAAAACATACGAAGACGGAACAGGGTGAGAACATACAAACGCCGACAGGCGCGTGAATCGAGAGTCGAATCCAGGAACCCTTTCGTCCCATGAAGGCGCGAGGGTTACCACTGCGCCGCCAATGCCCTTGCAGTGCGAGCCTCTAGGCTGAGACAGACTTCACTGCGCGTGACACCGGGGTCGCAAGAGCACATGGCGCGATTGACCTATGACCCCTTCCCCACTCGCATGGCAGACAAACGCGGCCTCTGTGACGGGACGGTGCGCGATAGCCACCTCGATTCTCAAGCCCGCTGACAGCACTTGCCCCAATAGTCTGTTAAGGCTATGCGGCGGGCTCTTTTGTCTTTGTGCGTGTGTGCGTTCGCCAGTTTCTTGAAGAGGCTGACTCTGGACATACACGAGCGGGCGAACTCCTTGCAGACAGCCTGGGCCCGGCAGAGCATTGTGGATATGGGGCCTTGTGGTGCGTGGGCTCCGCACCGCGTTTCACACGGTCCGCTACGGGGTGGGGGTTGAGAGGGCGGTCGTGGTGCCGACAGCTGTCGTGGCCCCGGTTGGGGCTTCGAGCGTGCCGTGCGGCAGCTGTTGCCGGTTGACCCCCGTCAGCCGGCTGTCTGTGTGTGTGTGTGAGGTCTACGTGCGGTGATGTCCGGGTGTGGCGCTGTGTGTGTGACGTCTGTGTGTTGTGCCACCTGTGTGTGTGATGTCTGTGCGTCGTGCTGCGTGTGTGTGTGTGATGTCTGTGCATTGTGCTGCGTGTGTGTGTGTGTGTGATGTTTGTGCATTGTGCTGCGTGTGTGTGTGTGTGATGTCTGTGCGTCGTGCTGCGTGTGTGTGTGTGATGTCTGTGCATTGTGCTGCGTGTGTGTGTGTGTGTGATGTCTGTACGTCGTGCTGTGTGTGTGTGTGTGTGATGTCTGTGCGTCGTGCTGCGTGTGTGTGTGTGATGTCTGTGCGTCGTGCTGCGTGTGTGTGTGTGTGATGTCTGTGCGTCGTGCTGCGTGTGTGTGTGTGTGATGTTTGTGCGTTGTGCTGCGTGTGTGTGTGTGTGATGTTTGTGCATCGTGCTACGTGTGTGTGTGTGTGATGTCTGTACGTTGTGCTGCGTGTGTGTGTGTGTGATGTCTGTGCGTTGTGCTGCGTGTGTGTGTGTGTGATGTTTGTGCGTTGTGCTGCGTGTGTGTGTGTGTGATGTTTGTGCGTTGTGCTGCGTGTGTGTGTGTGTGATGTTTGTGCGTCGTGCTGCGTGTGTGTGTGTGTGATGTTTGTGCGTTGTGCTGCGTGTGTGTGTGTGTGATGTTTGTGCGTTGTGCTGCTTGTGTGTGTGATGTCTGTGCGTTGTGCTGCGTGTGTGTGTGTGTGATGTTTGTGCGTTGTGCTGCGTGTGTGTGTGTGTGATGTTTGTGCGTTGTGCTGCTTGTGTGTGTGATGTTTGTGCGTCGTGCTGCGTGTGTGTGTGTGATGTCTGTGCGTCGTGCTGCGTGTGTGTGTGTGTGATGTCTGTGCGTTGTGCTGCGTGTGTGTGTGTGTGATGTCTGTGCGTCGTGCTGCGTGTGTGTGTGTGTGATGTCTGTGCGTCGTGCTGCGTGTGTGTGTGTGTGATGTCTGTGCGTTGTGCTGCGTGTGTGTGTGTGTGATGTCTGTGCGTCGTGCTGCGTGTGTGTGTGTGTGATGTCTGTGCGTTGTGCTGCGTGTGTGTGTGTGTGACATCTGTGCGTTGTGCTGCGTGTGTGTGTGTGACATCTGTGTGTGATGCCCCATTGTGTGTGTGTGTGATGTCTGTGCGTTGTGCTGCGTGTGTGTGTGTGTGATGTCTGTGCGTTGTGCTGCGTGTGTGTGATGTCTGTGCGTTGTGCTGCGTGTGTGTGTGTGTGTGATGTTTGTGCGTCGTGCTGCGTATGTGTGTGTGATGTTTGTGCATTGTGCTGCGTGTGTGTGTGTGATGTTTGTGCGTTGTGCTGCGTGTGTGTGTGTGTGTGATGTTTGTGCGTCGTGCTGCGTGTGTGTGTGTGATGTTTGTGCATTGTGCTGCGTGTGTGTGTGTGTGATGTTTGTGCATTGTGCTGCGTGTGTGTGTGTGTGATGTTTGTGCGTTGTGCTGCGTGTGTGTGTGTGATGTTTGTGCGTCGTGCTGCGTGTGTGTGTGTGTGATGTCTGTGCGTCGTGCTGCGTGTGTGTGTGTGTGATGTCTGTGCGTCGTGCTGCGTGTGTGTGTGTGTGTGATGTTTGTGCATTGTGCTGCGTGTGTGTGTGTGTGATGTTTGTGCGTTGTGCTGCGTGTGTGTGTGTGTGATGTTTGTGCGTTGTGCTGCGTGTGTGTGTGTGTGATGTTTGTGCGTTGTGCTGCGTGTGTGTGTGTGTGATGTTTGTGCGTTGTGCTGCGTGTGTGTGTGTGTGATGTTTGTGCGTTGTGCTGCGTGTGTGTGTGTGTGATGTCTGTGCGTCGTGCTGCGTGTGTGTGTGTGTGATGTTTGTGCGTTGTGCTGCGTGTGTGTGTGTGATGTTTGTGCGTTGTGCTGCGTGTGTGTGTGTGATGTTTGTGCATTGTGCTGCGTGTGTGTGTGTGTGATGTCTGTGCGTTGTGCTGCGTGTTTGTGTGATGTCTGTGCGTTATGCTGCGTGTGTGTGTGTGATGTCTGTGCGTTGTGCTGCGTGTGTGTGTGTGTGTGATGTTTGTGCGGCGTGTGTGTGATGTCTGTGCGTCGTGCTGCGTGTGTGTGTGTGTGTGTGATGTTTGTGCGTTGTGCTGCGTGTGTGTGTGTGATGTTTGTGCGTTGTGCTGCGTGTGTGTGTGTGATGTTTGTGCATTGTGCTGCGTGTGTGTGTGTGTGATGTCTGTGCGTTATGCTGCGTGTGTGTGTGTGATGTCTGTGCGTTGTGCTGCGTGTGTGTGTGTGTGTGATGTTTGTGCGTTGTGCTGCGTGTGTGTGTGTGTGATGTCTGTGCGTCGTGCTGCGTGTGTGTGATGTTTGTGCGTCGTGCTGCGTGTGTGTGATGTTTGTGCGTTGTGCTGCGTGTGTGTGTGTGTGATGTCTGTGCGTCGTGCTGCGTGTGTGTGTGTGCGACGTCTGTGCGAGCAGGGGGATTTTCACAGACGTATGCTTGCGTCTGCGATCAGCTGGGCCTGCCTTGCCGGGAAGAGGTGCAGTGGGTGAGCTACCTGACTCACTTCACTGCGCCATCATCATCATTGTCTATAACACGACATATATACATTGCATTCTATTGTTCATATTTTTGGAAAAATTTTTGGCCCTCAATTTTATCCAGATTGTGCTAGGAATGTGTCATCTGGTTAGATGAAGAATCCATTTGGAACTCACAGTGCTATGCGAAACCCTTACAGAGCAGTCTGCACAAGTGGATATCACCACAGACTCACTTGTGAGATCCCTTCAAGAGACCTTCAATGAATGCGATGGCTGCTGCAGTGTGCAAACATTAGCGGGGAGAAGACAAAGGCGGCCATGCATGGCGTTGGCTACACTGCCTCCTCGTGCACCGTGCCGGCCCTAATCGGTGCACGCAAACATCACTGGGCTCAACAGCCTGTTAAAGGCTTCACGAGGGAACTGTGCGTGTGTGTGCGTGTGTGTGTGTGCGTGTGTGCGTGTGTGTGTGTGTGCGTGTGCGTGTGTGTGCGTGTGTGCGTGTGTGCGTGTGCGCGTGTGTGTGTGTGTGCGTGTGTGGGTGTGTGTGTGTGCGTGTGTGTGTCTGCAGGACGTGGACACCATCTACCTGTCCCACGACTCACGCGAGCTCAGCCTCAATGACTTCAGCCACCTGGACGGCAGGTGCACCTCAACTGCACGCACAGACACGCACAGACACGCGAAGACACGCACAGACACGCTCAGACACGCGCAGACACGCTCAGACACGCACAGACACACGCAGACACGCGCAGACACACTTTCACTTGCACATGCGCAGCCCGCGTGAGTGATGAGAGAGTGCCGCCGAACCACGGTGCTCAGTGGAGCGCGCAGACGGCTGCCCCGACCTGACGCGTCGCTCGTGTGTGCGTGTGTGTGCGTGTATGTGTGCCTGTGTGTGTGTATGTGTGTGTGTGCGTGTGTGTGTGTGCGTGTGTGCGTGTGTGTGTATGCATGTGCGTGTGTGCGTGTGTGCGTGTGTGCAAGTATGCGTGCATGTGTGCGTGCGTGTATGTGTGCGTGCGTGCGTGTGTGCGTGCGTGTGTGCGTGTGCGTGTGTGTACGTGCATGTATGCGTGCATGTGTGCGTGCGTGCATGTGTGCGTGTATGCATGTGTACGTGCGTGTATGCGTGCGTGTATGCATGTGTACGTGCGTGCGCGTGCACCCAGGGACCTGGTCCCCATCGTTGCGACGCTCGAGTTCAGCTCCTGGTTCACCAAGCTGCACTGCAAGGACGTCCGGCTGGTGCGTAACGATTTGGGCCGAAACGCACGACGGGTTTGTTCGCCGCGCTCTCGACTCGGAGAGTCGTGGTCGCGATTCGAGAAGCTGTCCTCCCAGCGCGCCTCGAATTCACCGCCCCGTTATCAGCCCGCTGCCGGGCGAAGGCGTCTCGGTGCCATGTCGGTTTATGGGCATTGTGCGACCATACTTCACCACGCTGGTCAAATGTGGGGTCGGTGTAGAGAAGGCCCAGAGGCCCGGTTCAGATGTCACCACTCGCCAGTGATGTTAGCCGTGGCGGGGAATTAAACTTGGGTTGCCGGGTTCATAGCGCAATGCGCTAACCACTGCACCACTGCTCCTTTCGACAATTCACGCCAGAGGTTGCAACCGGGTACCCGATACCCGTACCCTACCCGATACCCGGCTACCCGTACCCGTACCCGGCCGGGTACGGGTACGGGTACCCGTTTGCGACCCTGGTGCGGCCGGGTACGGGTAGACCGTGAGTCACTGGTGAGTCACCGTTTGTCACTCATTTCCCAACGTCTTGTCTCTTCTCACAATTCAAGTTCCTAGAATCAACCCACCCGCGCCTGCAACATGGCTTCATCCCAGAGGTCGCAATCAGGTACCCGATACCCGTACCCTACCCGTACCCGGCCGGGTACGGGTAGGGTACGGGTACGGCCGGGTACGGGTACGGGTAAGGAATCAAAACCCGTTCGTGACCTCTGCTTCACGCGGCCTCAAAGTGCACCTAGCCTGGCACAAGCGCCGTGGTTATGTCACCGCCACTTACTGGCGAATGCCGGTTATTGTTGTTGCTTTGTGTATTTGTGCGCATGGTGCATGTGTGCGCATGCCGTGTGTGTGTGTGTGTGTATGTGTGTGGTGTGTGTGTATGGTGTGTGTGTGTGTGGTGTGTATGTGTGTGTGCATGGTGTGTGTGTATGTGTGTGGTGTGTGTGTGCATGGTACGTGTATGCGTGTGTGGTGTGTGTGTGTGTGGTGTGTGTGTTGATGGTGTGTGTGTGTGTGTATGTGTGTGGTGTGTGTGTTGATGGTGCGTGTATGTGTGTGTGGTGTGTGTGTGTGTGTGGTGTGTGTGTGTTTTGATGGTGCATGTATGCGTGTGTGGTGTGTGTGTTGATGGTACGTGTATGCGTGTGTGGTGTGTGCGTGTGTGTGTGGTGTGTGTGTGTGTTGATGGTGCGTGTATGCGTCTGTGGTGTGTGTGTGTGTTGATGATGCGTGTACGCGTGTGTGGTGTGTGTGTGTATGTTGATGGTGCGTGTATGCGTGTGTGGTGTGTGTGTGTGTGTTGATGATGCGTGTATGTGTGTGGTGTGTGTGTTGATGGTGCGTGTATGTGTGTGTGGTGTGTGTGTGTGTTGATGATGCGTGTATGTGTGTGTGGTATGTGTGTGTGTTGATGGTGCGTGTATGTGTGTGTGGTGTGTGTGTGTTTTGATGATGCGTGTATGTGTGTGTGGTGTATGTGTGTGTGTTGATGGTGCGTGTATGCGTGTGTGGTGTGTGTGTGTGTTGATGGTGCATGGATGCGTGTGTGGTGTGTGTGTGTGTATTGATGGTGCGTGTATGCGTGTGTGGTGTGTGTGTGTGTTGATGTTGTGTGTGTGTTGATGGTGCGTGTATGTGTGCGTGTGCACCAGTCTGCAGAGGTCTGCGAGCAAGTGCTGCGCGTGATGTCGCGATCCTCGCGCCTGGAGGAGCTGGTGCTCGAGAACGTTGGGCTCAAGTCGTGAGTGCTCACGACGCATTGCATGCTGGGACATGCACAGGGGCATTCTGGGACGGGCACAGGTGCATGCTGGGCCTCGGTGGCTGCACTGCCGCTTCACGCCAGCTGCCATACCGCCACCGCCGCCACAACAAATAGGGTCCCAAACAACAACAACAATAACACCAATAACAACAACAACAACTTCAGGAACTGGATTGAGACCAGTTCAGTTCCTGAAGAAGGTCCCAGCACTTGGTGCAAAATGTCAGAGGTCGTGCCGAATAACAGGTTGTGCAACCTAAACACATATGGGTGAGCTGTACAGCACAACAGCGAAACTCTACGCAGTAACAATTTGTGTGTACGTATGTATGTTGAACTTTTTTCGCAACGTACGTAGCCAACCGTGCTGCAAATCGGAGGTGCGGGGGAAGGACAACAAACTAAACACAAAAAGTAGTTAGAAAGAAATGCATTTTTCAATCGAGATTTCAAAGTGCATAGCTCCAGATTTGTAAGACTCCAAATCTACCACTCGGTTGTGAATTGGCCAGAAGAGGGTAGCACAGCAAGGGAATTTTCGAACGCGTCTGTCCGGAGATTTGAGTGTTGCTCCCTCGAATGCGCGGATTTTTCCGGGTTTCTTCCGTTGTGCACAGGAAGGTGCGATTTGTAAAACACGGCGGTGTTCACAGCAGCGGCATCTTTCATAAATCGAGACACACGGAAACTTAGTTTGGCCAAAGCAACGTTTCCAAGATTTGCGTCTCCCTCCCCCGTGTACTGCTGCGCTGTTTCCTCCTCCTCCTCCTCATCGTCCTCCTCCTTCCTCTTCCTCCTGCCAGTGATTTTCTGCAGAAACTTGCCACGGCTTTGACCCAAAATCCTGCCAGCTGCCTCCACTCCATAAATCTGTCCAACAACAGCCTGGAGGACCGAGGTGAACACCGAACACACGCACAGACGCGGCACTGCACATGCGCGGCATCGCACAGACGCGGCACTGCACACCCGCTGCATCGCACAGACGCGGCACTGCACACCCGCTGCATCGCACAGACGCGGCACTGCACACCCGCTGCATCGCACAGACACGGCACCGCACACAGCACAGCACTGCACAGACACGGCACTGCACAGACACGGCACCGCACGCAGCACCGCACACAGCACAGCACAGCACAGACACGGCACTGCACAGACACGGCACCGCACGCAGCACCGCACACAGCACAGCACAGCACAGACACGGCACTGCACACCCGCTGCATCGCACAGACACGGCACCACACAGACACGGCACCACACACAGCACAGCACCACACAGATGCTGCACGGCACTCAGCAATGCATTCATCGATTGGAATTGTGCATAGCAAGTTGCGCCTCTTACTGGCAGACCACAGAACTTGGGCTTGTGCGGTCTACAGTTTCCCGTGCGTTTTTGAGATGTAATTTGCATGAATGACGCGATAAAAAATAAACGATTCTATCTACTAAGCCACAGCTCCTCCGCTCACCATGCTTGCACGTGTGTGTGTGTGTGTATGTGCGCCCTCATGCACGTGCAGGGCTCTATCAGCTGAGTCAGCAGCTGAGCCGACTTGGCAAGGGACTACGCAGTCTAAACCTGTCCCGCACAGCGCTCACGCTCAAAGGTACGATCACTCACTCACTCGCTCGGTCAGCTAGCCACGAAACCGGTCGCTCACGCACGTGCGCACTCACTCACTCAGTCAGCTAGCCACGAAACCGGTCGCTCACGCACGTGCGCACTCACTCACTCAGTCAGCTAGCCACGAAACCGGTTGCTCACGCACGTGCGCACTCACTCACTCGGTCAGCTAGCCACGAAACCGGTCGCTCACGCACGTGCTCACTCACTCACTCAGTCAGCTAGCCACTAACCCGCTCACTCACGCACGTGCTCACTCACTCACTCAGTCAGCTAGCCACGAAACCGGTCGCTCACGCACGTGCGCACTCACTCACTCACTCAGTCAGCTAGCCACTAACCTGCCCGCTCACTCACATGCTCACTCACTCACTCGGTCAGCTAGCCACTCACCCGCTCACTCACGCACGTGCTCACTCACTCACTCAGTCAGCTAGCCACTCACCCGCTCACTCACGCACGTGCGCACTCACTCACTCGGTCAGCTAGCCACTCACCCGCTCACTCACGCACGTGCGCACTCACTCACTCGGTCAGCTAGCCACTAACCCGCTCGCTCACTCACATGCTCACTCACTCAGTCAGCGAGCAACTCACCCGCTCACTCACGCACGTGCGCACTCACTCACTCGGTCAGCTAGCCACGAAACCGGTCGCTCACGCACGTGCTCACTCACTCACTCGGTCAGCTAGCCACTCACCCGCTCGCTCACTCACATGCTCACTCACTCAGTCAGCGAGCAACTCACCCGCTCACTCACGCACGTGCGCACTCACTCACTCGGTCAGCTAGCCACTCACCCGCTCACTCACGCACGTGCGCTCTCACTCACTCGGTCAGCTAGCCACTCACCCGCTCACTCACGCACGTGCGCACTCACTCACTCGGTCAGCTAGCCACTCACCCGCTCACTCACGCACGTGCGCTCTCACTCACTCGGTCAGCTAGCCACTCACCCGCTCACTCACGCACGTGCGCACTCACTCACTCGGTCAGCTAGCCACGAAACCGGTCGCTCACGCACGTGCGCACTCACTCACTCGGTCAGCTAGCCACTAACCCGCTCGCTCACTCACATGCTCACTCACTCAGTCAGCGAGCAACTCACCCGCTCACTCACGCACGTGCGCACTCACTCACTCGGTCAGCTAGCCACGAAACCGGTCGCTCACGCACGTGCTCACTCACTCACTCGGTCAGCTAGCCACTCACCCGCTCGCTCACTCACATGCTCACTCACTCAGTCAGCGAGCAACTCACCCGCTCACTCACGCACGTGCGCACTCACTCACTCGGTCAGCTAGCCACTCACCCGCTCACTCACGCACGTGCGCACTCACTCACTCGGTCAGCTAGCCACGAAACCGGTCGCTCACGCACGTGCTCACTCACTCACTCGGTCAGCTAGCCACTCACCCGCTCGCTCACTCACATGCTCACTCACTCAGTCAGCGAGCAACTCACCCGCTCACTCACGCACGTGCGCACTTACTCACTCAGTCAGCTAGCCACTCACCCGCTCACTCACGCACGTGCTCACTCACTCACTCAGTCAGCTAGCCACTCACCCGCTCACTCACGCACGTGCGCACTCACTCACTCGGTCAGCTAGCCACTCACCCGCTCGCTCACGCACGTGCGCACTCACTCAGTCAGCGAGCAACTCACCCGCTCACTCACGCACGTGCGCACTCACTCACTCGGTCAGCTAGCCACTCACCCGCTCACTCACGCACGTGCGCACTCACTCACTCGGTCAGCTAGCCACTCACTTGCCCGCTCACATGCGTGCTCACTCACCCACCCAGCCATCCAACCACTCGCTCACTCACTCACTTGGCCAGCCATCCAACCACTCGCTCACTCACTTACTTGGCCAGCTAGCCACCCACTCGCTCACTCACTTACTTGGCCAGCTAGCCACCCACTCGCTCACTCACTGGCTTGCTCGCTCACTCAATCACTCGCTCGCTTGCTCACTCCCTCACTCACTCACTAGGTCGCTCGCTCAATCATTCGCTCGCCCACTCCCTCACTCACTCGCTCGCTCACTCACTCACCCACCCACTCGTTCGCTCACTCACTCGCTCACCTATCCAGCCAGCCAACCACTGGCTCACCCACTCACTTGGCCAAACTAGTCACCACCCACTCACTCATTCACTCGCCCTCTTATACATCTAGCAAAAAGATTATGCCAGGCCAACATAGCCACGATGCACTGCCTGTTTTATAATAGGGCTTTTCCCCTTTTTTCTGGCAACAAAACTGAAACCTTTTTACGAGGAATCATGTCTGCATTAACCACAATACTTGCAGTCAAAATGCAAACAAAAAACATACTATGATTATATATGCATTGTCCTTGAAACTGTTTGGTCCAGACCAAGGGACGGCTTTCTTTCAGTTTCAAGGACAATGCATATATTATCATAGTGTGCAGACATGAATCCTCGTAAAAAGGTTTCAGTTTTGTTGCCAGAAAAAAGGGGAAAACCCCTATTATTATATTTTGGTACTGGCAAAGGAGGTTTAATGATGCACTGCCTGTTTGTTTACGATAAAGCTGAGTGATGTGCACTCTGATCAAGTTGTCCCGCGCACACAGTCGCCCACTCACCGCAACGTCCCCACCCCACCACCCACTTGGCTTGCCATGGGTCGCAGTCACAGAAGGATTCATGAATTTTTAAACAGGTCGGCAATTGCTGCTTTTACAGAGGTCATTGGGTGCCTGCGTGCGTGCGTGCGCGCATGAGCATTCCCCTCTGAAAGGTTCTTTGTAAATGTCTTGTTGTTGCTTGTGTCTGTGTATGTGTGTCCACGTGCATGTCCATCTGTGTGTGCGTGTGTGCCCGTTCTTACGTTCCTGTGCCATGTGTGTCTGTCTGCGGGCGTGTCCACGTATGTACATCTCTAAGTACACGCGTGTGACTTCTCGTATATCTGTGCGAACGTTGCCCATGTTGCCAACGTGTGCGTTGCGTTTCATTCCCACGTGCGTCCGCGTGTTGGCGTGCGTGTGTCCCTTGCGTGCGCGTCTGTGCATGTCCGTCGCGCGCGTATACGCGTGTGTGCGCGTGCGCAGGGGTGAACGCGATGTCGCAGGCGCTGATGACCAGCGAGTTGACCCTGAACTCGCTCACGTGCCTAGACCTCTCTGGTGTCATCCTGCGCGCAGATGAGACGTCGGTGAGCGCCGCGCAGACACCTTCCCCGCCACACCCCCTTGCCGTCACCCGCACAGGGAGTGGGCCGCCACTAGGTCGACTCAGCCGTGACTGGCGATTGTGCCATCTTCCCCCCTCCTCACCCAGAACCTGTACGCGTTCCTGGCGCAGCCCAACGCCCTCGCGGTGCTTGACCTGTCCGGCACGGAGAGCGTCGTGGAGACGGTGAGGGTCGCGGCGGCCGCGGAGGGGACGTGTGTGTGTGTGACGTGTGTGTGTGGTGTGTGTGTGTTACGCGTGTCTGTGACGCGTGTGTGTGGTGTGTGTGTGACGTGTGTACGAGTGACGCGTGTGTGTGGTGTGTGTGTGACGTGTGTCAGTGCCGTGCGTCTGTTACGCGTATCTGTGACGCGTGTGTGTGGTGTGTGTGTGACGTGTGTCAGTGACGTGCGTGTGTTACGCGTGTCTGTGACGCGTGTGTGTGGTGTGTGTGTGAGTGACCTGTGTGCATGTGACGTGTGTGCGTGTGACGTGTGTGCATGTGACGTATGTGTCTAGTGTGTGTGACGTGTGGCGTGCGTGACGTGCGTGTATGGTGCATGCGTGACATGTGTGCAGTGGTGTGTGTGTGGCGATGTCTCGACGAGTATGGCGCTGTCGCCTGTCAGATGTTCGGGGCGCTCTTGCGAGGCTGCTGCCGGCACTTGCAGGAGCTGCGCCTGTCAAAGAACGTCTTTTCCTATCGGTGAGACTCGCCCAACAGCTTGCAACCAACAGAGACAGAGACATTATCATTATGAGAGTTGTTTCTTTTTGTTTGCATTTTGACTGCTTGTGTTGTGGTTATTGCAAGCATGATCCCTTGTATAAAGGTGTCAGTTTTTGTACCAGTTGAAAGGGTTAAAACCTATTACTATATTTTGCCACTGGTAAAGGAGGTCTCGTAGTGTAAATGCTTACCCCAAACTCTCAATACTCTGATAGTGCGCTGTCTTTGAGTTGTACGCCTTTTGGCGTCATCTGGTCCAACACCAATGGAGACTTGGCTCTAAGAAAAGCTGTCTCGGGTGTGGACCAATCAACTTCAAGGACAGTGCATACATTATCAGAGTTGTTTCTTTTTGTTTACATATTGACTGCTTGTGTTGCGGTTATTGATCCCTTGTATAAAGGTGTCAGTTTTTGTACCAGTTGAAAGGGTAAAAACCTATTACTAGAGACACGATGTGTTCATGGCACTGCCATGTCAGACGGCGCTGCAGTGTTAGACGGCGCTGTGTTGTTTGTGCTGCTGTGTTAGATGCGTTCATGGCGCTGCCATGTCAGACGGCGCTGCAGTGTTAGACGGTGCTGTGTTAGCACTGCTGTGTTAGATGCGTTCATGGCGCTGCCATGTCAGACGGTGCTGCAGTGTTAGACGGTGCTGTGTTAGCACTGCTGTGTTAGATGCGTTCATGGCGCTGCCATGTCAGACGGCGCTGCAGTGTTAGACGGTGCTGTGTTAGCACTGCTGTGTTAGATGCGTTCATGGCGCTGCCATGTCAGACGGTGCTGCAGTGTTAGACGGTGTTGTTCGTGCTGCTGTGTTGGATGGCGCCGTGGTGCCGTCGCAGGAAGGCCCGAGACGTGCTGCCCTCCTGCAGGCGTTTCTTCAGCAGCGCTCTCATCCTGTCTCACATCGACCTCTCCGACACCCGCCTACCCGCCCCCGCCGTCCGGTGAGGAAGCCGGATCCTTCGCCTGCTCACCCGCTCACTCACCAACTCACTCACTCACTCACCCATTCATTCACCTACAAGCTCACCCGTGCAGGCATTCGCCCGCACAGGAACTCACCCGCTCATTCGCCCGCCCATTCATCTACAAACTCACCCGCTGCGCCACGGTGGAGTGGCGGTGTCACGTTGGCTGTGGGACAGGAGCTCCGCATACGAGGACCCGCGGGCTGTGGATTAAGGGATTTACCATCATTGGTGATGAATCGATGAGCACCTCGAGCGTGACCCCGGGTTGACGGCGTGACCTGGGGTTGACCCCGAGATCACCCCCCTTCTCCCTCCATGCTCACGGCGCCCCACAGGGAGCTGCTGCTGGGGCTGGCAGCGAACAAGCACCTGCAGGACGTGTCGCTGGAGCTCAGCGGCTGCGAGGTAAGAGGCACCCGTCGCGGACGAGTGAGTGAGTGAGCGAGCGAGCGAGCCAGTAGGGGAACGAGCGGGCGAGCCGACGAGTGGGCGAGCGAAGAAGTGGACTAGAGGGCGAGGAGGTGAGTGAATGAGTGGACTAGTGAGTGGGCAATTGAGCGAGTAGGTAAGTGAGTGAACTATTGAATGACTGGATGAGCAAGCAAATGAGTGTAAACGAGCGGGTGAGTGGGTGAGTTAGTGGATCAGTGAGCGGCTGAGTGGCTGAGAAGCTGAGTGAGCGGGTGATTGGGTGAGCGAGCAAATGACTGGCTGAGAGGATGCTTGGTTATTGAGTGAGTGGACAAGTAAGAGAAATGAGTGAGTGAGTGAGTGAGCAGGTAAAAGGATGAACAAGCAGCTGAATGGGTGAGCGAGCGGGTGAGCGCGTAGAGCCGGCGTGTTGATTCGCGAGCCATGGTGGCTGGCTGCTGCTGCCGTTGACAGTTGCGTCTGGAAGGATCCAAGGCTCTCAAGTACTGCCTGGAGGACGTCCCAAACCTCTCACGCCTCGACCTGGCCGACAACGGTAAAGCCACGTGCTCGATAAGGGGTGGGGGGGGTGGGAATGGGAGGGGGGGTGGGTGGGTGAGTGGATCCGCGAGTGTGAGTTGAGTCGCATGTTTTTGTCGCCCCAGGTCTGGATAGCGATCTCCTGTCGCTCATGAATGTCCTCGGCAAGAATCGCTCCATACGCCACCTCGACCTGGGCCGTAACTTCTCCAGCCTTAAGCCCAAGTGTGTGCTCACCTCCTCACCACCTCCTCACCCACCCACTCACTCACCCGCCTATCCACCCTCTCACTCACTCACCACCAACCTAGTGTACTCATCCAACCACCCGGCCACCCATTCGACTGCTCGTCCATTCGCCTGTTTGTCTTCTCTCTGCCTTGCTCACTTATCTTATCTTAAAGGAGTTCACATAGCTCCTGAACCAAGGCGCTTTACAAAAAATTAACAATGGTACTTATGAATGTAATGGTGGAGGTGAGGTGAATGAAATAGATGAGAGGATTCAACGGGCGTGAATTCGCGAAATCGATGACGGTAAATAACGATGAATGGATCCATCTTCTTGGTTCTTTCGGTATAGTCACGTAGAAGGGAAGTAATAAAATAATAAAAATAAAACATAATAAAACAATTCTCACGACGTTTTGGCCACAACGGCTGCTTGCGTTGTGGCCGAAACGTCGTGAGAATTGTTTTATTATGTTTTATTTTTATTATTTTATTACTTCCCTTCTTCGTGACTTTACCGAAAGAACCAAGAAGATGAATCCCTGCAGTCACGAAAGCTTTAAATCGAAAGATGAATGGATCATCATCTCTCATCCACACACTCGCTCTCTCTCATCCGCACACTCATCCCCTCCCTTCCCACTCGCCCCCTGCGTCCCCCCCTCCCCCCGTGTCACCTGCAGGATGCTGTCTAAGGTACTGGACGGGGTGGTGCAGCTGATACAGGACGAGGACTCGGTACGTAAGTCCGTGTCGGGTTTTCTCGGCGTTAAACGAGCACCCGGCACGTCGTGCAAACGCCGTCGCTGCCTCCTCGTGAAACGCCCCGGCCTTTTAACAGCACTCGGCCCCGACGGCCAGCGTACGCTACACGGGGGACCTTTGTCTGTTGCGCGGAGCAGATGCTGCAGTCCCTGTCGCTGGCCGACTCGCGGCTCAAGAGCGGCACGAGCGTCGTGGTGAACGCGCTCGGCAGCAACGCGACTCTCGCCAGCGTCGACTTGAGCGGCAACGCCATGGGGGACTTGGGGGCGCGCATGCTGGCCAAGGCGCTCGCCATCAACAGCTCGCTCCGGTGCGCGCACGCACACGCACGCACGCACACGCAACGCACGCACCCACACGCTTGGGTACGCACGCACGCACGCATGAACGCACCCGCACTCTGGTACACACGCACACATGCGCAGGCTCCTGTACGCACAAAGCGGTACACGTTTATGCTTCGGTGCACGTGTGCGCACGCACCCAACGCATGCACACACGAACACAACCGCGTGCTTGCCGTGAGCTCTCGGTGAGATCACGGTGTGTGCGGTAAGCTCTCGGTAAGAACGCGGTGTATGTGGCGAGCTAGCGGAGAGCTCACGGTGAGAACACGGTGAGATCACGGTGTGTGCGGTGAGTTCATGGTAAGAACGCGGTGTGTGTGGCGAACTCGCGGAGAGCTCACGATGAGAACACGGTGAGATCACGGTGTGTGCGGTGAGTTCACGGTAAGAACGCGGTGTGTGTGGCGAACTCGCGGGGAGCTCACGATGAGAACACGGTGAGATCGCGGTGTGTGCGGTGAGTTCACGGTAGGAACGCGGTGTATGTGGCGAGCTCGCGGGGAGCTCACGGTAAGAACACGGTGAGATCACGGTGTGTGCGGTGAGTTCACGGTAAGAACGCGGTGTATGTGGCGAGCTAGCGGAGAGCTCACGGTGAGAACACGGTGAGATCACGATGTGTGCGGTGAGTTCACGGTAAGAACGCGGTGTGTGTGGCGAACTCGCGGAGAGCTCACGATGAGAACACGGTGAGATCACGGTGTGTGCGGTGAGTTTACGGTAAGAACGCGGTGTGTGTGGCGAGCTCGCAGAGAGCTCACGGTGAGAACATGGTGAGATCACGGTGTGTGCGGTAAGCTCTCGGTAAGAACGCGGTGTGTGTGGCGTGCTAGCGGAGAGCTCACGGTGAGAACACGGTGAGATCACGATGTGTGCGGTGAGTTCACGGTAAGAACGCGGTGTATGTGGCGAGCTAGTGGAGAGCTCACAGTGAGAACACGGTGAGATCACGGTGTGTGCGGTAAGCTCTCGGTAAGAACGCGGTGTATGTGGCGAGCTCGCGGAGAGCTCACGGTGAGAACACGGTGAGATCACGGTGTGTGCGGTAAGCTCTCGGTAAGAACGCGGTGTATGTGGCGAGCTCCCGGTGAGAACATGGTGAGATCATGGTGTGTGCGGTGAGTTCACGGTAAGAACGCGGTGTGTGTGGCGAGCTAGCGGAGAGCTCACGGTGAGAACATGGTGAGATCACGGTGTGTGCGGTGAGTTCACGGTAAGAACGCGGTGTATGTGGCGAGCTCGCGGAGAGCTCACGGTGAGATCACGGTGTGACTCCCGCAGGACGGTGATCTGGGACAAAAATGGCACGACCGCCCAGGGCTTCCAGGATGTGGCCAGTGCCCTAGAGAAGTAAGTGTCACCTCGCGTACCCCCCCAGCGTGACCTCGCATGACCCCAGTGTCACAAACTCCCTCGATCATGTGGCCTCTTGAGCAATGCACCCTGATCCTAACCGATCTTGTCGGATGTGGAAAGCTGATCAGGCTGGAGCATGATTAGTACTTGCGCTGAATATTGCCTAGGAATATGGGCTCTCATCGGTTTGGCCAGTGAAGTGACCAGGAGATGGCACTACAGCATTGGATTCCTAATTCTATCGGTGTGGAGCTTAGAGTGTCATGTGAAATGCTCATGCATGGAACTGGCCAAACTTCCCAGTGTAGCAGGACCCACCTGATAAAGATTCTTGAGGCTCAGCAGACTTTCCTTGGTAAACAAATCAACATTATAACCTAGACGCGTCATTCAGACAGCGTCTGAATGACGCTGTCTTTCCGACAGACCTGTTCTTCACCTGAGGACGGCTGCTTGCGTTGTGGCCGAAACGTCGTGAGAATTATGGTTTTTGTGACGTTATTGAGCGTTCTTCTTGGTTCTTTCGGTAAAGTCACGTAGAAGGGAAATAATAAAATAATTTTTTTTAATGTTTTATTTTTATTATTTTATTATTTCCCTTCTACGTGACTTTACCGAAAGAACCAAGAAGATGAACTAGAATTCACAGCCCGTTGTGCTGGATGAAGGTCTCTCCATGTCGTGTCGGTCACGAGGATTGTTTGACCACACTTCACGACGCTAGCATGTGCGGGTCGGTGGCAGGTGGAGACCCAGGACTGGTTGAGACTACTGTTCGTCACTCTCGGCTCGCCGTGGCTCACGGCACACTGAGCTAACCGCAGTGCCACCGCTCCGCTCCTTAATCTCTCCGCCAGGAACTACAGCCTGCGATTCATGCCCCTTCCCATGCACGACGCGGCGGCCGCAATGAAGACGCAGCCGGAGAGGACAGAGGAGGCCCTGCAGAAGGTTCAGACTCGTCGCCCCATACACACACGCGCACACACGTGTCCACACGTGTGTGCGCGTGTGTGTATGGGGGATCTTTGTATGTGTGTGTGAGGAGAGGTAGTGCAGCGGTTACCGCACTGGGCTACGAACCCGGCAACCGTAGTTCGATTCCCGCTCGTGGCTAACACAAGTGATGGTTATCTGAACCGGTCCTGGTAGGTCAACTCGGCCTCAAATGAGCACCTTTTACAGTGTAATAAACATCGCCACTGGGGAGACAAAGGCAGCCTGGCGTGGTGCTGGCCACCCACCCCCTCTTGTGTCTTCATAGGCGGTCGCTAACAGCACTTGCCGCAACAGTCTGTTAAGGCTATATGGGGGGTCTTTGTCTTTGTGTGTGACCGTGGCAGATGGAGAAGCTGCTGTTGCGGAACCACGGCTCGCGGCGTTCGTGCCCGGAGCAGGCTTACCGCCTGCAGCACGGCATCCTCGCCAGCACATCCCAGCAGGTCAGGGAGTCGGGGAGGGCGGCAGGGGTTATGGTTGCCACCTGTCCGGGTGTGAATGTCCAGGCACGATCCGAACAGTCTTGAGGTCTGGTACCGCCGGTATTGTGTTGAACTTTGTTACAAGATACTGGACAGTCTTGATATGCCTGGCGCTGACTGAGATGTGTGGGTTTTGGTCTTGAGTTGAAAAGGTGGCAGCCCCCTCCACCGACTCACTGATTCACTCACCCACCCACTCATGCATTGATTCATTTGTCAAGTCGTTCAGTAGCTCACCTACTCACCCACTGATTCACTCATTCATTCACTCACTCACTCACTCACTCGCTCACCTGTCTCACTCACCTACCCACTACAGTTGCCACCTGTCCGGGAATTGGCATCTGTGTTTTTGCGGTAGGTAGTAATTGATTCGTACCGAGATCTTGTTGAACTTTATTCTATTTTACTGCACAGCCTTTATAGGCCTGGTGCTGACTGAGAAATGTGTGTGGGTTTGGTCTTCGGTGAAAAAGGTGGTGACCCAAGGGCAGCAAGAGGTCAGGGGTCAACAAATACCACAACGGGGATCAGTGGCAAGAGAATGTCGCTGTGTGCGTCTGTGTCTCTTTGTGTGTGCGAGTGCACGTGTGCGTATGTGTCCGTACGTCTGTGCGTGTCTGTGCATGTGTTGTACACGTGTGTGTGTGTGTGTGCAGATGTGGACGCGTTTGTATATGCGCGGGCATGCGTGTGTGTTGTTGTGGGTAGTTGGTAACACAGCGGTCCGTGCGCTGCGCTACGAACCCCGATTTGAATTTGATTTCCGCTCACGACTGACACCGGTGAAGAATATCTGAACCTGTGCTGGGCCTCCCCTGGCCACCCACCCCCTCGTGGGCCATGCCAGTTTTGTACGTATGTTGCATTTATTTTGGGCTGCACAACCGTGCTAATCGGACGTGCGAGCCCCAAAAGGTGAGAGAGAGAGCCTTCGCAGGTGCTACTCGCTAACAGTACTTGCCCGAACAGTCTTTTAAGGCTATACGGGGGATCTTTGCGTGCGTGTGTGTGTGTGCGTGGGTCAGCTGGTGGACAGGATGTGCGTGAGGGCCCAGGACCAGCTGAGGGCCCTGCAGACGGGAGGGGTGGGGGCGGCCGAGGGCCCTGTCCGCTCAGACATGATGCACGCTCAGGCCCTGCTGCAGGAGGCCAAGAACTCCAAGGCCGTACGTATGTAATGGGTTCCGGAGACACTTGTAGAGGAAACTTCTTTATTACAATCCAACAACACTCCATTCAGCCTAGGCACACAGCCTAGATACACTACTCTGGCTTCCTCGGAACTCGCCCTCACAAGGACGTAGAGCCGGGAGTTCCAGAGTCCCACCACTGGCCCTCACAGCGTCCCAGGGTCCTGAGATGGCTGGTCTTGGGTCTTGGGTCTTGAGCTGCGACTGGCCCCGATCGGCCAGGGAGCTGCCCTTTTATGCCTCGTCCCCAACGAGGGGTGGGGTTGTGTGCGCCCCCAGGTATCCCACAGAGCACACACAGCCCCCCCCCCCGTTGGTGGTGCCAAGGGGCTTAACTGGCTGGGGTGCCTAGGGTCCCAGCGCCTGGCGCAAAGGGGCTTAAGCGTTTGGGTTGCCTAGGGTCCCAGAGCCCCCAGCAGCCCCTCCCCTCTTATGTCACCACACGTATAATGGACATTGAACTCTGGCTGTTGCCATTGGGACAGGAGCAGATGGGCGGTGGGAGGGGGGGGGATAGCGCCATCCAGCCACCGTGGAGAGATGGTAACTATCTCGCCTGGTATACAGGAGGTCGTGGGTTCAATGTCGACCCTGACAACTGTATATTTGGAGGTTGCGTGTTCTCCCCGTGGTCGCGTGGGTTTTTCTCCGGTTCCTCAGTGCACCTTACCTGGTGAAATAAAAAATAGTTTCTAGTTTAGTTTAGTTCTAGGCCACGGACGGCTGGGGCTGGATTCACGGCAAACGCACGGCCGCACTGCTCGGTGGTGCGCTCCCAGTTTGCAGAATAATGATACAAATTCCTGCTTAGATAATTATTCAATCTAGATTTGAAGTTTTCGTGACCAAAGAGTATCGATAATTATTCTTACGTTAGCACATTTTATGACAACAGCAGCAGCAGCAGCACTTTCACTGCAATCTCAACATGTTAAATTCTATTGTTTGGATTAGGCCACTAAGTAACGATGTGACCCTAATCTGTGTTAAGAACCCTCCACCACCCGACACAGCTGGACATGCAATTGTCACGCAGTGCACAAGCGTTTAACAACACACCGGCTATTATTGTTCCAGCTCACAATCCCCGCAACCACAATTGTCAATCTCAAGATGCTTTACAAAACTGAAGAAACTACATTCGGATTAAATGGGGCATGACGAGTGGGTTAGGGGCAGGGAAAACAGGAGTGAGGGATAGAGATACCCAGCAATCGGGGCCCCAAATCAATAACAAACAAACAACATCGACAACAACGAGCCCCGGGGCAGCCAGGGCAGCAGCAGCAGCAGCCAGGAGTCCCAGGGCATCCTGGGTAGACCAGGGCCTATTCAGCACGGAGAAGGCAGCAGAGGAGAGAGCTGCAGTCCTCAATACGTAGGTATGCATGTTGAACTTCTTTAGCACCGTACTTGGCCAATTGCGCCAATCGGAGGTGCGGGGCAAGGACAACGAACTAACACACGAGAAACACTTTCACGGGAACTAACAGAAGCAGGGAAGAGTCTTTGCGGCAGAGGTCGCAACCGGGTACCCGATACCCGTACCCTACCCGATACCCGGCTACCTGTACCCGGCCAGGTACGGGTACCCGTTTGCGACCCTGGTGTGGCCGGGTACGGGTACGGGTAGGCCGTGAGTCACTGGTGAGTAACCGTTTGTCACTCATTTCGGGTAGGGTACGGGTACGGGTAGGGAACGGGCACCCGTACCCGGCCGGCCGGGTACGGGTACCCATTTGCGACCCTGGTGCGGCCCTGAACGGGTACGGGTAAGGAATCAAAACCCGTTTGCGACCTCTGCTTTGCGGCGGCAAAAACGGGGAGGAAGTTGCGGCCATGAGAGAAATTGCGCGGCCGATGGCGGACCTCGGACGTTCTTGCTCGAGCCGCGCGGCCGTGCGCAGCGATAGCAGAGAGGGACCGTCCCGAGCCTCGCGCCTCGCAGCTCACCCCAGCTTCCATCACCTCCCCCCGCCCTGCGCGTGCAGCTGCTGCCCACGCTGTTCCACCACAGCCCAGGGGGGCCCAACCCCCTCAGCGTGCAGATGGAGGAGACGACGGCGGAGGTGGCGGCCGTGCTCGACTTGCAGCTACAGGTGGGGGGGGGCTTCCATGCCACGGGGGGGGGGGGGGGGGGGGCAGTCGCCCGCTTTGCCCGGCAGCCCAAGTTCCATTCCCGATCGCGGCCCACACCAGTGACGATTATGTGAAGCGGTCCTGAGCCTCCCAGAGGCCAACTCAGCCTGAAATGAGTACCCGGTGCAGCGCGTGAACATCGCCACTGGGGAGACAAAGGCGGCCGGGCGTGGTGTCCACACCACCCTCTCGTGTGCCGTGCCGGCCTTCATAGGTGCTACAGTCTAACAGCAGTTTAAAATGTAATTGGCTTTCACACCAATATCCATAATAAAGGTTTTTTTGGGTAAGATCACAAAAATGTGAATGTGTCGTTAAACCCGCCACCACCCAACAAAGCCAATTAGTAGGGTTTGTCACGTACGCAAAACATGCCAATTACTACTTCAGCACCACCGGTGTCTTGGAGAGTAAACCCACAACATTTCTAATTGGAGTCCGACGTTTCGCTGGTGATTACAACCATCCTCATCAGTCGACAGCCAGAATTGTGAAGAAGTCCTCCTGTTTCGGTCTTAAATAACGGGAGTGACATTGACGTCATCACTGCGGGCCTATCGGGGTTTCCGCGTCGGTGCGTGATGTGCTTAGCGGGTGCGCGCCACCTGCGGTGCACGTGGATGCATGCCACGTGCCGTGCGTAGCGGACGTCGTATTCGTGGGGCGCGTGTGCGTGCGGCGTGTGGCGTGTGCGGCGCACAGGCGATGCTGGAGGCGATGGTGCGCGTGGGGGAGGGGCTGTGCCCACACACGACGGCGGCGCCGGGCGTCCGTGCCGCCCTCCTCGCCGCCGGCGCTGAGAGAATCTCCGTCCCGCGCTCGCTCGTGCGGAGCCTCGGCCTCGAGCAGGCGGCCGTGGAGCTCCACGACAAAGCGAGGTGCGGGGAAAACCACGGGCGCCACGTGCTCACGCAACCGCTCGCTCAGCCACTCACTCTACCCGTACTCCTACTCACCGACTCTACACCTCTTGTACAAAGACGCCGCTCAACCCTGGCTGAATTGTCCCCCGTGTCATCATCTATCCTGCTGTGTCTCTGTCCGTGCGCTCGGCTATCTCTGACCCTGTCACTGACCGCGTCCTCCAACCCCCCCCCCCCCCCGCGTGTCTCCAGCGAGGTGCGCCTGTCCCTGTCGGCACTCCTGGCGGACCGCATCACGGACAAGCTCTTGGAGCAGCTGTGCGGCGTCCACGCCAAGCTGGTGCGACGCGCCACGGTCACCTCCTCCTCCCGTCGCCGAGTGTCACCGAGTTTTCTTTTCCCGTAGCGGTGGCGGGGGGAGACCCGCGACCGGTGGGCCCAACGCGGCCCACACAAGATGTACCCCCCGCCTCCCCCGCCTCTCGCCATGACCATCTTAGATACACTAATCGGGTACTGGAGAGGAATATTTTTGAGCTGGCAGGGTCGCTTTGTCGATGCGCACTGTCCTAGCGCGATCAACGTTCAGCGTCAACTAGATATATGTATGTGTGTTGAACTTCTTTCGCACCGTACGTAGCCAGTTCTGCTAATCGAAGGTGCGTGGGGCCGCCCAGAATTAGATTTTTTTTAATTCTGCTCGACCCCTGGTGACCATCCGGTTCCCCACCTCCGCTTGATAGCAACAACCGCTACTTCCTCCTAAATTCTAGATTTGAAACTTTCGTGACGCAAGGATTAATATTCTTAGGTTTTTTCGGTAAAGTCACGTAGGTAAAATTTTTTAATTTAAATTAATAAAATTTAAATTAAAATCACGGCGTGATAGCTGTATCAAGTCACTTGATACAGCTATCGTGCTGTGACGGTTCCACCTGAAGACGGAAGCTTGTGTTGCCTCCGAAACGTCGTGATTTTTATTTTACTTTTATTTATTTTAATATTTTTACCTACGTGACTTTACCGAAAAAACCTAAGAATATTCCTCCTAAATGTCACCTCTCCCGCCGCCACGAGCCAAACAGCCGTGGGGTATGAAGCGGTGCGCGCTGACATTGACGCTGCCGCCCCCAGGCTGGGCACCTGGCTAGCCACGGCCTCGCGCTGGGGGGGCAGCCGCCTCCCGCAGGACAGACCTCACCGCAGGAAGACGGCGCTCACTCCGAGGAGGCCGACATCGTCACGGTAAGCGCAGCCGGCGTATTCCGGTCGACGCCGGAGCCTGAACTTGACTTTTTCCTCGCGTCCCCGCCGATCCAAGTAAACCCTTTGACCTCTTCGACTTTGACCTCTTCAACCCCTCCCCAGATGTCGCCCGTCTCACGCAAGCGGAGCCTTCGCAACAGGAGGATGCGGCCGGTGTCGCGTGCCTTCGGTATGGCCGCCCCCGCCTGCCGGCGTCTGCCGGCGCTCGTGAAATTTCACTCGCGGTGTTCTCGTCCCGTCGTTTCATTTCCTTCCTGCCTCTCCCCCACAGCCGACGGCGCGCTGGATGGCGGAGCCGTGGCTGCGACGGCAGCGGCGCAGAAGGGCGGCACGAGCGAGCTGCCGCCGATGGACGTGTCGGAGCCGCCGCCAGGAGATGCGGGGAGGCTGGAGCACGTGACCAAGACGAGACCCAAGAAACCGGGTCGGCCGGGGAGGCAGCACCGCCCGGCCGTCTCCGCAAGTCTCCGCGCTGTTGTGAGTGCTCGTCAGCAGTCGCACGAGGCGGTCACGAGTGCGGGATCCACACCAAAACGCCACGAGCCTACTGCGGATGGCTCGCACGGGAATCGCGATTCCCACGTTCAAGAAATTCTAACTTTAACGGGATTGGAATGAGGATTCCGCTACAGTAAAACTCTCCCGATAGAATCCCATTCATTGCAATAGAGATGCAGGAATTGCCACTCAAACGAATCGGGACTCTTTGAGAGCCTTGGAAAAGGCCCGTAGAATCCTCGTTCATTTAAGTGGAGATTTTCCCGAGTTGACCAGGCCTCACGGGTCCTGCTGTCTTGCCCGATGTCCTAACTTGATTTCTCAGTTGCTGTGACCATGCACGGACAATGACGTTTTCTACGTGTACGGTTATGTTCATCGTAAATATATTATAATGAGCAACGGAGGTTAGTTTATATGACCCCACACCTCTACATTGACCTCTGCCCCCACACCCCTCCACCGACCCCCCCCCCCTCCACCCCAGCAGGATGAGGGAGCTGTGGATGAAGGAATCGCTGAGTTCTTCACCAAGAAAGTCCTTCCTCCTTCAGCCAGGCTCCAGTGAGAAGCACAAACCGGCAGTCATCATCACTGTCACCACCACCATCATCATCATCACCACCACCATTGTCACCATCATCACTACCATCGTCACCATCATCGTTACCATCAGCATCATTAGCGTCACCATCATCTTAATGTTCATAAGTAAACACTACCACCATCAACACCATCATCGGCACACACCACCACCTCCATCATCATCATCACCTCCCGTCACCCCCACCACCCTTGTGAAATCAGCTGTAGTTGTGTAATAAAGGTCGTTTAGGTGACTTCTGGAATCCGGTCTTTATTCGCTTTTCATTACAACACTCCTTCACGCTGCTGACAGACAGCGTGAGAGGAATAGAGAGAGACACGCGCAGCTACGTGGCAACTTGGACCCCCGCTCTCGCGTGGCCTCCTCCTCCGTTCGTTCCAGTTCTGACCACGTGTTGCTCGTCTCCACCCTTATTTAATACCCGGGTCACGTGGTACGTTTCCACCAATCCTGGTTAGCCTCTATGGAATCTTCCAGACTCCCCCGTAGGCTCCCGGGACCACGCCCCTGACTCGTCCCCCCATTGGCTGTGGCCAAAGCCAGCAGAACCAATCCTCTACAAACAGCTGTCACCTTTCCATTACGTCAGGGCCACGCCCCCAGGCTTCCCCCCATTGGCTATGGACCAGGACCGGCAGAGCCAATCATCGTGACGAGTTGTGATACGTCAACGACCCGGATATAACCTCACGTTACAGTTGTACAATATAGGGCGGCAGAAGCGATCTCAATGATTATGCTCCCACTCTTATTGCCGCTCGTTCTGCCGCTCCTCTTGCTGCTGCTGCTCCTGCTGCTCCTGCTGCTGCTGCTGCTCAGGGCTGTGGGGACAGAGAGGGGACAGCACCCACAGGAAGAAGGCCCCAAGGGCAGGAAGGGCAGCTTCTTCTCCTTCCTGAAGCCCTGGGCCCCACGCCCACCGCAGCTCACGTCTCAGCCCAGCTTGGAGCTGGGCCCGGCCTCCACAGCGCCCGACAGGTGTGTGCCCGGCCACACCACACGGCTGGAGCGAGAGAGTGTTTTGAACTCGTAGAATTTGGGAGTCAGAATACTATTCTTAGGTTTTTTCTGTAAAGTCACGTAGGTAAAAACATTAAAATTAATAAAAGTAAAATAAAATAAAAATCACGAAACGTCGTGATTTTTATTTTATTTTACTTTTATATAAAAATCACGAAACGTCGTGATTTTTATTTTATTTAACTTTTATTAATTTTAATGTTTTTACCTACGTGACTTTACCGAAAAAACCCTAAGAATATGAATCCTTGCAGTCACGAAAGCTTCAAATCTAGAATAGTCAGAATACTACTTTGTATGTGGTCCCTGCCTGGGGTGCAAATTTTGTAATAGCAATATGACCCCCCCCCCCCACCTCCCACCTTTCCCCCACTGCCTGGGGTAAAAATTATGGTTATGGCCGAGGGTTCTGACACCTCCTTGGGTCAGCGTTGGACTTGGGGAGGTTCATATAGTGTGTAGAAATCTGATGCCCAGCATCCCAGGGTAAAAAGTATATGGAGGTCAAAATATTGTCTCACACCGCCGTCATTCACCACTAAGCGGCTAGGTGCACTTTGAGACCCACTGAGATGACTGACAGATACATCACCTGTGCTCCCTACTGCGCCAAATTTTATCCACCCGGCGTTCCACTCTTTGTTGTGAGCACCGCTCCTCCACCGTTGTTGGCAGGCGACTGCCTCCAACTGCCCAGTAGTGTCCTTCCTCCTGCACAGAGGCCGATCTCGACACCACTGGTACCGGTCATCGGCAAGTCCAATCAGCTCCACGTCCTGTACTGCATCTTCTCCAGCCCGTGCCATGCCCATGGTCGGAAATCGCAGAGTTTTCCTTAACTTGACGCATGTCCCCGCGTGTGCCCGCCTTTCCGCCACGTAACCCCGTGTATTATGTTTTATTTTTATAATTTTATTACTTCCCTTCTACGTGACTTTACCGAAAGAACCAAGAAGATGAATCCCTGCAGTCACGAAAGCTTTAAATCGAAATGTAACCCCGTGTGTTATGGCGTGTCGCAGTGTGTGTCTGTGTTCCCTGTGTGTCCCTCTTCTGGCGCGTCTCCACGTCTCCCTACGTGTCTCCACGTCTCCCCACGTGTCTCCACATGTTTCAGTGTGCCCCTGTTTCTCCCCACGTATCCCCACGTGTCTTCAGCTCTGAGTCGTCGCTGCCGCCGCCGCCGGCAGTGGAGAAGGACGCGGTGGAGTTGGCGCGCGAGGGCCCCACGGAGGCGGCCGCAGCAACGGAGGAGTCGGCGCCCCCCGTGGAGCGGTGGCGCTTGTTCGGCGTCCCCGTCATGATGCCGCCCCACCCGACTGGCCCGCCATCCCAGCACCCCGATCTCACCTCCGGCAGGACCAAGGTGACCGATCGCAGCGTGCGTTGCACACCACGTGACCTTCGCTTCCTGTCTCTCCCTCTCGTTCGTTCTCTTGAGTTCCTCCGCCGCCCGAGGACAGATCCGCGGCACGGGTTCCCTCCATCCGATCCGATCCTGGCTACCCGGCAATCCGCGCTCGGGTTTCAGAGGCAGGGCTACGGACGAACGATAGAGGAGGTGTCCCCCGCGCCTTCCACAGCGGCGGAGTTTAGGCGACACCGTCGCCGGATGCAGTTGAACGTCGCGCCCAGGACGTAATTTGGATTTTCCCAAACGGATAAACGCGTCCGCACCCCGGGGGGGGGGGGACGCTGCACAGGACGTGCATCTTGCGCATCGCAGCGGGGACCGAGTCGTTTAGCAATCGCGCACCCTCTTCACTCACCCTGCCTTGTCTCCCTCGCACTCCCGCGCTCCTCCTCCCGTCTGTCCGCCCACTCCCCCTGCTGCACGGTGGCGGCGGATTTCCGTCGTCCGCAGAAATCGGATTCGGTCAGCCAAGACGACGACGACTCGACGGACAGCAAGAGCTACGCCCCGGGCCCTGGAGGTCAGCCAGGTCCATGACCCCTCCCCTCCCTCCCTCCCTCCCACCTTCCATCCCTCCCCTCCCCTCCCTCCCTCCCACCTTCCATCCCTCTCCTCCCACCTTCCCTCCCCTCCCACCTTCCCTCCCTAAGTGACTTTACCGAAAAAACCTAAGAGTAAGGATCTCCTCCGTCCCCCGATTCGCCGCGAGTGTTGCGTCGTCGCGGGCTCGGCGGCGGTGCACGTGGCACCCGCGGTGACTGGCGCTCGGCGTCGCCCCGCAGGCTCCGCAGGGGAGAGGAGGATGACGGCGCGGCGCCGGGCCCTGCAGCCGCCCGCGAACCGCGACCTTCGCGAGGACGACGGTGACGTGGTGCTGGAGGGCCCCGCGACGGCCGTCTGGCGGTGCCGCCCCAACGGGCCCAGCGGTACGCGGCGGCGACGTCATCGTTGTGGGCTGTGCTCAATCCGCTGCTGGATGATGGCTTCCCCAAGTTGTCACCATCTCTCGCGGTCTTGCAGTGCAACAATTCGTCCAGTTCCGTCTCTTGCGTGGCGGCGTGTTCCCTGCCTTGACTGCCACTGCATTTCTCTGTCTCGACCACCGCCTCGTGACCCGAGTTCGATTCCCGCTCGTGGCCAACACCAGTGACGATTATCCCCTACGTAGACTCGGCCTCAAATGAATACCTGGTGCGGTGTGTAAACATCGCCACTGGGGAGACAAAGGCTGTCGGCGTGGTGCTGGTCACCCACCCCCTCGTGGACCGTTCCGGCCTTCATAAGTGCTCGCTAACAGCACTTGCTCCTAAGGCTATACGGGGGGATCTTTGTTTTTGTGTCCACCCACGCAGGGGATGAGGGAGATGGCGAGGAGAATGCTGCGAGCGAGTCACAAGCGGCATCCTCTCCTCGACTTCCGAAGAAGCACGAGGCCGACCCGGCACCCAAGCGGCCGGCCGTCCCCCGGGCCGCCCTGCAGCCTCGAGGTGAGCATCGCGGGCCACTTGGGCCTGCGTGGGTCCGCGTGTGTGCGCACTGTCGTTGCGTTGAGGTTGATGCTCGTGGTTGCATTTGGGTCCATGTTTGTGGTCGTGAGGAGGTTGATGTTTGTGGCAGTGTTTGTGGTTGTGTCATTGCCGTTTCTTCTTCTGCGGCGGTGGCGCCACCACCAGCGCATGATGGCGAGCGCCGCGCATCCAACGTGTGCCCGGGCGCAGGCTCAGCAAATCGGTGCCGCCCGGCCTCCATGGTAGAGGAGGGCAGCCCCAGCTCGGTGGAAGACACCGTCTTCTCTGACCCTGCCAACCAATCACAAGCCTCGGCGGCAAGGCCCGTCACGGCGGAGGCGGAGCCTCGGAGGTCACGGAGGATGATAGTGAAGTGCCACTCGCTGGGGCAACAGCTGGACGAATAGCCGGTACGAGGGAATGCCCGCAAACTCTACGGGCGTCGCGTGCCAAATATCACGCGGCTCTTAACGTCTGCGACCAATGTCCTCGAACGCCAACAACCACGATTCCTACCGTGCTGTATGCGCCGAATGATCGGTGATAAGCATGTGTCCTGTATGTTGAACTTCTTTTGCACCGTACGTAGCCAACCATGCGAATCGGAGGTGCGGGGGAAGGACAACAAACTCACAAAAAAAATCGCGACATTCATTTCAATTAGCCTCGCAACATCACGCGGGGACGTGTTTACTACTCGTCAGGTTGCACGCAGCAGGGGTAACCGACGTAACGTCACTTTTTACGGAAAACACCGGTGAACGTGCAAAGGTGTCCCACGGTGAGTGGCAAAGGACTGCAGTTTGTGAAACCCTAGCTCATCCCAATTGCCCGGTGAGTCTCGTTTAATCTCAAGTGCCATCTCAGCCCCCCCCTCCCCTCCGCTGAGTCCTCGCTTTTTCGCGCATCCGACACCAATAAGGAAGTCGCCCTGATGTCCACCCGTCACATCCACCCACAGTCAACCGCAACGGCTTCTGCAGCTCCACTCTTCCCCAGGCTTCCCACGGGAAACACCCCCGGGAGGCCTTTGTGGGATTCCCCCTATCCCTCGTGAGTCACAGCGTCGCTTGGCTCGTCTCTGATGCCGCGTTTCCACGGCCACCACGGACCCGCCCAGGTTCCCATGGCAGCCGTACCAGTTATTGGGGCTGGGGCACCGGGCCCACAGTATCCCTTTCATCGGCAAAGACACGGCGCTTTCATCTGCACTGCCCAGAGAAGCAGGTCGCACTCTTGCAAACGAGACCATACCCGGCTCTCTCGAGCTCGTCTCCAGGTTAAGCAATTCACCTCGTCCTGAAGGCCACAGGGTCAACACAGATAAGGGAACGAGTTGCCAGCAGCGTCCCTTTGCGCAACTCCAGCAGCTGCGACTTGTTTCACGTCATGGACTTTGACTGAGCTCGTTTGTGAAGCCACTGTTGGATGAAGTGCCTCGCCATTCCATATCGGTAATAATAAAAATAGTTCAATTTGTAACGCGCGCAAATTTGCAAACGTAGTGGCCGCAACTCAGAGGCGCGGAGCCAAGCTCAGAGTCGTTCGAAAGCACGTGATTGTAGAGGTGAGTCTTTAAGTCTTTCTTGAAGGAGGCGATTGAGGTGATGCTGCGAATGTGCAGAGGGATATCGTTCCAGACTGTTGGGGCTGCCACCGAGAAACGGCGCGTAGACACGATGACCATCCTGGATCTTGGTATCGAGAGGAGGTCGTGAGTTGCGCTGCGCAGGCATCTGCCGTGTGCTGAGCTGCAAGTTGTCATGGGGGTTGTTTGACCATACTTCACCGTGCTGGGCAGCACCGGTTGTTAACTCATCTTAGCTCGATTTAACTCTAGATTACGTTAAACTAAAACAGTTTTTTTCCTGTTAACGCTCGTTTCCCACCGGCTGCAGCGGCGAAGGAGCAGGAGAGGCTGTGGCTGACGGCCCCGTGCCGTGCTGCTGATGCTGGAACAGGCCTGGGCCACCGCCTGCTGCCCCGGGTCGAAGGAACCGAGCTTGAATTAACCTCCTGAGCTGTGCGCTGGTCTCCCTTTAAGCGGTGCCTTATTTCACACGCGCTCATCTCGCGGTCCCACGCTTCCTTCGAACGTGTTGCGTCGATGTGTGCAACTGTAAATCCTCAACGCGCAAACGTCGCTCGCTCCGCTGTGCATGCGAGCCGCGGGTAGCGGTGAGGGACTGCTGGTTTAACTCTTGCTAGCGGGGCCACGCTCAGCGTTGCTGCCACCGGTGATTGTTCAAGACATGGGGAGTCACGTTTTCGGGATGGGTGGTGCAGTGATTCGCGCTCCGTGCTATGAACTCTACAACCTGAGTTCGACTCCCAGAAACGGGTCGATGCTGGGTGAGTAAAACACAGATTCCATTAATTTGGACCAGTTCTGGGCCTCCCCTAGGTCCAGAATCTGCTACAATGTGTAAACATGAACACAGGGGAAAGGAAATCAGCCGAGTGTAATACTGGCCACATCCGCCCCTGTCGTGTGGCAGAACCGGCCTTAATAAGTGCTCGCTGACAGCACTTGCCCTGACGGTCGTAGGCTACACGGGGGACTTTTACACGGGGGACTTTTATACGAGGTCAATGTATAAAAGAGCCACTCCCAGGCTCCGGGGTCACAGTGTTCATTGAATTCTTCCTTCCACCGAGAAATGGAAACTGAGATTTGCCAAGCCACGATCGCCCAAGGTCCGGCGCCTGAATATCACCAGGGCCCTGGTCTGTGCTCCTCCCCACTGAGTCATGAACCATTGCTGTTGACGCCAAGTGCTGCCAGTGTCTCGTTATAAACTTGAACTCGCAACTGTTTTTTGTGATGTTATTGAGCGTTCTTCTTGGTTCTTTCGGTAAAGTCACGTAGAAGGGAAATAATAAAGTAATATTTTTTTATTATGCTTTATTTTTCTTATTTTATTATTTCCCTTCTACGTGACTTAACGAAAGAACCAAGAAGATGAATCCCTGCAGTCACGAAAGAAGCTTTAAATCGAAATTATTGAGCGTTCTTAACGAGTGTAGTGTCATTCTGGATTGTTAATGTTATGGTCAGTATTTGTTCATGTTTTGCAGGGGCGGTATTTTAATAATTGTCGTTCTGCACTGTTGCTATGATTAATGCCAAGGAATGTTCAAGCAATGCAAAGCAAAGGTTGCGTGTGCAAACGATGGGAGGCTCAGTGGCACCGCGGCTGCGAGCGGTCGCGCATTGACCTCTACTTCGTGGGGGTTGCAGAAACTCGGCAAAGTTATCTCACGCCGGACCACAATCCCAGGCTCCAACGATGGGTTACGTAACACCCACTCTCTTAACATATCCCAAAGCGCACGCGGTACGCTCGGTAACATAACCCAGCAGCGTTTTGTTGTTGTTTGTTTTGCTGCTGTATGAAGGTGAATATGCTTGAATGGAAAGTGGTGTGTCAGTCATTTTCCACGTTAAAGAGAATGTGGCGGGAGGTGTGAGGGTCTGGGTCAGAGAGACGCGGTTTGGCCGGGACACGAAGCCGTTCAAGTCTCCCGCTCGCTCCTCTTGGCAATGGGTTAAAAGCGATTGGAACCGCTACGACACGATGCGTGCGCTGACTTGATTAGTCAAATCGTGAGGAGTGGGAATTGATAGGAGCTGGTCCAGTGCCTTTCCTCCCGGGCCCCTCATCCATGCTGGCACTGGGTATACGCGTGCAGTATTGTAGCTGTTGAGTGTGCAGGCGGTGTTACTGCACGGGGCCCACGGGCTAGAGGGGCCCAGGCACTGGGTTGCAAGGAGGGGAATGGCAAACAGGGCCCCCCCCCCATTTCATTCTTTGCACCAGGACCGTGCTGACCAAGATACGTCGCACGGAGGCCGCGTTGGCAAGACGTCATGAGGACGTTCATCGTGGCTTTTACATCGAATTTATACCATTCATACTTTTGATATAACAGTTGGTTTAATAGTTATGTAATTTGTTACGTAAACTCGTGCAATGTTATGCTGTGCGCATACTGTAAAGCTGAATTAAATCGAGGTTCGCACTGACTGTGAGCAGTGTGTTTTAATAATGAATCTGCCATTTACACGATTTCAGACGTACGTTTCACTTGAAAGATATGGGTAAACAATTAAATGCAAGAAGTGGATTTTACTTATGTCAACAAAATAGGACTGCGATGATGATGATGCAATTAATCTCTCCACCTTGACAGGGGAGAAATCCTCATGAAATGCCCAGGTGTCGGACATTCTCAGTCGAACTGTGACTGATACACGCTGGGATGGTGATGGTGCCTTCAGTTTTGTGAAGTCGTCAACAGTAAACATGGAACGTTGGGCCAACGTTGGGTCCAACGTTGGTTCAACGGTTCCAACCGCACGATGACTGGGTGAACTTCAAGATGACGACCCACGTTTGTTACGATGATGATTGTGAACTGTTGACTGTGTTGAGGGTGTCTCCATGGTCCTGTTGTTGAGTGCTAATGCCATGGCAGCTGGCAGGCCTGCCCATCTCTTTATGACAGACCAGAGGGATGTTACAGAGAGACAAACAGACAAAGATCCCCCGTGTAGCCTTAGACTGTTGGGGCAAGTGCTCTTAGTGAGCACCTATGAAGGCCGGCACGGCACACGATGGGGGTGGGTGTCCAGCACCACGCCCGACCGCCTTTGTTTCCCCAGTGGTGATGTTCACATACCGCACGAGGTACTCGTTTTAGGCTGAGCCGACCTAGGACCGGTTCAGATAATCGTCATTGATGTTGGCCGTGAGCGGGAATCGAACTCGGGCTGCTGGATTCATAGTGCAGCGTGCTAATCGCAACACTACCACTCCCCACATAGCCCCCAACACTACCACACACGTGGTCCAGACAGTTCACAATTTTACAGTGAGATGCGCACGTGCTTTTCTGTAAACCAGTGATTTGCCGGTGAGTAGTGATGAAGATGTCACTGGGCTACGAAGTGTCCAGGAGACTGCAGTACAGCAAGTGGGCTGTGTGGCCCTTTGCATCCAGCCAAGTGGCTCCGTGGTAGAGCAAGTGGCTCACAATTGAAAGTTCAAATGCTGGTTGGGGCTTGACTCATCATCCCTCTGGGGTATGGTAAAACATTAGTACCACTTTGTGGCAAGGTCAACAGAGGTTGTCCTTTAGATAGACTCGCTCCCGCCAGAGGAATGTGGAATTACACCACTGACTCAATTATCACTTAATCAAAAACATAACTTTGACCTTATTGGTTCTTTCGGTAAAGTCACGTAGAATTGAAATAATAAAATAATAAAAATAAAACAATAAAATAATTCTCACGACGTTTCGGCCACAACGCAAGCAGCCGTCCTCAGGTGGAGAACAGGTCTGACTTTGTCTCCTCGACAGACCTGTTCTCCACCTGAGGACGGCTACTTGCATTGTGGCCGAAACGTCGTGAGAATTATTTATGTTGTATTTTAATTATTTTATTATTTCAATTCTACGTGACTTTACCGAAAGAACCAATAAGATGAATCCCTGCAGTCACGAAAGCTTTAAATCGAAATATAACTTTGACCATTGAGTGTTATCCGTTCGTATGCCTGTGGGGGCTTCTCCAGACCTGTGTACTCTGCTTTTCCCCACACATGCAATGAACGCCTTAATGGATCTGGCCAAACGTGTCCGTTCAGCAGCACACTTCTGAAAAGCAATCTTGAGAGTTGGCGAGGTCTATTATTTTTCGATTTAAAGCTTTCGTGACTGCAGGGATTCATCTTCTTGGTTATTTCGGTAAAGTCACGTAGAAGGGAAATAATAAAATAATAATAAAATAATTATCACGACGTTTCGGCCACAACGCAAGCAGCCGTCCTCAGCTGTCTTTCCGACAGACCTGTTCTTCACCTGAGGACGGCTGCTTGCGTTGTGGCCGAAATGTCGTGAGAATTATTTTATTATGTTTTATTTATATTATTTTATTATTTCCCTTCTACGTGACTTTACTGAAAGAACCAAGAAGAGGTCTATTATTCTTTGATAAATGGCATTCCTAGAACATTGCGCAAAATGTCACTCTGCCAAATTCATTTAAATCGGTACAGAAGTTATCCGGCCTCAGGTGGTAACAGTTGATGGTATCTCTGTGGCGCAGTGCTGCTTCTCAAACGATGTTATTCCACGGCACTCACACTATGGAGCTTGCTAGACCTTCGCGGCCACACCGAACCAGAAAAATCACGGTGGGTCCCCGTGTGGATGGGTTGGTTGGTGACTATGTGGGCGGGTGGGTGGGAAAACCATTGGTAGCCGAGAGAGAATTCACGATACCTTTACCTATTCTAGATTTGAAGCTTTCGTGACTGCAAGGATTCATATTCTTAGGTTTTTTTCGGTAAAGTCACGTAGGTAAAACATTAAAATTAGTAAAAGTGATTTTTATTTTATTTTACTTTTACTAATTTTAATGTTTTACCTACGTGACTTTACCGAAAAAACCTAAATATATGAACCTTTACCTATTCTTACTGATCTCATCGAGAACGAGCAAATGCAGGCGGTGCTGCCGAAATCCGCGACAGGGAATTTGATTGTTGACGAGTGGAGATGAACGTCACGAAGGAAGTTAAAGCTTCTAAAAGCAGCTGTTTGCCCAAATCGCAGCAGTGCCCGACCGAGAGATCTGCCGCCCAATGGGGAGTGCAGGGCGGGACGTGGGGGATGGATCGGCCACTGAACGGCACGGACGAGAGTTCGTTCATCCCAGCTTGCGGCAGTGACGTTTCTTGACTTTTGCTACGATTACAAAGATGCCGTGGGCACAGCGGGGAATTTTCCACCGCAGGCACACCGGTTGCGAATCGCTGCCCCGGGTGTGGGTTGGTGTGAGTTGGTGGGGTGGTCTTCATCGCAAGCGAGATCGCTTAACAGCAGTTTGGGGGAACCGATGTCCCCCCCCCCCCCCATCTGTGATTTGTGTGGTGTTTGAGTGTCAAGTGCTTCATACTTGGTACATTTTCTGTTAAATTTGCCTGGCTTTTGTTACAAAATGTTTATTTGTACGATTTTTCATAGCAAATAAATTGCGTAGATTTTTTTTCTACAACCGGTTAAATGTTTCGTTCGATTTTTCTCATTTTAGAATTTGCACTTTTGTCTTGATTGTAACTCGCCGGATTTGTCGTTCTGCACCGATGCCAATGGACCAGCAGCAGCATCACCAAATAAGATGTAGGTGTTAAGACGTTCAAACACCAAATAGATACATTTGCAAGGGATCAAGTACTGCATTAACCACAGGGGCCGTCCATAAATGACGTCACGTGATTTTGGACGATTTTTGACCCCCCCCCCCCCCCTTTGTCACACGACGTCACAAAAAGTCAGCCCCCCCCCCTCAAATATGACGTCACAAAGCTCTGCCCCCCCCCCCCCCCAAAAATAAAACATGCTTCAAATCGCTTTAAACTATTGTCATTGTAGTGCGTATTTAATGTGGCGCTGCACTCTGATGTTGTAGGAGAAAACATTTATTAAAAAGTCTATTTAATTAAGTACAACGTGTTGTGTATATTTATTTAAAGTTGCGCATTTTGATGTGACGTCACATTTCTTACCCCCCCCCCCTCTCGTCACATATCGTCACAAATCTCTGACCCCCCCCCCCCCCTAGGTGCGTGACGTCATTTATGGACGGCCCCTAAATTAAAAAACACAATCGGTTATTCTGTTAACACGGTGTTGAAAATCGATTCCTGAATTCGAATACCGCGCGAATCGATTCCGTGGCGGGTTAAATCGTTCCGTTGAATCGCGCGCTCCAATAAACCCCCGGAACAGCAGCGCATATGATAAACGCTCTCGGGGCAGACGCTCTACGGACGTTCCGCTCGATACCCGCCGATTTTATGCCCTCAGGGCGTCTAGTGGTAGCAAAAGTGAGAGAGCGGAGTTCAGCCTCCGGGCAGACTCACCGCCTTTGAACGTCGCCTCGGCAGCGGCACCGGGGGGGCTGCCATGATGCCCGAGGACCGCAGACCCAGGGAGGGCGACAAGGACCCGCCCGCCTCGGACGTCTGCGGCGGCTGCGGGCTCCTGCAGGAGGTACCATGGGCGAAGCGGGGGAAGTTGGTGGTGGTGGGTGGTTATGGTGGTGGCGGGGAGAGAGCCGCGGCGAGGCCCTGTCGAGGCTGCTTTAGGCCCGCGAGAGTGAGGACGCCCCGCGCGGCCATGTTGGTAAGGGGGAGGCGGGGGAGGCCGCGCGTGTCAGTGGCGAGTGACGTCACTGGGTGTCATGGAGACGGCGAAGTTCTTCCCTTACAAAGATGGCCGCCTCCTCTCGCCTAAGGATTTTTTTTATCCCTCAAATCCCGCGGACGATGTAAATAATCGATTTTAAACACGTTAGTAGGAGTAGTAGTAGTAAGCAGACTTTCGCGACCTAATGTTATTAATAATAAAAGGTTTTTTGGGTTAGATCGCGTAAATATAAATGTGTCGTTAAACCCGCCACCTGACACAACCAATTGGTAAGATACTCTTAGTTCTTTCGGTAAAGTCACGTAGGTAAAAAATGAAATTAAAATTAATAAAAAGTAAAATAAAAATCACGACGTTTCGGAGGTAACACAAGTCTCCGTCATCAGGTGGGACCGTCACAGCCAGATTTGCTGCATCAAGTGATTTCACTTTTTTTTACCTACATGGTGACTTTACCGAAAGAACTAACAGTATGAATCCTTGCAGTCACGAAAGCTTCAAATCTAGAATCAATTGAAAGAGTTGTCACGTAAACAGAACGTGGCCAATTTATTACAAGTACAGCACACCGGTGTGTTGGAGAGTAAATCCACTACAACATTTACAATCTTTGAGTACGACGTTTCGCCACTAATTACAAACCGGCATCATCAGGCGGCAACCAGATTTGTGGAGAAATCCTCCTGCTGTTTCGGTCTTTAAACATAGGGGTAGATGTGAGGGCGTCACTTGCAAGCGCTTTGAATATCTTAATCGTAATCGCGTGGTGCCCAAAGTTGCCTACATATTAAACACATTCCTGTGGAGGGAGCTGGTAGGAACGTTGGGTTGCTCGGTCAATGGCCAGGGTCAACGACGGCGTGGTGTATTCCGCAAATTTGGCCGACTGTGAGGGCGGGCACAAGCCGGCGTGAGTAGGTTAAACGTTGAGTTTTATAAGGGCACCACGGGGTGACCAGCCCCTCCCCACCCAGCCCCACCCCTCCCACCCCCCACCCTCCCCTCCCCACCCAGCCCCTCCCTCCCCACCCTCCCCTCCCCACCCAGCCCTTCCCCACCCAGCCCCTCCCCACCCTCCCCATCCAGCCCCACCCTCCCCACCCAGCCCCTCCCTCCCCACCCAGCCCCTCCCTGCACGACGGACGGACGGACACAATAATCCCCTGTGGGCTGGTGTAACCAGTTGGTTCCTACCAGTATAAACAATGAGTGCAGTGCCATTTGTGCATCGCCCTGGGGGTGGGGGGGGAGCCTTCGCCAAGCCTTGGTAACTTTTGAGGAGATCCATAATAGAGGTTTTTTTTGGGGTTAGATCGTGTACATGTAAATGTGTCGTTAACCCCGTCACCACCCGACGCATGTTAACGACGCGTTCATGTTTACGCGATCTGAGCCCAAAAAAAAAAAAACCTCGTGAACAATATTGGTCACGAAAGCCTCCGACAACGTGTTCAACTTTTGAGGAGATGTTTGCCGAAATTCGACTTTGTTTCGCTATCGTCAGCGGGTTGAGGGCCACAGGAACTCCACCACACGCGTTATGCGAGTGGATATCACCCCTCCCCCCCCCGAAAGTCCGCACAGACGGACCTCACGAACCCACTTGCTGTACTCCCATTTCATCGTCCTCCTTCTCGCAGCCCAGCGGGCTTCAAAGTCTCACAGAACTGACCGAAACCACGGGCAAACATCCATTCTCGCCCAAACTCCTCATGAATTTGCAGATTTTCCATCTCCTCCTCCTTCTCGCAGCCCAGCGGGCTTCAAAGTCTCACAGAACTGACCGGAACCACGGGCAAACATCCTTTCTTGCCCAAACTCCTCATGAATTTGCAGATTTTCCATCTCCTCCTTCTCGCAGCCCAGCGGGCTTCAAAGTCTCACAGAACTGACCGAAACCACGGGCAAACATCCTTTCTCGCCCAAACTCCTCATGAATTTGCAGATTTTCCATCTCCTCCTCCTTCTCGCAGCCCAGCGGGCTTCAAAGTCTCACAGAACTGACCGAAACCACGGGCAAACATCCATTCTCGCCCAAACTCCTCGTGAATTAGCAAATTTACTTTGGTCAATTTAGCTGGCAAATTGTTAACGGTGTTCAAAAGCACGGTTCACAAAACGACTCGGCACACTCGTCAGTGACACTTGCGAGGCCTTAATAGAAAATACAATCGGCGACGTTTCAGGCAATGGTCCTTCACAGCATCGACAGGCCAGAGAGGTAGATTTGGCCTCTGCTGCGAAAAAGGACCATTGCCCGATATATCGACTATTATATTTATTTTAAGGCCACAATGTTGTTTACGAGTGTGTTGAGTCGTGACTCTGCGAACGGTAAAGAACATGGCCATGTAATCTTGATTTGAAGCCTTCGTGACTGAAGGAATCCATACTTTTTGGTTCTTTCGGTAAAGTCACGTGGGTAGAAATAAAATCAATCGCAACGTTTCGATCGCAACACAAGCGACCGTCATCAGGCGGAACCGATACAGCAGTACAAGTGCTGATTTAGGAGAAACGATGATGAAATGATTTCTCCTAAATCAGCAGTTGTCCTGCTGTATCGGTTTCGCCTGATGACAGTCGCTTGTGTTGCGATTGAAACGTCGTGATTTTATTTTAATTTATTTCTACCTACGTGACTTTACCGAAAGAACCAAAGAGTAACATGGTCATGTGTTTTTGATTGGTATTTAAAGTCATTTGTCAGTCCACTTCTGGATGAAGGTCTCCTCCCCCCATGCCTTTGGCTCATGGGTTATTTGACCATAATTCACCACGCTGTGGGTTGGGGATGTGTGGGTGGGGAGGGTTTGCAGGACCTGTTCCGATATTACCACAAGACTTTGTCGTGACCACGAATCGAATTCGAGTCTCCAGGGTTTTTTATTTTTACACAATAGTGTGTTCGCCCTTACTCCACCACTCTGCCCTTGTTGCAAACGTACACGTTTGAAGGTTTATCGTATAAACGCATGCGTTTCACAAAGGGCGACTGAGAACATGAACACTCGTGACAAGAGGTTGAGGACCATGCGCCTGATGTGCGAGTGTCTTTCGGCTGCAGCCAAGAGACCGTAGACTTCATCAGGATAATTTCCTCAATGTCGCAATGACTCAAGCGGCCATGGAACCCATGGAGAGAAGGATAGTGTTTTAATTTGATTTTGACAACATCTTCTTACCTTTGCATTTTTTTTACAGTTATAGCTAGGGTCAGTCAGACTGGTTAGGTTTCTGAAACAGGTGTCCTGTCAGGCAAGGTGGTCCGTACTCTATAGCTGAGTATCGTTATGAATATGTCAGTCGTGGATCAACATCCCAGTGTAGAACGGCAAAGCATGGACAATTGTTTCTGACAGCCTTCCTTTCCACTTCCCTGTGGTTTCTCAGATTTCTGTATGAAAACTGTGCGCGTTGCAATTTCTACAGCGTTACGAGATGTAATTACCATGAACAAAGCTAAATTTCTATATTTTTTACATTGTTAATGACAACGGTGCATAGTCATCCCGCGGTGGGTTTTCTCCATTTTCCTGCTGCAAGCCAAAACGGAATTTAAATGTAGTGAGGTTTTTCTGGACAATTTAAGGGCATTATTATTGTTGTTGAGAGGGCACTGCTTTTATATCCTGTCCCAAGAAGCTGGGCGCACAACTGCCTCACCTGCCCGACCTTTTCTCAGTGTTCCTATGTCCATTGCACAGGAGCTGCGCCCCTGTTATAACCGCTCTCCTTCGAGACCCGCGCTTGATTTCCCGGGGTACAGGGTTTGGTGCCGCTGGTGTTTTGACCGCCGCCCGTTTTGTGCCTCTCGCAGAAACTCAACGAGTACATGCGGACGTGCCTGACGCTCAAGCAGAAGATCCTGGACTCGCAGTGCGTCTGCGGACACACCGCGTCGCCACCGCATTACATCTCGACGGGACGCACGCTGCGCATGACATGGACATCGTGTACATGGGACGCGTGACACGGCGTGCTAACAAGACCCCTGCGCGCGCGCGCGCGATGGTTTCAGAAGCTCGGGCTTCCTGAAGGATGGGGTTGCCAGAGTTGGGGGCGGGGGGGGTAGGGTGCTTCTGCTGTCTCGTTGACCCCTTCTTGTTTGTGTTCACAGCGCCGTCATTGAGCGGTACCACAGCAAGTGCGACGATATCCTTTGTGTGCCGTTTGCTGCACAGGCATGACAATTGTGTTCGCCCTGTGTCCGTGCTGCGGTGCGGGGAAGCGTTTACGTGTCTGGGCCGCGAGTGCTGCCGTGGAGACTGACGTGCAACCGTGTACTGATAATAATAATAATTTCGATTTAAAGCTTTCGTGACTGCAGGGAATCATCTTCTTGGTTCTTTCGGTAAAGTCACGTAGAAGGGAAGTAATAAAATAATAAAACATAAAATAATTCTCACGACGTTTCGGCAACAACGCAAGCAGCTGTCCTCAGGTGAAGAATGAAATTCATTCAGAATTGGTTCTTTCGGTAAAGTCACGTAGAAGGGAAGTAATAAAATAATAAAAATAAAACATAATAAAATAATTCTCATTCTGAATGAATTTCATTCTTCACCTGAGGACGGCTGCTTGCGTTGTGGCCGAAATGTCGTGATAATTATTTTATTATGTTTTATTTTTATTATTTTATTACTTCCCTTCTACGTGACTTTACCGAAAGAACCAAGAAAATTATAATAATGATGCCATTTACTCAGGGGGAGCCTCACTAAGTCTCAAGACTTTTTCAGGAGGGTCCTGCTACATTGTGATGATAAGGCCAATTCCATGAATGTGTTTTTGGCTTCGTTTGGGAGGAGGCTGAAGAGCCCAGGAAATGTCCACACACACCAACAACAAGAAGTATCCGATCCTGTACTGTCATCTCCTGGCCACCTCACAGTGGCAATTACTATTGCCTGCATTAAAGGTAGTTGGAGTTGGAGTCTCAGACTCGCGGTGGGAGTGAGTGAAGTGTGCGGATGGGGGAGTTGGGTCGGAGTGCACGGAGGGAAGGTCTCTGTGCCCTGTGCGTCGGGGAGGGTCCCGTCTGTTGCCGTGTGGCTCCTTAACTCGGCCTCACAACTGCAGCAGCTGGAGAGGTAAGCTGTTGGCACGGATATCACTCTCGCGCTTTGTGATTACAAAGAAAAGTTTTTTCAGAGTTTTGTTATCTGACCGCCCGCCGTACACGGTTAATGCAGCACTGCCGCTCACGGTTTGCATGCAAGAAGGTGTTCGGGGCGTAAAGGATCGTAAAGAGATGTTGTGGGTGCGACTGCTTGCAGGGAGAGCGGGGAGATGAGGCAGCAGCTGCTGGAGCTGCAGACCCGCATGGCCTCTCGCGACAAGCACCCACACTTGCTGCTCAAGCTCACCGAGGAGCTGGAGGAGAAGAAGGTAGCAGGCAGAACTCGCGCACCCACTTGGGCGGGGAGGGGGGTTGGGGGAAGGGGTGGGGGGGGGGGCACAAGCGGCAGATGTCCTCCCCCCAGCCGTTGCATGTCGTGTATTTTTCTTTAGATGAGCTCTGTGACGTGTTTTCGGGTCGTGCTGCGTGTTATTCGGCACGATGTCCGATAACTTCGCTCCACGTGCCGCGGGAGAACGCTCCGTCAGCACGTGAAGCGATATATCGGGCACTGTGGCCAACTCAAAAACACGTCGGTCAAGGGGGAGCCATTGCCTCCATCTCCCCCGCCCTTGGATCTGCCACTGGCCTCCAGGTCACGTGACCACAGACCCATCGCCAAGCCACGTGGGCTCGTCCCGTTGCTCGTTGGGTGCATGCTGTGCTTCTTGCCACGTGATGAGACTGCGTGTTAAGCGTGCGCTGCTGCTGCTGCCGTTGCATGTCACCGCAGAGCTCCCTGAGGATTTTTCAAGTGAAAGCCCGAGAGGCCGAGCAGCTGGGCCTGGATCTAAAGGCGATGCAGATCCGGTGAGACGCAGGGACATGCGCGTGACGTCAAGGCGGGTTTCCCCTTGGGCAGCTCCACGACTTCGGATGTACATTTCGGACACTTTCATGAAATGTGTTGCTTAGTTTTTATTGTCATGAAGTGGCTTTTTACTTGGAGGTAGCATGACAAGCAATTAGGACTGTGACTCTCATATAAATATTGTGTCCACCTTGGCCTAATAAGGGAGAACTTCTTATCGAAGTGCCGTGATGCCATGCTGGGATGGCGATGGTTCGTTCAGTTTGATGCAGGTATTATATAAAACGATAGTTAATTGCACCATTGGAACCTCATTTGCCAGCAGAAAAAAATATGATACTGACACCTTTTGTCAGTGTCAGTTTTGTTGCCAGATAAAAGGGTAAAAAAAACATCATATTTTTTTCTTCTGGCAAATGAGGTTCCAATGCTGTAAATGCTTACCCCGAGCTCTCATACTCTGATGGTGCATTGTCTTTGAGTTGTGCGCCTTTTGGCGTCATCTGGTCCAACACCATGTGAGACTAGGCTCTTAAGAAAAGCTGTCTCGGGTGTGGACCAATCAACTTCAAGGACAGTGCATACATGATCAGAGTTATGTTTTTTGTTTGCATTACGACTGCAGGTATTGTGGTCTATGCAAACATGACTCCTTGTAAAAAAGGTGTCAGTTTTGTTGCCAGATAAAAGGGGTAAAAAAAAACAATTATCATTAAGATAGTTAATTGGTTTAAATGTACTTGCTTAAAGAGCTCTGAGAAGCCCTGGCATAAAGGGCACTATCTCAAAAGCAAATCATTATTATTACGAACATGACGTTGCCACACTTGTAGAACTGCCCACTGAGAGAAAAACAAATAACAACTGCTGGGTTATTGAAAGGAAGGTGTCCCATCATTTTTCGGAAACTTGAGAACCAAAGCTAGTGCAAGGATCAGTTTAACACGTAGGATTTCGCGACCAACATTATTCATAATAAACGTTTTCAATGATGACGTCACCCTGCTGCTGCTGCTGCTGCTCTATTTAAGACCGGGAGCAAGAGCAGAGCCTCACCATTGTGGCGAATTGCCCCGATGATGCTGGATGTAATTACCAGCGAAACGTCGAACTACTCAAAAATTGAAAATGTTGTGGATTCACTCTTCAACACACCGGTGGGCTAAAGTAGTGAACTAATTTGTCTTTTGTCAACGTGACACTTTTTTGCCGATTGGCCGTGTCGGGTGGTGGAGGGTTACGACACATTTATATATAACACGATCTAAGCCAAAAACGTTTATTATGAATAGTGCAAGGATGTCTGCCAGCAACGGCGGCGAGGTTGCGCCACATGTGTTACTGTCGAGTGTTGTTCCACTAATTTCATTCGAACTGATTTTCGTGCTTAGTTTGTTGTTCCTCGACCGCACCTCCGATAAGCACGGTTGGCTACGTACGGTGCGGAAGAATTTCAGCATGCGCGTATGTACGTACGTAGAAACGAACACAGGCACGAATCGTTTGATCTTTCCGCTCGTGTCCACGCAGGGAGAAGAAATCTGAAGAGAAGATGAAGCGTCTGTCAGGTATCGTGGTTACGTGGGGCATCACTCAAGCACCGCACTCCCATGTTGTACCGTCATGGAAATGGCCCACTCACCCCACACACCCTCCCCACGTGGGAACCTCTTGGTTTATATCGCGGTGGGTACCTGGCAGAGGTCGCAACCGGGTACCCGATACCCGTACCCTACCCGATACCCGGCTACCCGTACCCGGCCGGGTACGGGTACGGGTAGCCGTTTGCGACCCTGGTGCGGCCGGGTACGGGTAGGCCGTGAGTCACTGGTGAGTAGCCGTTTGTCACTCATTTCGGGTAGGGAACGGGTAGGGAACGGCTACCTGTACCCGGCCGGGTACAGGTACGGGTACCCATTTGCGACCCTGGTGCGGCCGGGTACGGGTAAGGAATCAAAACCCGTTTGCGACCTCTGGTACCTGGGTTCGTGTCACGGTGGGTACCTCACGACATCCTGTCTCCCCCGCTCCTCCCCTTAACTCCTGCCAACTGCCCTATGACCTCCTGCCACTTGCAGAGTTGAACTCGAAGCAGCATGAGGAGCTGAAGCAGCTGAGGCGGGAAAAGCGATCGACCGAGACGCAGCTGAAGAAGGCTCAGGTGAGAAATTATTTCCATTCCTACCGGCGCGTATCAAGATATTGAATGATAAAAAAAAATGTTACCCTTTTCGGCATGAATACAGGTGTGTTAAAATGTTCAAGCGACAAATAGATACCTTAGTACAAGGCATCAGGTCCGCATTAACCACACATACTTGTGGGATAAAAATCTAAATATGCATTGATAATGTATGCACTGTCCTTTTTTATCATTCATAATTTAATTTCTTTGGCTGTGCCACAACTTTAAGCTGGATCGTTACGTGACCTCACCTGAAAGTCAATTATGAGTCCTAATACTGGCCGAGAGAACCTACTTGTTAAATTCCACACAGTATTGCTACTGTAGTTGACCTCAGACCAAATCGACGTGAATGTGCCAACTCTCGTATGATATTTCAGACGCTAAGTAGATCCGAGCCTGGTTAGTGCTTGGATGGGTGACCACCAGTGGGTGACCACCAGTGCATACCAGGTGCTGCAGGCTCGGGGCTCGGAGCTGACCATCGGAAGGCAGCACAGCAGTGGGTTCAGTTCACGCATAGATGCAATGCAGTGCGTGTGTGTGTGGGTTGAATTTATCTGAGCCGAATTCTTGAGTGTTAAACTACTAAACTATTTTTATTTTAGCAGGTAGGGCCCACTGAGCTACATAGCTGTTTTTCAGAAGCGACCTGCCCACGAATGATAGCTCAATGAAGCGGCTTATGACGTGGACATTTATAGCATCCAAATACTTTTAAACGAGTGTTGATTCTAAATGTGGAGGGAAAACCGGAGGACCCCAGAGAACAATCCACGCGACCATGGGGAGAATATGCATTCTCCAGATACACATGCGTCAGGATTGGGATCGAACCTACGTCCTCATGTACACCAGGCAAGGTAGTTAACATCTCGTATGCTGGGTTTGATTTTCCCCGGGTGCTGTGGTTTCCTGCCCCACCGGCCAAACACTTGTGAATGTAACTGGTCAGACATCGTCTTGAGACTCGGTGAGGTTCTCCTGAGTAAATAAGGGAACATTTTTTTTTTTTTCTAACATCAATGTCAGCGGCTCACTGCTGCTATCGTCGAAATGTACAGATCTCGTTCGAAGTAACAATTGCTCGCTCGTGTTTTGCTGCTGCCGTCACAGGAGCAGGTGGAGGTGCTCAGGAGTAGACAAGGTACTGCCCGCTGCACTTGGAGGTGTCACCACAGTTGGGCCACGTGTCAAACGTGCTGGGCTGCTGTGGCTCACGGGCTTGCTCTGGGCTGTGCTGCGGCTTCTAGGCTGTACTGCTGCGTGTTGTACTGTGGGCTGTGCGGCGTGCTGTGTAGCGTGCTGAGTAGCGTGCTGTGTTGCGTGCAGTGCAGCGTGCTGTGCGGTGTGCTGTGTACCACGAGTGAGTGGATGTGCAGGTACGTAGGTGCGTGTGCAGTGCGTCTGCAGAGAGTACGTGTGGTGTGTGGAGTGGGTGTGGTACGTACGTACGCTGTACGTGTTTGCAGCGCGTGTGCTGTAAATGTGTGAAAGTGTAGTCAGCATGTTGTGGTTTTGCAGTGTGTGGTGTGAATGCAGTGGGCGCACATTGTGATGAGTTTCGTATGTGCAGAGTGTGTTTTGTGTGCGTGGTGTGCGTGTCATGTGAGTGCCTTGTGATGAGTGCGGGTAAACCCAGCACAGGAACTAAGTGTGCGGTGAGCATTGTCTTATTTGCTGCGTTCATATGCCGCGCACCACCGACCTATCTCCGTGTGAAAGCCACGTCGTGTGTGGTAAGTGTGTGGTAAGTGTGTGGTAAGTGTGTGGTAAGTGTGTGGTAAGTGTGTGTGTGTAGTGTGGTGAGCGCGTGTGGTATGTGCCGTGCTCACACTCTGCACGCTGCTCACCACCGATCCTTTGCAGGATCCCCCCCGGCCCGAGGAAGACGAAGATCTGGGTCCGTCCCCGAGGCAGGGAAAGGTAACTGTGCACACGCACCCCCCCCCCGCCCGCGCCACGTGTGCGTGCGTGCCTGGTCGATCGGTGCTCACCGACACGCCCCGTGTCCGTCCCGCCGCAGTGCGAATCCGAGCGCTGCTCAGGGATCTATGGAGCTGCCTCGAGGAATCGGGGGACGGGGACACCGAGGGTCTGGCACCCCCAGCCGCAGCCAGCAGCAGTGAGGATGTTACACGAACAGACGCGGAGACACAGACACACAGATCCTCTGTGTGGCCATGCAGACTCACAGAGACACAGATCCCCTGTGTGGCCATGCAGACTCACAGAGACACAGATCCCCTGTGTGGCCATGCAGACTCACAGAGACACAGATCCCCTGTGTGGCCACGGAGACTCACAGAGACACAGATCCCCTGTGTGGCCATACAGACTCACAGAGACACAGATCCCCTGTGTGGCCATGCAGACTCACAGAGACACAGATCCCCTGTGTGGCCATGCAGACTCACAGAGACGCAGATCCCCTATGTGGCCATGCAGACTCACAGAGACACAGATCCCCTGTGTGGCCATGCAGACTCACAGAGACACAGATCCCCTGTGTGGCCATGCAGACTCACAGAGACACAGATCCCCTGTGTGGCCATGCAGACTCACAGAGACACAGATCCCTTGTGTGGCCACGGAGACTCACAGAGACACAGATCCCCTGTGTGGCCACGGAGACTCACAGAGACACAGATCCCCTGTGTGGCCATACAGAGACACAGAGACACAGATCCCCTGTGTGGCCACGGAGACTCACAGAGACACAGATCCCCTGTGTGGCCATAGAGACTCACAGAGACACAGATCCCCTGTGTGGCCATAGAGACTCACAGAGACACAGATCCCCTGTGTGGCCATAGAGACTCACAGACTCACAGAGACACAGATCCCCTGTGTAGCCATGGAGACTCACAGAGACACAGATCCCCTGTGTGGCCACGTAGACTCACAGAGACACAGATCCCCTGTGTGGCCATGCAGACTCACAGAGACACATCCCCTGTGTGGCCATGCAGACTCACAGAGACACAGATCCCCTGTGTGGCCATGGAGACTCGCAGAGACACAGATCCCCTGTGTGGCCATGCAGACTCACAGAGACACAGATCCCCTGTGTGGCCATGCAGACTCACAGAGACACAGATCCCCTGTGTGGCCATGCAGACTCACAGAGACACAGATCCCTGTGTGGCCATGCAGACTCACAGAGACACAGATCCCTGTGTGGCCACGGAGACTCACAGAGACACAGATCCTCTGTGTGACTCACAGAGACACAGATCCCCTTTGTAGCCATGCAGACTCACAGACCCACAGAGACACTGATCCCCTGTGTGGCCATGCAGACTCACAGAGACACAGATCCCCTGTGTAGCCACGCAGACTCACAGAGACGCAGATCCTGAAAGGTGCGCACAGATAGATTTGCAAACTAATTTCCCTACTGCCATTGCCTGCAAAGATGTTCAAAACGGCGACTGATCATTGGAAATCTCGAACGCCCGGCCTGAGACTGTAAGCAGCAGCAACAAGCGGTGTGTTTTTCACTTGGAAGGCTTGTGCCATCGTGAGCGAATTGATGGTGAGAGTGGATCGGCGGTGTTTGGTGGCGTGGTCCGTGCTTGCGTCTGCCCTGACGTGCGGTCGCAGTGCTCACCACTTCCAGGAAGAAACGCACACGCAGCAAGGCCAGTGCCGGTACGACCACGGACGATGGTGCGCACGCATGCACGTTATGCGTGTCTGTGTGCGTGTCTGTGTGCATGCGGTGGGGGAGCGGTAGTGCAGCGGTTGGTGCGCTGCACTTCGAACCCGGCGGGCTGAGTTTGATTCTGACAAAGAGACAATATTGGCGATGACTATCTGAATCTGTCCTGGGCCTCCCCCTACGTCGACTCAGCCTAAAATGAGACCTATATGGTGTGTAACATTAGCATTCGAGAGACAAAGGGGCCTCGGTGTGGTGCTGGTCACCCACGCTCTCGTGTACCGCAGCATCCTTAATTGGTGCTCGCTAACAGCTGTTGCACCACTAGTCTGTTCAAGGCTCTATGGGGGATATTTTTGTTTTCTTTGTGGCTGTGCATGCGGTGTACGTAGAGTGAGCATAGAGCGCGCATTACGTGAATGCGAAGTGTGTGTGTGTTCTTGCGGGTGTGCAGTGGTGTGCAGTGCGTGTACTAGCACAGTGCACACATGCAGTGTGTGTTCGCTGTGCATGCAGGGTGTGCGGTCTGCGTGTCTTCTGGAGACATGCGTTCTGTGTCAGTGTATGGTTAGTGAGTGGGTGGTGCGTGGTGGTGTGTGCGTGGTGGTGCTTGTGTAGTGCGTAGTGGTACGTGGTGGTGCGTGTGTGGTGCGTGACGTTTGTGCGAGTGTGGTACGTATCGGTGCATGGTTATGTGCGTGTGGTGGCGCGTGTAGCTTGGTGTTTGTTTGAGGTTAAAGAGCTTAGCCGGACAAACCGCGTGCGCTCACAGTTGCCGGCGGAGAGACGCTCGGGGACAGGAGCCTCTCCCGCGGCGCGGCCCGCACCGACCAGGAGGAGGAGGACTGCGCAACCGATGCCGTCACCGCCACCAAGCGCAAGCGGCGGAGGCGGAAAGTGAAACTCGCCAGGGACGGCGACGGTAACGTCGCGGCGTTATCGGAACCCGAGAGGGATGACGAGGGCGGCGAGCGGCACGGGGACGACGCCGGGGATTCGAGCGGCCGGGCGCCGACGGACGAGCGGGGGCTGTCGGCGGGGGAGCCGGACGAAGGCCTAAGCTCGCCCGAGTCACCGGCGGCCCCCGCGGCCAGCAGCTCCGAGTGGCAGAACCCAGAGGAGACGGCGGAGGAAGCCGAGGTCGGCGGCGAGCAAGGGCGCGAAGAGGCCGACTCGGAGCCGCGCGAGGCCGGAACCACGGCGGCACGCCAAGCGGACGCCTTCAGCCGTGCGGAGGAGCTGGAGGAGCTGGCATTGGAGGTGGAGGAGATCCTGGGCCTCGCCTCGGAAATGGGCCACCTGCGGCAGCCGCTGTCTCCGCTGCCGCGTTCGCCCGAGCCCAGACAGGTACCGTCGTGACAAACGCGCCGGCGCACGCGCCGCTCGTGCGCCGCGTAAGGGGTCGGGCTGATCCTCCCCCCGCTGTGCGGTGTGCGGCAGGCGTGGTTCGCTGACGTCTCGTCCAGCGACGCCGAGGGAGGCGAGGAGACGGAGGTGCGGAGGAAGCGGGCGGTCACGGCACCGTCGCGGGGAGAGTCTCCGCACGGCGCCGTGCGGGCCGCAGACGCGGGCACCGCCGCAGACGCGGCCCAGCGGGAAGAGGAGGCGCTGAGTACGGGAGACGGGGACCTGGCGGGAGGGCGGGAGAGGGACAATGGCGGAGACGCGGGCCTAGTTGGAGAGAGGGAGGGAGGCACAGAGGGAGATGTGAACCAGTCGGGAGAACGTAAGAGTTCGATAGTTGTGGCCCGGGAAGCTGTGGAGCAGATGCCTCCTGCGGTCTGCGTGGGTGAGGGCAATGGGAGCCTTTGCGGCACAGAGAAAAGGAACCGCGGGGCTCAGGTTTCTCGCTCGGAGGCCTCGTTGGGTCTGGAGATGAATGGATGCGAGCCGCAACCTGCAACAACAACTCCGGTGTGTCCGGAACCGGCATTCTCAACTCCCTCGCAGTTAGAGTGTGGCCAGGCAGGAGGTGGGACGGAAGCAGGGAAGGTCACGTGTGGGGCGTCGGAATCCGTGGAAGATGAGGCGAGTGGAAAGAGAGGTGATGAACACGAGAGCCCGCTGGAGAGAGCAACGGAAAGGGGGAGCAATGGGGATGGAGCGGAGAGAGAGGGACAGGAGGAAGACGAGAGAGTGGAGGAGAAGGTAAAGAGAGTGGGAGAGGAGGGGGATTATGAGAGCGTGGTGGAAGGAAAGAGCAAGCAGGAGGGAGTAGAGGGAGAGAAGGTGAACGAGAGACTTGAGGAAGGAGTGGAGAGAAAGGGACAGAAGGAAGATCAGAGAGTGGAAGGGAAGGTAAAGAGAGTGGTGGAGGAGGGGGAGGAGGAGAGCGTGGTGGGGGGGGAGAGCAAGGAGGAGGGAGTAGAGGGAGCAAAGCACGAGGAGGAAACCAAAGCGGCGGAATGGACGGCCATGGTGGGAGCGGAGAGCGCGGGAGAGAACAATGAGAGCATGGGGAGAGGGGAAAGCGTGGGGAGTGCCGTTGTCGGGAGTGAGGTGCTGGGTCACGTGAATGGGGAGAGCCGTGACGAGCGGAAGGGCCCGGAGAGTGTTGAGCTGGTGCACGGTGACGGCGAGGAGCGGAAGATCTCGGAGGTGAACGTGGGGGGCGCCGAGTTGGACCTTGCCGACGGTGGGGCGAGTGAGAGCGCAGACAGGAGCACAGAGGAGGAGCTCGTTGATGTTGTTGCGAGTAAGAAGGGGGAGAGTGCGGAGGAGAGCGCAGGGAGAGAGCCGTCGGGTTGCATTGGGGGTGCGGGCGGGACTAGCTCGGAGCAGAGTTCGGGGAGCATTGAGTTGGTTCCGCTTGAGAGTACGCCGAGTGAGAGCCTGGAGGAGAGCACAGCGGGAGTGGAGTCGGCCGGTTTTGAGAGCGAGGAGAGCGTGGGGATCATGGCCGTCGGCACGGGGTCCATCCAGCGCAAGGTGCGGAGGCTGCGCAGTGGGAGCCGCCGACAGCTGCTCCCCTCCTGCTCTTCAGCCAGAAACGGAAACGGAACGGGAAGTGAAACCTCCCCCGGCGACGCCGCCACCGCCGGGAGTCCAGGAGCCGCAGCGGAGCAGCCAAAGAGGAAGCGCGGGCGACCCCCGAAGAATAAACCGGCGGCCGAGAGCGCGTCGACGCCAAGCCCGCCGGGAAGCCCCGAAGCAGCCGGGACGGCTCGCCAAGCCTCCCGCTCGGAGCAAGGCGATGCCGACGGGGAGGATGAAGCGGCGGTGGTCCCACCGGGACCCGTGTCAGACTCGCCGCTGGTGGAGAAGGTGTTCAGAGAGATGTGTGTGTCTCCGCTGGCCCTGCTCGACCCCCTGCTCGCTACCCCAGTCCGGCCGACCGGGCAGCGTCTGCACGACGGGCCGCCGCTGGGGGGGGCCGCCACGGACCGCGGGGAGGCCTCGGCACCGTCCGCTGATGGATCCTCGATGCCGCGGCCACCGCCGGCGTCCAGCCCCGGCGGCGGCGGCGGCAATGACGACGGCGGCGGCAGGAGCCCCGCGACGTTTCCGTCGCCGCTGCAGTTCTCGGCGAGCACGCCCAAGGGGGCGCTGCGCGTGCCGGGCTGGAGGATGTCGCGTCGCCAGCAGCAGCCGGCGGCGGCGGGGGCGGCGAGCGTGGCGGCGGCGGCGGCGCAGGGCGAGAACGTGCTGCACGCCCTCGACTCGATGTACCCGACGCTGTCGGGGCAGGCGCGCACCTTGCGCATCCTGCGCGGGGACGGGCCGCTCTACCGTGACGTGGCCTCCGCGGGCCTCCCAGCGGCGGCCGCGTCCGACCCGCCCGGCGGGGGCGGCGCCGGCGCCTTAAATTGCGGTGCCGAGCCGGGCGTCGGGAACGTCTCTTCCGCCTTCACGAAAACCGACTCGGCGTTGGAAGCGGCGGCGAAGGCGGCAGTGGTGTTGGCCGGCGAGGGCCCGGCCCGTGCGGAGGAGCCCTCTGCGGAACGGAGCCCGGCGGAGAGCGGAGAGACGGATGGAGCGGCCGAAACCGCGGGGCCCACGCCGGCTCCGGCCTCGAGGAAGCGGCGGAGAGCGGAACCCGAGGCTTTGCCCGAGTCCAGCGAACCCGATTCCGCGCCGCAGCCCTCCCCGCTGCCCGGCGCCGTCAAAAAGAAACAGTGCCGCAAGCGCAAAAGCAACCCCACCCCGCGGGACCACGAGCCTCCTCGCACGCCAACTCCGGCCGACGGCGCCCGTGCCGGCGAGCGGGCGGCAGACGCGTTGCCGCCGACGGAGCGGGCGGACCCGCTGCGGTGGGCCGTGCGGCTCCTGCAGCGCGAGTGCTTCGACTTGTTCCCGGCGGTGCACGCGGCCGTGCACGTTGGGAACCTCCCGGTGAGGCCCATGCTGAGGCCAGAGGAGAGCGACGTTGTGAGAGCCTTCCTGGGCGAGAAGCAGGTACCACGATGGGCGATGTCGTCATCACCACCATCACCACCATCACCACCATCACCACCATCACCACCGTCACCATCGTCATCATCATTGCCATCGTCAGCATTACCACCATTATCATTACAATGTTCGCTTTCAACATAAGCATCATCGTCACCACCACTGACGTGCATCGTTGTCATCTGTATGACCGTCGTTATCACCATCGCCACTGTCGTCACCGTTTCTCTAGCCATTATAACGAGAGAGCTTCCATCAACATCCTTGATGTCACACACGGCGCTCCCATCCACAAGTGATTCCTCAACTCCGCAGGCGCAGTGTGAGGAGTTCCTGACCCGGGCGATGTCGCTGTTGATGGGGAAGGAGGAGGAGGCAGTAGCCGGGGAGGAGGAGGAGGCGGTGGTGGCGCAGGTTGCACGCCCAGCTCTGCGCCACTCGCTGGTGCGCGTCTTGGTGGCGCTGTGGCGCACACGCGGAGACCTTGAGAGGCCTCGTCTGCTCTGCTACAACGCCCTGCTGCGGCACGGTGAGACACGCCTGCTCACACCCGGTTAAACAAATAAACTTTAAACGTGTATCCGCACACTTTTGCACGCACGCACACACACACAGGTGCTCACGGATGCTTGCCGCACACGCACAGTGTAACAGGGCCCTCTTGAAAGAGAGTCTTCAGATGTTCGTGGATAAATTAATGACGTTCCTTTTAATAGTGACGCTCCCGTATGCTCGCGCTGCCATGCTCCTGCACACTTGCACACTTGTGCCGCGTGTGGCTGTGCGCGAGCGTAGATGGGGAGGAGGGAGCGCTGCTGGCGCTGTTTGTGGCGAGCACCTGGCGTGCGGTGCTGCTGTGCCCGGGCCCGGTGAGCCACGCCGTGCAGGCGGTGGTGCGACAGCGGGCCACGGGGGACCTGCTCAAGTGCCTCTCCGCCTTCCTCTGCTGGGGCCAGGTCAGGCGCTGCCACCCACAGAGGGCACCCGCCGGCTCGACATAGCCTGCCCCCTCGTTTGCCGTGCCGGCGTTCATAGGTGCTCACTAACAGCACTTGCCCCAACAGTCCATTAAGGCTACACGGGGGATCTCTGTCTTTGTATGCATATATGTGGACATGCACACCCTACCGGTCCTCCTAGTTGCTCGCTCGTAAGTCTGAGCGTTTGTTACAGCGCACTAGTGTGCATTGATCGCACACGGTAAGCCGTTTGGAATAACACTGTTCTAATACTCTTAGGCTTTTTCGGTAAAGTCACGTAGGTAAAAAATTAATAATAAATAATAAAAATAATAGAAGAAATAAAATAAAAATCACGACGTTTCGGAGGCAACACAAGCTTCCGTCTTTAGGTGGAACCGTCACAACACAATTGTTGTATCAAGTAAAGAGAAATCTCAAGAGACCCGACCTTGTATATATACTGGTTGAGGTCGGGTCTCTTGACATTTCTCTTTACTTGATACAACAATTGTGCTGTGATGGTTCCACCTGATGATGGAGACTTGTGTTGCCTCCGAAACGTCGTGATTTATTATTTTATTTCTATTATTATTTTTATTATTTATTTTTACCTACGTGACTTTACCGAAAAAACCTAAAAGTATGAATCCTTGCAGTCACGAAAGCTTCAAATCTAGAATAAACACTGTTTTAAGTCTGTTGTAAGGGTGAGACTCAGTAACAACACTTACCGCAGCAATGTGTGAATGGCTATAAGGGGCATCATTGGCTTTGTGTGTGTGTGCGTGCGTATGTGTGCGCGTGCGTATGTGTGCATCCACAGAAGGCGCCACTGCCCGTCGACCTGGCCTCCAGCTTCCTCTTCACCCTACAGCAGAGCCCCAAGGTCGGTTTCCAGCCGTGCCCGGACGCCGGCGAGGATCTGGGCGCCGACACTTGGCAGCTGGTGCTCGCCATTCAGCTGTTGTGCGGACACCAGGGCTGGAGCTGGACCCACGACTCTTTTATCAGGTGCCGGCACACCGCACCATCACTCACCGGAGCGTTCGCCCCCCGCCCCGAACCCCCCCCCCCCACGCCCTCCGCGATGAGTCCCGCCTGCAGAGGTCGCAAACGGGTTTTGATTCCTTACCCGTACCCGGCCGCACCAGGGTCGCAAACGGGTACCCGTACCCGTACCCGGCCGGGTACGGGTAGCCGGGTATCGGGTAGGGTACGGGTATCGGGTACCCGGTTGCGACCTCTGCCCGCCTATCTCTTAGCGTACCGCAAGGGTGCTGTCTGACCGCGTTCCGCGCTGTCTCTGCAGCAAGCACCTGTGGCCGGTGATGGGGAAGTGGACGCGGCAGCGGAGAGAGGTGGAGCGGCCGGGCTCGTTCGGGCCGCCCGTGTTGGACGCCACCGCCGCCGCCGTGCTGCGTCTCATAGGTACCGTGAGGTGGAGCCAGTCGCTGCTGTCTGGGTCACGTGGCGTGAGTCGGCGCAGTGGAAATGTCCAATTCAACCCCCCCCCCCCCCGTTTTGAATCTCATTACAATTTTGTTGCCTCCGTTATCCTCAATTTTGGTATATGAATTGTAGATAAAAATGTATCGGGCGCAAATAATCGAATCTCCCCCGCAGAGCGTAATGTGCGGTTGATCGTTTACCGCGGCGCGTGCCCCAGGTCGGCTGGGAGTCGCGGGGCTTGCGGCCGGCACGCTGACCCACGTCCAGAACCTGCTCAAGGTCATGCTCACATTTCTGCAGGAGGCTCACAAACAAGGCAAGCGAGCATCCCCACAGCCCCACAGCTTCTATCGCCCTTACACACCGACCACGCCGAGTGATACTTGTGCTCACGATGCCACTGATGTCTGCGCTGCGTGCTGCGGGCTTGCTTGCGCGTGCGTGTGGAGCAGGCATCGCAGCCGGCGTGCAGCAGGCAGCGGCGCACGCAGCGGTCGACCTCTCCCCGTGCAGCAGTGGTGTCGCGCTGGACGCACTGCAGGCTTGGAGCGCCGGCACCACGGTGCCTCCGGCTCTGGCGCGAAGGCTGGTGCCGCTCATTCGCCACTGCGACTCCGGGCTGCCCTGACCGGGCTACCTATGGAAGCGCAGGATACCTTGCTCCGATGGACGTTTTCGGGGAAGTGGTATCTGTAGTGGCGACTCCACAGTCGTGGGCTCAGCACGTGCAGTGGTGTCGGTAAAGGCCAAGCGATGCACTTGGGAGATTTTAGGGCGATCGTTGCTGGCAACGGTTGCTGCATGATGCTCGACTGTAACACAATGTAGCTGCCCGAATGTGCACAAATCTGCGATCGCTGCTTCCCCTCGTGGGCAACTGGGATGGTGACTTTCCAATCAGGAGATCATGTGCTCCGTCGTTCAGTTGTTTTTTTTATCAAACACACTAGGTACCGATGTCGTACGGAGTTTCCATATTTGGTCATAGTAAATGAATATCTGGTGACAAATGCGGCACCGATTGCACTAAAACAATCCTGGTGAACGATGGCTTTAATTGTTTGGTCGAAGTTGTGTGTAGTTTTTTGAGTCGGACCCCTGCGGGGGCAGCAAGAGCTCAGCTGTGGCTCCAACCCTGTATATGCACTACCCGGCAAAAGCCTGGCGTCGCTGGTGGAGGTGTCTACGTGCCTGCGTGCGTGTGTGATGTGTATACTGTGTATATGAATGCTGCGCCAGGTTGTTGCCTTGGGCTCTGCGTGTACATTGTGATGGTGATTTTGTAATAACGGTGGTGGTGGTGGCGCAGCAGCGTTCATCGTCTGTGCAGGAGTGTGGGCTTAAGGTGTCCGCTGTACGGACTGTCAGTATTGTATTCACTGTGACATTGTTAATAAAATCTTTGGTTACTCTGCCATTTGCTATGCTGTCTGTCCAGGAGTAAATAAAGATACACTTTTTTATTTTACCTGTTAAGGCCCACTGTGCTTATGTAGCTCTTTTTCAACAAATGACAGCTCAACGAAGTTTCTTACGTGGACATTTATAGCAACCAATTACTTTAAACGCATGTTTATAAATGCGGAGGGAAAAACCGGAGGACCCGGAGAAAAATCAACGCGACCCCGATGAGAATTGTGAACCGGCGATGTCATGCATACCAGGCGGGGGAGATAACGTCTCGCCACCATGGCGCTTCCACGTTGGCGAGATCATTTGAATCGTGTTTAGTGGGCGACATTGAGAAAAAAAAAAGCTGTACACCAACGTAAACGCGGCTTGTCAATAATGAAAGCACAATTTGATGTGTGCACATATCGCAAATTGTTTGACCAAGAACTCTTGAGGCGTGTAAAGGACGGGAGTCTGAATGGGGCGAGATCCTGAACAGGTGAAATACTAAAAACGGTGAGAGCCTTCGGATGCTGCGTGAAGGCGGGTACAATGGGGGGAGAGTTTTTATTATAATTGGTGGCAGCTACGGATACATGCTCAAGACGGCCTTGGTTCTGGGCGTTTTGTCGTGGTCAGTGGAGGTCTGTTCTTTGGCGTGGCAATATGGTTCAGGAGTCCAGAAAGTTGTTGTTGGTTTAGATCGCGTAAATATAAACGTGTCGTCAAACCCGCGACCACCTGATAGTTAATTAATAAGGCTTGTCATGTGAAGAACGGACCAATTTTAGTTACTCCATAATAAGAGTTTTTTTGGGTTAGATCGCGTAAATATATAATTGTGTTGTTAAAACCCGCCACCACCCGACACAGCCAACACAAATCTGGCTGTCGCCTGATGAAGCTGGTTGTAATTACTGGTGAAACGTCGTGCTCGGATTGTAAATGTTGTGGCTTGGCTCTCCACCACACCAGTGTGCTGTACTAGTATACTACACTATACACTACATTACTATACACTACACTACTATACACTACACTACTATACACTTCACTATACACTACACTACTATACACTACACTATACACTACACTACTATACACTACATTACTATACACTATACACTACACTACGATACATTACACTATACACTACACTACTATACACTACATTACTATACACTACACTATACACTACACTACGATACATTACACTATACACTACACTACTATACACTACACTACTATACTATACACTACTATACTATACACTACACTATACACTTCACAATACACTACACTATACACTACTATACACTACACTATACACTACTATACACTACACTATACACTACTATACCACTACACTATAGTGCTGTACTAGTGACGAATTGACAAATTCTGTTTACGTGACAACCCTTACGAGTTGGCTGTGTCGGGTGGTGGCGGGTTTTAACGACACATTTATATATTTACGCGGTCTAACCCAAAAAACCTCTATTATAGATCGGTTGACAACTCACGCGTTGTTTGCATAAATCGTGGGAAAAATCCCCATTAACGTATAATATTAACCGATTAATCATTTTGAAACTAATCAATAAAATTACCCCCCCCCCCCCAGCATTAAGCGACAGCCGAGTCGCGACGCGGCCATCTTGGGTAAGGAGAACGGCACGGTATTGGTGCGTGGATCGAGGTGCTCTGAAATAGGAGGCATTGCCCGAAACGTCGTCCACAGTGCCAGATTAAGCTAGTGCAGGGCCTGTAGCATATACTGGTAGGAACCTCCTGGTTACACCAGCCCACAGGGGATTATTGTGTCCGTCGTGCAGGGAGGGGCTGGGTGGGGAGGGTGGGGCTGGGTGGGGAGGGGCTGGGTGGGGAGGGGAGGGTGGGGAGGGGCTGGGTGGGGCTGGGTGGGTGGTGGAAGGGGTGGGGCTGGGTGGGGAGGGGCTGGTCACCCCGTGGTGCCCTTATAAAACTCAACGTTTAACCTACTCACGCCGGCTTGTGCCCGCCCTCACAGTCGGGCATATTTGCGGAATACACCACGCCGCCGTTGACCCGGGCCATTGACTGAGCAACCCAACGTTCCTACCAGCTCCCTCCGCAGGAATGTGTTAAAGGGGCCCTAAATAAAAAAAAACGTAAATATTAAAACGCAAACTTTTTAACTCGCATAGTAATTCTATTTTTTCATTTGCTATACAGCCAAATAATACGACAAATTGCTAACCTTAAACACCCAGTCGTCCATAAAAGCCGAAGACGGTATAGTACTATAGTAATAAAGCAAGTGCAGAATCACTGAACCGGAGTTGATAGCTTCAAAGCATTTAGCGCGGGGCCCTTGAAAGTGCGGGGCCCGTAGCTACATTTGTAGCCACTTTTGCTACGAGGATAATCCAGCACTGGTCGTCCAATACGTTTACAGGATATAGTTGAGGTCACGTGCGGTGGTTCTTGACGAACGTGTTGACTTTACACACATATCGTGTTGTTTGTAATGTTTGTTGTTGGAACGGATTTCCTCCTTCAGTATAAATACATAGGGCAGTCGTTGACTTAAGAACGCAATTCGTTCCCGAGACCCGTTCGTAAGTGGAACGGTTCGTAAGTCGGAACACAGTAGTCGACTGTATTTAAATGCCCCCCCTCCCACACACACACACGAACATTCACTCCCAGCACGAGTCTGACTCAAGTTCAAGTTCATTTATTAGGTATAGCCCTGTGAGCCATTCGGCTCTTGAATCGGGTGCAACCGCAACAAACAAAAAACATGAACAAGAAAACATCTTAAAGTGAATATTAAAGTGACTATGTGCAAACAGAAAATCCAAGAAAAGACAGCAAAATATTGCAGAAAAAGCACCGTACACCAACGCTGTGTGCAAAAATCCCAGTGGGATCCAAGTCAAACAACAACCACTATGTGACTTTACCCAAAAAAAACCTAAGAATACAACAACCACTCATCAACATCTTGCGGAGGATCGCGCAGCTGAACAAAATCGTTGCCGCGGATCAATTTGCAAGCGAGATAAATTAAAATTTAAAAAAATTTTAACTACGTGACTTTACCGAAAGAACCAAAGAGTATGGATTCCTGCAGAAAGCTTCTAATCAAGATCAAATCAAGATTGCAAGCGAGAGTTCGCGTTTTAAGTCGATGTAAATAGAGGACTGACTACAGACAGTCCCCGAGTTACGGAAGGGTTAGGTTCCCGAAACGATCCGTAACCCGAATTTTCCGCATGTCGGAAACTGAATCATTTTCGCCCAAAATCAAGATAAATTCCATTTACCTTAATCCGGGTGAAACTCCACGGTATTCATCTGCAATCTCACAGCGCTGTACTACATGCGCCAACGTAACTAATGCAAAATGTTCACGTATCGAATTTTTTTGTAACATGACTTATGGGAGTATTTCCGTAAGGTCGGATTTCCGTAAGTCGGGCCCTTCCGCAACCCGGGGACTGTCTATACTGATTGTTGTCACGTGACGTGGTATGGTGATGCGGTACGGGAGGATGTGGAGCTGAGTGGACTTGCCGACGGTGTCAAGATCGTCCTCTGTGAAGGACAAGGCTCGTGAAGGACGCTGCTGCTACGCAGTTGGAGGCAGTCGCCCTCCAGCAACAACGGAGGGCAGAGGAGCGACGCTCACAACAACGAGTGGCTAAAATTGAGCCAGTTGACACAGTGGATCATCTCCCAGTCATCTCAGTCAGCCAACCCGTGTCACCTAGCTCTGTCGCGTGACCTCCTTCCAGCGAGCCTTCGACACTCCACGTGGCCTCAAAGTGCACCTAGCCTGGCACAGACGCCGTTGTGACGTCACCGTCACTACGTGGCGAATGGCGGATATTGGTAGGGGGGGGGTTGTACAGGTGGTACATCTCCCAGTCATCTCAGTCAGTCAACCCGTGTCACCTGGCTCTGTCCCGTGACCTCCTTCCAGCGAGCATTCGACATGTTTGTTTGTTGTAGTACAGTTAGACTGATGGCCTAAATCTAAGTTGTCTTGTGGTTGTTGTTGGTTGTTTGACTTGCATCCCACTGGGATTTTTGCACACAGTGTTGGTGTACGGTGTACGGTGTTTTTCTGCAATATTTTGCTGTCTTTTCTTGGATTTTCTGTTTGCACTAAGTCACATATTCACTTTAAGATGTTTTTTTGTTCATGTTTTTTGCTTGTTGCGGTTGCACCCGATTCAAGAGCCGAATGGCTCACAGGGCTACACCTAATACATGAAACTTGAACTTGACACTCCACGTGGCCTCAAAGTACATCCGGCCTGGCACAGACACCGTTGTGACGTCACCGCCACTTAGTAGTGGCGAATGGCGGCAATCGTTTCGCGTGACGTCCCCACAGCGCGCGCCACCCCCCCCCCCCAGGTAAGATGGCCGCCGCGAGGGCGTGTCGCGCACGCGAGTGACGTCACCCCCCGGGAGCCCCCACCCCCCCACGCGACCTCGGGAGACGACGGCGGTGGCGGCGGCGATGAACTCCCTGGAGCAAGCCGAGGGTGAGTGGACACGAACGCCTTTGTCTTCCTGAGCCCCTTTGTCTTCCTGAGCCCCTTTGTCTTCCCGAGCGCCTTTGTCTTCCCGGGCGTGGGTCTGTGTGTGTGTGTGGAGCGGTGGTGTAGCGGGGCTAGCGCTACGCTACGAACCTGACCAACCCGGGTTCGATTCCAGTTCACGAACCAACAGCACCCGGTGACGATTTTCTTAACCGGTACTTGGGCCTCCCCTAGATCGACTCGGCCTCAAGTGAGTAGCCGGTGGCGGTGTGTTGTAAACATCGTGGTGCTGGCTACCCACCCCCACTCGTGTGCCGTGCCGGCCTTCATAGGTGCTCGCTAACAGCACTTGCCCCTACAGCCTGTGACAGGCTACACGGTTTCTTTGTTTTTCTTTGGTGCGATGTGTAAACATCGCCACTAGGGAGACAAAGGCGGACGGGGGTGGTGTTGGACACCCCCTACCCTGCTCGTGTGCCGTGCCGGCCTTTGATGGGGTGGTGGGGGAGGTCTGTGTGGCAGTAGCAGTGTGGCGATGTTGACTACAACACCGCACCAGGTACTCATTTGAGACTGAGTCGACCTAGGGGAGTCCCGGATCATCGCCACCGGTGTTGGCCCTGAGGTGGTGTCGTGTTTAGGGCGCTGGGCTACCACCAGCCGCGGCTCACGTCCAACACCGGAGTTAGAATGATGGCTTTAATCTAAGTTGTCTTGTGGTTGTTGTTTGACTTGCATCCCACTGGGATTTTTTAGTCTTGGTGTACGGTGCTTTTTCTGGAAGATTTTGCAGTTTTTTCCTGGATTTTTCTGTTTGCCCATAGTCACATAGTCACTTTAAGACAGAGGTGGGACAAAGTCATTGTTATGCAAGTCCAAGTCGAGTCGCAAGTCATCAAATTCATGACTCGAGTCTGACTCGAGTCCAAGTCACATGACTCGAGTCCACACCTCTGCTTTAAGATGTTTTCTTGTTCATGTTTTTGTTGCGGTTCCACCAGATTCAAGAGCCGAATGGCTCACAGGGCTATACCAAAAAACTGAAAAACTTCCATAGGTGCTCGCAAACAGCACTTGCCCCAACAGGCTGTTACAGGCTACACGGGTGGTGGGGGGGGTCTTTGCCTTTGTTTAGTTAGGGCACGATCAATAGAGAAGACGCCGGAGAGAACGCGGATATATGCAGAATAAAACACCTCGTCAAGAGGCCCAAACATCGCAACCCTTCTGGCTCTCGTCTCAAAGGAGACACTGACCGGGTGTGTGACCATCAACCCCATCAGAACATCAACCCCATCAGAACATCAACCCCATCACAACATCAACCCCATCACAACATCAACCCCATCAGAACATCAACCCCATCAGAACATCAACCCCATCACAACATCAACCCCATCACAACATCAACCCCATCACAACATCAACCCCATCAGAACATCAACCCCATCAGAACATCAACCCCATCACAACATCAACCCCATCAGAACATCAACCCCATCAGAACATCAACCCCATCAGAACATCAACCCCATCAGAACATCAACCCCATCAGAACATCAACCCCATCACAACATCAACCCCATCACAACATCAACCCCATCAGAACATCAACCCCATCACAACATCAACCCCATCACAACATCAACCCCATCACAACATCAACCCCATCAGAACATCAACCCCATCACAACATCAACCCCATCACAACATCAACCCCATCACAACATCAACCCCATCAGAACATCAACCCCATCAGAACATCAACCCCATCACAACATCAACCACGCGTGGACACCTTCCTCGATTCGTGAAACATTCAAGACATCCCCCAGCCTATAGAGACAACCGCGCAGGAAGATCAAACACAACCACACCAAGTCTCCTGACGCCCTCTTGTGGCGAGCAGACCTCAACTTTGACGTTCCCCCCCCCCCCCCCGTAACATTTTGCCACCGTACCCAAAACAGGAAATTATGTTTCATGCCTCTCAATGGGTTGATTGTATCACCTGTTTATGTCAAGGAGACTGGCTTTTCGGTTAGCCAGCGTCTCCTGCATCTGGGTGGAGGTAAGAATCTGCCGCCCCCCCCCCCCACCGTGATGTTGCGTGTGCGAGTGGCCGATCGCCTCGTGTGAGAAATCGTCTCGTCTCTCGCTGTCCCGTCCAGATTTGAAAGCCTTTGAGAGGCGGCTGACGGAGATCATCTCGTGCTTACAGCCGGCGACGGGGCGGTGGCGGAGTGAGTCGCGCACAGTCGCGACACGCGCAACGGGCCTGCTGTGGCACGGGTCCCGCGGCACTGCGATGCTACTGGACGTGGCCTAGCGCCGCTGTGATTCCCAATATTAAGATCCAAAGTTCACCATCGTGAAGATCCTCCGTAGATTCTAGATTTGAAGCTTTCGTGACTGCAAGGATTCATATTCTTAGGTTTTTTCGGTAAAGTCGCGTAGGTAAAAAATTTAAATGAATAAAAGTAAAATAAAAATGAAAATCACGACGTTTCGGAGGCAACACAAGCTTCCGTCTTCAGGTGGAACCGTCACAGTGATACAGCTATCGTGCTGTGACGGTTCCACCTGAAGACGGAAGCTTGTGTTGCCTCCGAAACGTCGTGATTTTTTGATTTTTTATTAATTTAATTTTTTACCTACGTGAATTTACCGAAAAAACCTAAGAATATGAATATCCTCCGTAGACTGCCTCGCTTAATTCTCCGATACTTCGTCTCGCTCTACCACCCTCCATGCACTCCCCTACCTCTCCATACTCATCTCACTCGACTCCCCTCCACGTACTCTCCTACCACTTGTTGTTTCTCTGCTCCCTTCCACGTGCTCCCCTGTCTCTCCTCTCTCATCTCACTCGACTGCCCTCCACGCACTCTTCTTCCTGTCTCCTCTCAGCTCGCTCTGCTCCCCTCCGCTCCACGCACTCCGCTCCAGCAAGCAAAGCTTTTTGCCGAAACCCTCGGTCAACTTCTGCCGAATGAGAGGACACTCCTCTGCTGCCCTCGTAGTCTGGAACTCCCCCGTCCCCTGAGCCATCCGTGCTGTTGGGTCCCTGTCCCTACTCAAGTGAAGGGTCATGACCTTCCACTTCACCCCTGCCTAGGCTTGTCTCGTTGCTATGCAGTCTTTGATGTCACAGGTTTTAAAATCTTCTTGGTTCTTTCGGTAAAGTCACGTAGAAGGGAAGTAATAAAATAATAAAAATAAAATAATTCTCACGACGTTTCGGCCACAACGCAAGCAGCCGTCCTCAGGTGAAGAATGAAACACCACAGTGGCATTCTTCACCTGAGGACGGCTGCTTGCGTTGTGGCCGAAACGTCGTGAGAATTATTTTATTATGTTTTATTTTTATTATTGCATTACTTCCCTTCTACGTGACTTTACCGAAAGAACCAAGACGATGAATCCCTGCAGTCACGAAAGCTTTAAATCGAGGTTTTAAAATAATGTATTGTATACTCATTCTAGCATATTATTATTATTACAAATAATCTGTGCCTCGAGTTTGCTGGCTGGATGCTGAATGGGCTCGCCTCCACCCCAGCAGTAACTGTTGTTCGTGGCTGCTGTTGCCACCGAAACTAGCTGGGTAACTGGCTAGACGGGATTATCCATGTAACAAATTAACATTGACTTGAGTTGAAACAGCAGTAGAAGTTCAGAATGGATAGCGCACTGAAGAGGTGTGAGTAATGATTGTAGAACACTGATATGGGTCATTTAAATTTGCTCAAATTCTTTAGCCGATATTATAAAAATCCCAGAGGATATTAAAAAACACCTAACAATACATATCTTTACTATGGGAACCTCATTTGCCAGTAAAAATATGATAATTGTTTTTTTACCCTTCTATCTGGCAACAAAACTGACACCTTTTTACAAGGAGTCATGTTTGCATAGACCGCAATACCTGCAGTCATAATACAAACAAAAGACATAACTCTGATGATGTGAACTGTCCTTGAAGTTGATTGGTCCACACTCGAGACAGCTTTCCTTAGAGCCTAGTCTCACATGGGTTGGACCAGATGACGCCAAAAGGCGTCATCTGTCAGTTTTGTTGCCAGATAGAAGGGTAAAAAACAATTATAATACATATCTTTGTCATTTTATCATTCAACAAGCGACATTGCTTTCAGTGCTTGGGGTACAGGATTGTGAGAGGAGTTTTGAAAATGACAGCTGCATCTTATTTCCTGTTGTAGTGCACCATATTCTCTTGGAGTACACATGACAATATACTGTAGATATCTCCAATTTCTGCGAATCGCAGAATGTGCATGTCCCACGATTCCGTGCAGTGGACGAGAGATGCCGTTACCTTGAGGTGCCTTGTGAACCCACGCTGCGTTGTGTCTGTGTTGCCCCACAGTGGTGCTCATCGTGGTGTCTGTGTGCACCGCCACTGGCGCGTGGAACTGGATCACGGACCCCGAGACGCAACAGGTGCTGCGCATCTCGGGCAGGCGTCCACGCGGCACCGTTGAATCGAATTCGGCTGATTTTGCGGCCTGGCCGATGCCGCGCTGCGTACTGTGGGTGGCCGTTTAACTTGACGACAAAGTTGTGATTTTGCAGCTTGGTCTCCTGCATGGTCACAAGCCAGAGTCTGCACTCCAGGTGGCGTTCCTCGTGTCGCTGTGGAACCACTCGTTCTTCACAGTCAGCTGCATCGTCCTCATCGGCCTCTTCCTCGCCGGCATCCACAAGCGCGTCGTGGCACCCTCCATGTATCCTCCCCGACCCCCCCCCCCCACCCCCAGCTCGCGGAGACGCTTCGTGCAGCGTGCTCTCGTCTCTTTGTCGAATTGAGCTCAGCCGGGTCGTGTTCAATTACGACGTTGTTGCGTCACGATGGATCAGCTTGTGTCGAATCGTAAGACCTGTGCAGCTATGCAAATGAGGGTATGTGTACGATACGCTTTTTATTTTTGCCGGCGAGCTGTCGACGCTCGCACACTGCTGCGTTCTCTGTTATTCCCCGACACTTCCTTGACCGTGGCTGGGGCAATGGGTTAAGCGATGGCATTGTTCAGCATGACGAATGTGTGATGCAGTCGAGCACGTGGTTGTCCATTGCCTTTCTTTAACGTGTTGCCGCAGAATAGCGGAGCGATGTAGGACCGTGCTGGCGGAGTACAACATGTCCTGTGACGACGTACGTACAGCGCGCTCCGCACGCACCTTCCGGGAACCTGCCGAATCCTTTCGCCGTTTATCCACGATGCGCCCTGCCGCCGTGATGGGAGAGTTCGCACCAGGGCACGTTGACCGTGCGATCGATTTTTGCCACCTGTTGTGTTGGCCACAGACGGGGAAACTGATCCTGAAGCCACGACCGCAGGCGCAGTGAGGACGGCGAGACGCTGGGAGGGGGGGGGGGGCGAGCGACCTTGCCGGCACGCCGTCGGCCCCCCGCACTCGGCAGCTCGGAGAACGTCGCCGTGGCAGCGGCTTCCACCGCTCCGTGTCGCCGGGAGCGGCCCGTTTCTCGACCATCCGCCAAACCCGCCTGCCAAGCCCCGAGGAAAGCCGGGCAGAGGACTTGCGCTTAGCCGCACCGCTTGGTCGTCGGTGACGTCGATGACGTCTGTGCCAAATTCACGACGGGCGATGAGCCCCGTTGGTGCGACGCAGGCAGGAGCTACGTTTTTGCATCCAAAAATTATCGTAAAAAAAAGGAAAAGTGAATTTAAGAGCCGGCCCTCCCAGCCGCACACCTGGGACTTGATGAGAGCCGTCCTGTGGAGTGGGGAGCGGGGGGGGATGCTGTGTCGCTATTCGTAGCGCATCGCGTGGGCAACGCTGTCCCGTCGCGGCGCAGCGTGTGGCGCGGGTGTGGGGGGGGGGGGCGGTGGCGATGCCCTTTGCCGGCACTCGCGCCGCGAGGGTGAGCGCGGGGTCACGTGCGGGGTCACGCGCGGGGTCACGCGCGGGGTCACGCGCGGGGTCACGCGCGGGGTCACGCGCGGCATGCGACGTGCACGCCGTGTACGTTCCCGTCGCCACCCTCGCCTCCGCTGCCATCGCTACAAACACAGCCATGCTTTTAACAGATTATTCCTTAATCGGTTGCAGTAATTGTTTTAGTTTGTGTACATTACGTTTATTAAAAGCCTTTAAAACTTGTGTTTGTGGTTTTTGATGCGTGGTTCTGGCTGAACTGTTTACTGTCACGCTGCGCCACAGGTGTCCGCACGTCCGATTAGTACGGTTGGATATAGAAGTTCATCGTACACACAGGCGTGCGTGGCTATCTCCAGCGTCAAACACTACTTCTCTACACCACTCTTGCAGGTTTTACGTCCTGGTCACCCTTTCTGCACTTCTGTCCTGGGCCATCATTTTCACATCAACTCCACTGTCCACATCACGGCGCATCCCATCCACCTCTCGACCTGACTCTCGTTCTCCACCCTGGTTCATCAACATTTATCAGCGTTCTTCTGATGTGTGTTGAAACTCTGCCGCTCTCTGAACAGGAGAGTCGCGAAGCACTCGTGAACCCTATCCCTGACCTCAACTCTCCTTTGCATTTTCATGAATGCACCAGTATTTTTCATGAATGCACTGGATTGTGATCCAATTACACATGGTGTAACGTTTTCTTTTTGCCTGAGTGGTCCGACTTTAGGTCGCACTTTGGCACAAGCAAACTCTGCCGCCATATTTTTGCTCCATTTCTGCATTTTACCGGATAAGGCCCACTCAGCTATGTAGCTCTTTTTCAGAAGCGGGCCTGGCCAAAATTGATAGCGCAACGAAGTGGCATGCGTGGAAGTTTATAGCAGCCAAATATTCTTAAAGGCGTGATGTTGATCCTCAATGTGGAGGGGGGGGAAACCGGATGGCCCGGAGAAAAATCCACGCTGACCACGGGGGGAGAGAGAGACACGCACACTCCAAATACACAGCAACAGCAGGCGTCAGGGTCGGGAGCGAGCCCACGACCTCCTGCACACCAGGCGAGGTAGTTAACATCTAGCCACCGTGATGATGAGAGAGACACGCAAACTCCAAATACACAGCAGCAGGCGTCAGGGTCGGGAGCGAGCCCACGACCTCCTGTATACCAGGCGAGGTAGTTAACATCTAGCCACCGTGATGATGATGAGAGAGAGACACACAAACTCCAAAATACACATCGCGGGCTCCAATTTGATCTGTGTCGAGTGGTGGCACGTGACATCTCCACGAGGTGGGTCTGTGAGTGACCTCTGAAAAGATGGTGTTCTCATGAAGAAAAACAACAATGTTATTGGCATTCTCGCGAAAGTGACATCACTGTCTTATCTACCAACGGTAGGCATTTACAAACAATACGAAACAAAACAACAAAGCACTCAAATGCTGTCCCCATGACCCTCAAGTCCACACTACACAACCCTCTTTGACACTGCCAAAAGCCGAGAGCTGCTGCTGTATTTGCACGGTGCCACCACACATCGTGACATCGTCCCTCGTGACAGCCACGGGCGACTTTTTCACCGCCCTGAATGGGTCCTCAAACGATGTGGCTCCAATGCGTGGCTGCTAATCGCAACGCAAAGAAGGGGAATCTCTCACTCGGAGGACGCCTTCACAGCCGCACTGAGAAATCAAGACCGCGGATTTGCAAGTAGCGGTTCCGAATATGAACAACTTAAAATGTTATCTTCATCAGGCAATTCACGTTGAAAGCCATCATGATATTTTAATTGTTTGAAGCACAACAAAACAATTTATAGAAGAGTATTTTTTTTTATTGGAAACATAATTTTGACTTAAAGCTTTCGTGACTGCAGGAATACGTATTCTATGGGTCTTTCGCTAAAGCCACGTGATAGAAAAATAATACAGATATCACGATGTTTTGATCTCAACACAGGTGAAGACAATTGCTTGTGTTGAGATCGAAACGTCGTGATATCTTTTTAAAAATTTCTATCTACGCGGCTTTAGCGAAAGACCCATAGAATATTGAAACATATTTTTTTTATTAGAAACATAATTTCTCATTATGGTCTTCATCCGCTTGACGAAGACTGCTTGTGTTGCGATCGAAAAACGTGGGTTTTTTTGCTTTTACGATTGATTAAATTTTATTATTTTCTATTTACATGACTTTACCGAAATAACCATGAATATAATTTCTCATATTGTTGGTTCTTTCGGTAAAGTCAGTAGAAGGAAAATAATAAAAATGAAACAATTAAATTCTCACGACGTTTCGATTGCAACACAAGCAATCATCATTAGGTGTGAAACCACAGCAAAGAAACCTTAAGAAAAAAATGCCACTTTTTTCAAATCGAAACGTCGTGAGAATTATATAGTTTTATTTTTATTATTTTCCTTCTACGTGACTTTACCGAAAGAACCAAGAATATGAATCCCTGCAGTCACGAAAGTTTTAAAATCATAATTTATCATCTCCATCTGCTTGGTGCAACGCCCCCTAGTGGAACAACCCGTGCATGTCTGTGTCCCTTCTCTAATCCACGTGCACTTCCAGCCCTACACTTAGAACACTCACACGAGAATCTCTCTACTCTCAATCACCGGGGATACCACAGCCCCGTGTGAGCCAACGGGGGTTCCTGCATCGGACACCGTGTCAACTCATATACGGTGCACCAACCACTTATTTTTGTACAGGGAACTTGAGTTTTCAGGTCCATACGGCGTAACAGCTGCTAACAAGACGGGCAAAAAAACAATTGTCTTTTTCGATTTAAAGCTTTTCGTGACTGCAGGGATTCATCTTCTTGGTTCTTTCGGTAAAGTCACGTAGAAGGGAAGTAATAAAATAATAAAAATAAAACAATAAAATTATTCTCACGACGTTTCGGCCACAACGCTGAGGACGGCTGCTTGCGTTGTGGCCGAAACGTCGTGATAATTATTTTATTATGTTTTATTATTGTTTTACTTCCCTTCTACGTGACTTTACCGAAAGAGCCAAGAAGAAAAAAACAACTGTCTATTTGTTTGTGTTTCTCTCTCTTGTGATGGCACTTTGTAGGATGAACGTTGATATTTCTAATAGGCACGGCGTGACCAGCAAGGTCTGAGTTGGTCTGTAATAAGGTAGGACACTGATAAGGGGTTGATGGGTATATGCATATCGGGAGCTCGCATTAAGGGACCCCCCACCCCATGATTGGGATTTCTGGTGGGGGGTGGAGGGGTGGGGGCTCGGAGCTAGGCCACGTGGCGCGCCCCCTGCCCCCGTCACGTGGTGCAGACGAGCGCCTAAGGCGGCCATATTGGTAAGGGAAGACGACGGTGGTACAGTATTGTACTGTACAGGTTGGTTTCACTTTAATTCACCCCGAACATGTGTTTTTTTGTTAGTTTTTCGCACTCGCATATTCATTTCTGAAAAATAATAATGGGGTTTTTATGCTTTCTCGGAAAGAAAAAAAGTTGTGTTAAAGATGTTCAAACACCAAAAAGATACCTTTTGCAAGGAATCGTGTCTGTATTAACCACACACAGTACCTAATGGTGAACATGCTAACAAACACGCTCTGATAACAATGTTACGCGTTGGCTTTGAAACTAAATTGGCCTACACCAGAGGACAGTAGCAGCCTTCTTTGTGGCCTAGTCTCACCAAGTGCCAGACCAGAGAAACACCGCCAAAAGGGGAACAACATTGTTGTTTACATCAACGTTAAGGACGACGTTTCGCTCAAACTTCTGTGAGCTTCGTCAGGAAAGTTCGAACTTTTAACTCGAAACTCGCCGTCGCTCAGATCGGATGTCCCTACGTAAGATGGCTGCCGCCCTTTAACCCCCACCGATTCGATTTTCCGGCAACTTTCGCAGAGCGGAGTGAGAGGAATCGATTCCGTCGGCTCGTTCTGAATCACCCCCGAGCACAGCGGCGGGCGACATAACCGCGCCGCGTGCGATAATCCGTGAAACTAAAAGCCCCGTTGCAGTGCTCGCTCGGTTTTTATTTTTAACAGCGACGCGCGTGTCGCATTTGCAGTGGCGCGCGGGAATCGATTCGCGGAATCGTTATCGATTCTCCACCCACGCGCTGCACATGGCCGCCCCCACGTGCACCGTGCCACGGGTTTCGGGTTCCCTCACTTTAGCCGAGGCTGTGGTGGTGGTTGTTGTGGTGGTTGTTGTGGTTGTAGCCGTGGCTGACTGTGCTTGTTGTGACCGTGGATGCGACTGCTTGTTAATCTGCCGCTCGGCTGTGCGTGTAACGTGTTGTGGGGTGTAGCTGCCCCTGTCTGTGGCTGAGAGCGCCTGCAAGTCGTGCAGCTGCGTGTGTTGTGGCCCGCCTCTTGCTGCTCGCCATGGGCAAGAGCCGGCAGCCGCGTCGCTTCAGGCGGCCTCACCACCCTCTCTGCGGCCCCGCGGGGCTGAGCGCGGAGCCCGAGGCGGAGGAGGAGTGCGAGGAGGAAAACTGCCCAGTCGAGACTCTGCTGGAGACGGTGAGGCCGGCGGCGCGGGGTGGAGGTGTGAGGGGGGCACGGTGGAGGTGCGAGTGGGGCACGGTGGAGGTGTGCGTGGGGTACGGTGGAGGTGTGCGTGGGGTACGGTGGAGGTGTGCGTGGGGTACGGTGGAGTGCGTGGGGTACGGTGGAGGTGCGAGTGGGGCACGGTGGAGGTGTGAGTGGGGTACGGTGGAGGTGTGCGTGGGGTACGGTGGAGGTGTGCGTGGGGTACGGTGGAGTGCGTGGGGTACGGTGGAGGTGCGAGTGGGGCACGGTGGAGGTGTGAGTGGGGCACGGTGGAGGTGTGCGTGGGGCACGGTGGAGGTGCGAGTGGGGTACGGTGGAGGTGCGTGTGGGGCACGGTGGAGGTGTGTGTGGGGCACGGTGGAGGTGTGCGTGGGGTACGGTGGAGGTGCGAGTGGGGCACGGTGGAGGTGTGCGTGGGGTACGGTGGAGGTGCGAGTGGGGCACGGTGGAGGTGTGCGTGGGGTACGGTGGAGGTGCGAGTGGGGCACGGTGGAGGTGTGTGTGGGGCACGGTGGAGGTGTGCGTGGGGTACGGTGGAGGTGCGAGTGGGGCACGGTGGAGGTGTGCGTGGGGCACGGTGGAGGTGTGGGTGGGGTACGGTGGAGGTGTGTGTGGGGCACGGTGGAGGTGTGCGTGGGGTACGGTGGAGGTGCGAGTGGGGCACGGTGGAGGTGTGTGTGGGGCACGGTGGAGGTGTGAGTGGGGTACGGTGGAGGTGCGTGTGGGGCACGGTGGAGGTGTGCGTGGGGTACGGTGGAGGTGCGAGTGGGGCACGGTGGAGGTGTGCGTGGGGCACGGTGGAGGTGTGAGTGGGGTACGGTGGAGGTGTGTGTGGGGCACGGTGGAGGTGTGCGTGGGGCACGGTGGAGGTGTGTGTGGGGCACGGTGGAGGTACGCGTGGGGCACGGAGGTGTGTGTGGGGCACGGTGGAGGTGTGTGTGGGGTACGGTGGAGGTGTGTGTGGGGCACGGTGGAGGTGTGTGTGGGGCACGGTGGAGGTGTGCGTGGGGCACGGAGGTGTGTGTGGGGTACGGTGGAGGTACGCGTGGGGCACGGAGGTGTGTGTGGGGCACGGTGGAGGTGTGTGTGGGGCACGGTGGAGGTGTGTGTGGGGCACGGTGGAGGTGTGTGTGGGGTACGGTGGAGGTGTGTGTGGGGCACGGTGGAGGTGTGTGTGGGGCACGGTGGAGGTACGCGTGGGGCACGGAGGTGTGTGTGGGGCACGGTGGAGGTGTGTGTGGGGCACGGTGGAGGTACGCGTGGGGCACGGAGGTGTGTGTGGGGCACGGTGGAGGTGTGTGTGGGGTACGGTGGAGGTGTGTGTGGGGCACGGTGGAGGTGTGTGTGGGGCACGGTGGAGGTGTGTGTGGGGTACGGTGGAGGTGTGTGTGGGGCACGGTGGAGGTGTGTGTGGGGCACGGTGGAGGTGTGAGTGGGGTACGGTGGAGGTGTGTGTGGGGCACGGTGGAGGTGTGTGTGGGGCACGGTGGAGGTGTGTGTGGGGCACGGTGGAGGTGTGCGTGGGGCACGGTGGAGGTGTGTGTGGGGCACGGTGGAGGTGTGAGTGGGGTACGGTGGAGGTGTGTGTGGGGCACGGTGGAGGTGTGTGTGGGGCACGGTGGAGGTGTGTGTGGGGCACGGTGGAGGTGTGTGTGGGGTACGGTGGAGGTGTGAGTGGGGCACGGTGGAGGTGTGCGTGGGGCACGGTGGAGGTGTGTGTGGGGCACGGTGGAGGTGTGAGTGGGGTACGGTGGAGGTGTGTGTGGGGCACGGTGGAGGTGTGTGTGGGGCACGGTGGAGGTGTGTGTGGGGTACGGTGGAGGTGTGAGTGGGGTACGGTGGAGGTGTGTGTGGGGCACGGTGGAGGTGTGAGTGGGGCACGGTGGAGGTGTGTGTGGGGCACGGTGGAGGTGTGTGTGGGGTACGGTGGAGGTGTGAGTGGGGTACGGTGGAGGTGTGAGTGGGGCACGGTGGAGGTGTGCGTGGGGCACGGAGGTGTGCGTGGGGCACGGTGGAGGTGCGCGTGGGGCACGGTGGAGGTGTGTGTGGGGCACGGTGGAGGTGCGAGTGGGGCACGGTGGAGGTGCGAGTGGGGCACGGTGGAGGTGCGCGTGGGGCACGGTGGAGGTGTGCGTGGGGCACGGTGGAGGTGTGTGTGGGGCACGGTGGAGGTGCGAGTGGGGCACGGTGGAGGTGCGCGTGGGGCACGGTGGAGGTGTGTGTGGGGCACGGTGGAGGTGTGAGTGGGGCACGGTGGAGGTGCGAGTGGGGCACGGTGGAGGTGTGAGTGGGGCACGGTGGAGGTGTGTGTGGGGCACGGTGGAGGTGCGCGTGGGGCACGGTGGAGGTGTGTGTGGGGCACGGTGGAGGTGTGAGTGGGGTACGGTGGAGGTGTGAGTGGGGTACGGTGGAGGTGTGTGTGGGGCACGGTGGAGGTGTGAGTGGGGTACGGTGGAGGTGTGTGTGGGGCACGGTGGAGGTGTGAGTGGGGTACGGTGGAGGTGTGTGTGGGGTACGGTGGAGGTGCGAGTGGGGCACGGTGGAGGTGCGCGTGGGGCACGGTGGAGGTGTGAGTGGGGCACGGTGGAGGTGTGTGTGGGGCACGGTGGAGGTACGCATGGGGCACGGTGGAGGTGTGTGTGGGGCACGGTGGAGGTGTGTGTGGGGTACGGTGGAGGTGTGTGTGGGGCACGGTGGAGGTGTGTGTGGGGCACGGTGGAGGTGCGAGTGGGGTACGGTGGAGGTGTGTGTGGGGCACGGTGGAGGTGTGTGTGGGGCACGGTGGAGGTGTGTGTGGGGCACGGTGGAGGTGTGTGTGGGGCACGGTGGAGGTGTGAGTGGGGTACGGTGGAGGTGTGTGTGGGGCACGGTGGAGGTGTGTGTGGGGCACGGTGGAGGTGTGTGTGGGGCACGGTGGAGGTGTGTGTGGGGTACGGTGGAGGTGTGAGTGGGGCACGGTGGAGGTGTGCGTGGGGCACGGTGGAGGTGTGTGTGGGGCACGGTGGAGGTGTGAGTGGGGTACGGTGGAGGTGTGTGTGGGGCACGGTGGAGGTGTGTGTGGGGCACGGTGGAGGTGTGTGTGGGGTACGGTGGAGGTGTGAGTGGGGTACGGTGGAGGTGTGTGTGGGGCACGGTGGAGGTGTGAGTGGGGCACGGAGGTGTGTGTGGGGCACGGTGGAGGTGTGTGTGGGGCACGGTGGAGGTGTGTGTGGGGTACGGTGGAGGTGTGTGTGGGGCACGGTGGAGGTGTGCGTGGGGCACGGAGGTGTGTGTGGGGCACGGTGGAGGTGCGCGTGGGGCACGGTGGAGGTGTGTGTGGGGCACGGTGGAGGTGTGAGTGGGGCACGGTGGAGGTGCGAGTGGGGCACGGTGGAGGTGCGCGTGGGGCACGGTGGAGGTGTGTGTGGGGCACGGTGGAGGTACGCGTGGGGCACGGTGGAGGTGTGAGTGGGGTACGGTGGAGGTGTGTGTGGGGTACGGTGGAGGTGCGAGTGGGGCACGGTGGAGGTGCGCGTGGGGCACGGTGGAGGTGTGAGTGGGGCACGGTGGAGGTGTGTGTGGGGCACGGTGGAGGTGTGAGTGGGGCACGGTGGAGGTGTGTGTGGGGCACGGTGGAGGTGTGTGTGGGGCACGGTGGAGGTGCGCGTGGGGCACGGTGGAGGTGTGTGTGGGGCACGGTGGAGGTGTGTGTGGGGCACGGTGGAGGTGTGTGTGGGGCACGGTGGAGGTGCGCGTGGGGCACGGTGGAGGTGTGTGTGGGGCACGGTGGAGGTACGCGTGGGGCACGGTGGAGGTGTGAGTGGGGTACGGTGGAGGTGTGTGTGGGGTACGGTGGAGGTGCGAGTGGGGCACGGTGGAGGTGTGAGTGGGGCATGGTGGAGGTGTGTATAGTCAGACCCTCATCTTTAACCTCATCTCCAAACCAGATCCTACAGCCACGATAGCCTTTAACGCAGACTGTCCCCAGACATTGTGCCATGTTGTTTACCCCTATACACTACTTTACCCTGCCCCCTACTCGCTTGATCCTCACCCTCACCCCGTGCCCCCCCTCCCCGCGTGCGTGAGTGTATGCGTGTGAGTGTGTGAGTGTGTGTGCGTGAGTGTATGCGTGTGATTGTGTGAGTGTGCGTGTGTGTGCGTGTGAGTGTATGCGTGTGTGTGCGTGTGTGCGCACAGCTGCGGTTAGTGCGCTGCGCTTAAAACCCGGCGACCCGAGTTCGATTCCCGCTCACGGCCAACACCAGTGACGATTATATCTGAACGGGTCACGGGCCTCCGCTATGTCGACTCGGCCTAAAATGAGAACCTGGTGCCAACCGCAAACATCGCCACTGGGGAGACAAAGGCGGCCGGGCGTGGTGCCGGCCAACCCACCCCCTCGCGGAGTTGACGGTTAAACACGCTACGCGCGTCATCTTTGTCTTTGCACAGCTGCAGTCGGGCTCTGCGGACGCGCGTGAGTGCGCATGCGCCAGCCTCTCCCGCCTGGCCCTGGGCGCCCGCACGGTGCCCGCCCTGCTCGGCCGCGGCGCCGTTCGCCTCCTGGGGCCGCTGCTGCTCGACCCCGCGGCCTCCGTGCGCGAGACGGCGGCCGGAGCTCTCAGGTGATGGCGGCGGTGGTGGTGGTGGTTGCAGCGGCGGCGGTGACGCTACCCCAATACGAACATCATCGTCGCCATCATCGTCACCATCATCGTCACCATCATCGTCACCATCATCGTCGCCATCATCGTCGCCATCATCGTCAACATCATCGTCGCCATCATCGTCACCATTATCGTCGCCATCATCGTCTTCATCATCGTCGCCATCATCGTTATCATCATCGTCACCATCGTCACCATCATCGTCGCCATCATCGTCACCATCATCGTCGCCATCATCGTCAACATCATCGTCACCATCATCGTCACCATCATCGTCACCATCATCGTCAACATTATCGTCGCCATCATCGTCTTCATCATCGTCGCCATCATCGTCGTCACCATCGTCACCATCATCGTCGCCATCATCGTCGCCATCATCGTCAACATCATCGTCAACATCATCGTCAACATCATCGTCACCATCATCGTCGCCATTATCGTCGCCATCATCGTCTTCATCATCGTCGCCATCATCGTCAACATCATCGTCACCATCATCGTCACCATCATCGTCGCCATCATCGTCGCCATCATCGTCGCCATCATCGTCGCCATCATCGTCGCCATCATCGTCGCCATCATCGTCTTCATCATCGTCACCATCATCGTCGCCATCATCGTCGTCACCATCGTCACCATGATCGTCGCCATCATCGTCGCCATCATCGTCAACATCATCGTCGCCATCATCGTCGCCATCATCGTCGCCATCATCGTCGCTATCATCGTCTTCATCATCGTCTTCATCATCGTCACCATCATCGTCGCCATCATCGTCGCCATCATCGTCGCCATCATCGTCGCCATCATCGTCGCCATCATCGTCGCCATCATCGTCGCCATCATCGTCACAATCATCGTCGCCATCATCGTCGCCATCATCGTCTTCATCATCGTCACAATCATCGTCACAATCATCGTCGCCATCATCGTCGCCATCATCGTCACCATCATCGTCACAATCATCGTCGCCATCATCGTCGCCATCATCGTCGCCATCATCGTCGCCATCATCGTCACCATCATCGTCGCCATCATCGTCGCCATCATCGTCGCCATCATCGTCACCATCATCGTCTTCATCATCGTCACAATCATCGTCGCCATCATTGTCGCCATCATCGTCTTCATCATCGTCTTCATCATCGTCGCCATCATTGTCGCCATCATCGTCTTCATCATCGTCTTCATCATCGTCTTCATCATCATCACCATCATCGTCTTCATCATCGTCACAATCATCGTCGCCATCATCGTCGCCATCATTGTCGCCATCATCGTCACAATCATCGTCGCCATCATCGTCGCCATCATCGTCTTCATCATCATCACCATCATCGTCTTCATCATCGTCACAATCATCGTCGCCATCATCGTCACAATCATCGTCGCCATCATCGTCGCCATCATCGTCGCCATCATCGTCGCCATCATCGTCGCCATCATCGTCACAATCATCGTCGCCATCATCGTCACCATCATCGTCACAATCATCGTCACCATCATCGTCACAATCATCGTCACCATCATCGTCGCCATCATCGTCGCCATCATCGTCGCCATCATCGTCGCCATCATCGTCGCCATCATCGTCGCCATCATCGTCGCCATCATCGTCGCCATCATCGTCGCCATCATCGTCGCCATCATCGTCGCCATCATCGTCGCCATCATCGTCGCCATCATCGTCACCATCATCGTCACAATCATTGTCTTCATCATTGTCACAATCATCGTCACCATCATCGTCACCATCATCGTCTTCATCATCGTCACCATCATCGTCGCCATCATCGTCACAATCATCGTCACCATCATCGTCTTCATCATCGTCACAATCATCGTCACCATCATCGTCTTCATCATCGTCATCGTTGTGGTAGGGATATCCCAGCTGTGCCCCTACGTGCTGCAAGGCGGAACCCGGCACCGACCGACGAGTGGGCATTAGCCTGGCCGTAGAGGGGGCTATGCCTCCATCACGATTCCTCCACCACGATGCCGACCGCCGCTAATGTGACCCTCTCTCTGCCGTTGCCTGCCGCGAGCAGGAACATGAGCGTGGCGGGCGGGCCGGACGCTTGCGAGGACATGGTCGCCAGCGACATCATGACGCCACTCGTCGCGCTGCTCAGAGAGGCAAGGACCCGCGGCACCCCCCTCCGCTCCCCAGCCAGTGCTGCGTGTGACCCTGCTGTGACCCTGCCGTGACCCTGCCGTGACCCCCGTGTCTCTGCCGCGACCCCCGTGTCTCTACCGTGACCCCCGTGACCCTGCCGTGACCCCCGTGTCTCTGCCGTGACCCCCGTGTAGCTGCAAGCGCAGCGCGTGCCACATCCGTGCCACTGCCGCGACCTCCGGTAATACGACCTCTGCCGGTGCGTTGTCGACCTGCGGTGATCACCTCCGGTGTTTTTGGTTCCCCGCCGGCGCGCAGTGCGCCGCCTTCCTGGACTCTGCCGGGGACGCGCAGCCCAAGGGGAGGGGCGGCGGTGGCGGCGGCGGCGCCGGTCTGCCCGGAGACGTCGCCGTGGAGGCCGTCCACCTCCTGCTCAACCTGTGGTGAGGGCCCGGGGCGTGTGTGGTGAGGGTGTGTTGAGGGTGTGGTGTGTGTGGTGAGGGTGTGGTGTGTGTGGTGAGGGTGTGGTGTGTGTGGTGAGGGCCCGGGGCGTGTGTGGTGAGGGTGTGGTGAGGGTGTGGTGTGTGTGGTGAGGGTGTGGTGTGTGTGGTGAGGGTGTGGTGTGTGTGGTGAGGGCCCGGGGCGTGTGTGGTGAGGGTGTGGTGAGGGTGTGGTGTGTGTGGTGAGGGTGTGGTGTGTGTGGTGAGGGTGTGGTGTGTGTGGTGAGGGCCCGGGGCGTGTGTGGTGAGGGTGTGGTGAGGGTGTGGTGTGTGTGGTGAGGGTGTGGTGTGTGTGGTGAGGGCCCGGGGCGTGTGTGGTGAGGGTGTGGTGAGGGTGTGGTGTGTGTGGTGAGGGTGTGGTGTGTGTGGTGAGGGTGTGGTGTGTGTGGTGAGGGCCCGGGGCGTGTGTGGTGAGGGTGTGGTGAGGGTGTGGTGTGTGTGGTGAGGGTGTGGTGTGTGTGGTGAGGGTGTGGTGTGTGTGGTGAGGGCCCGGGGCGTGTGTGGTGAGGGTGTGGTGAGGGTGTGGTGTGTGTGGTGAGGGTGTGGTGTGTGTGGTGAGGGTGTGGTGTGTGTGGTGAGGGCCCGGGGCGTGTGTGGTGAGGGTGTGGTGAGGGTGTGGTGTGTGTGGTGAGGGTGTGGTGTGTGTGGTGAGGGTGTGGTGTGTGTGGTGAGGGCCCGGGGCGTGTGTGGTGAGGGTGTGGTGAGGGTGTGGTGTGTGTGGTGAGGGTGTGGTGTGTGTGGTGAGGGTGTGGTGTGTGTGGTGAGGGCCCGGGGCGTGTGTGGTGAGGGTGTGGTGAGGGTGTGGTGTGTGTGGTGAGGGTGTGGTGTGTGTGGTGAGGGTGTGGTGTGTGTGGTGAGGGCCCGGGGCGTGTGTGGTGAGGGTGTGGTGAGGGTGTGGTGTGTGTGGTGAGGGTGTGGTGTGTGTGGTGAGGGTGTGGTGTGTGTGGTGAGGGCCCGGGGCGTGTGTGGTGAGGGTGTGGTGAGGTTGTGGTGAGGGTGTGGTGAGGGTGTGGTGTGTGTGGTGAGGGTGTGGTGTGTGTGGTGAGGGTGTGGTGTGTGTGGTGAGGGCCCGGGGCGTGTGTGGTGAGGGTGTGGTGAGGGTGTGGTGTGTGTGGTGAGGGTGTGGTGTGTGTGGTGAGGGTGTGGTGTGTGTGGCGAGGGCCCGGGGCGTGTGTGGTGAGGGTGTGGTGAGGTTGTGGTGAGGGTGTGGTGAGGGTGTGGTGAGGGTGTGGTGTGTGTGGTGAGGGTGTGGTGTGTGTGGTGAGGGCCCGGGGCGTGTGTGGTGAGGGTGTGGTGAGGTTGTGGTGAGGGTGTGGTGAGGGTGTGGTGTGTGTGGTGAGGGCCCGGGGCGTGTGTGGTGAGGGTGTGGTGAGGGTGTGGTGAGGGTGTGGTGAGGGTGTGGTGAGGGTGTGGTGAGGGTGTGTGGTGAGGGTGTGTGGCGAGGGCCCGGGGAGTGTGTGGCGAGGGGGTGTGGTTGGTGCGGTGAGGGTGTGGTGCATGCGGTGGGGGTGTGGTGCGGGCGGTGAGGGTGCGGTGTGTGTGGTGAGGGTATGGTGAGGGTGTGGTGTTTGTGGTGAGGGTCTGGTGCGTGTGGTGATGGTGTGGTGTGTGTGGTGAGGGTGTGGTTAGGGTGTGGTGTGTGTGGTGATGGTGTGGTGTGTGTGGTGAGGGTGTGGTGCGTGTAGTGTGTACGTGGTGTGTGTGGTGTCTACAAGCTGTGTGGGGTGTGTGTGTTGTGTATTCATGGTGTGTGCGTGTGTGTGCCATGTGCACATCTTGTGTGTGTGTGTGTGGTGTGCGAGTGATTTGTGTGTACACTGTACAGCACATGTATTATGTCTGTATACACACTGTGTTTCTATACTGTGCACAGTCTGTACCATGTGTACACTGTGTGTGTACGATGTGTGTGTATAGACTGTGTGTATAGACTGTGTGTAGATCACGTGTGTGCGCACACAGTGCTTGCAGTGTGTGTGTACGATGTGTGTGTGTGTGTACGACGTGTGTGTGTACACCATGTGTACACCGTGTGTGTGTGTACACCGTGTGTGTGTGTACACCGTGTGTGCAGTGTGTGTACGATGTGTGTGTAGACTGTGTACACCATGTGTGTGTACACCGTGTGTGTACACCGTGTGTGCAGTGTGTGTGTACGATGTGTGTGTAGACTGTGTGTACACCGTGTGTGTGTGTACACCGTGTGTGCAGTGTGTGTGTACGATGTGTGTGTAGACTGTGTGTACATCGTGTGTGTGTACACGGTGCGAGCAGTGTGTACGACGTGTGTGTGTGTGTACACGGTGCGAGCAGTGTGTGTGTGTACGACGTGTGTGCGTGTGTCCTCGGTGCGTACAGTGTGTGTGTACACCATGTGTGTGTGTGTACACCGTGTGTGTGTACGACGTGTGTGCGTGTGTCCTCGATGCGTGCAGTGTGTGTGTACACCGTGTGTGTGTGTGTGTGTACACCGTGTGTGTGTGTGTGTGTACACCGTGTGTGTGTGTGTGTGTACACCGTGTGTGTGTGTGTACACCATGTGTGTGTATGTACACCATGTGTGTGTACGACGTGTGTGCGTGTGTCCACGGTGCGTGCGCTGTGTGCAGTGAGAGCAGTGCTCGTGCCGTCTCCGTGTTCAACAAGGAGGCGCTGCTGCCGCCGCTGCTGCAGTTTGTGAGATGGCACCAGCAGCACCTGTCCCTCGCCATCGCTGCAGGTGCAGCCTTCACGCACACACACGCACACACTAGACACACATACACACACATACACACACACACATACACACACGCACACACACGCGCACACACACATACACACACGCACACACACACACATACAAACACACATACACACACACACACGCACACACACGCACACACACACATACACACGCACACACACGCACACACGCACACACTAGACACACACTAGACACACATACACACACATACACACACGCACGCACACGCACACACTAGACACACATACACACACGCACACACGCGCACGCACGCACACGCACACACTAGACACACATACACACACGCACACACGCGCACGCACGCACACACACACGCATACACATACACACACACATACACACACACACGCGCGCACACACACACACGCACACAACAACAACAACCGCCATTCGCCACTAAGTGGCGGTGACGTCACCACGACGCTTGTGCCAGGCCATGTGCACCTTGAGGCCACGTGAAGTGTCGAACGCCTGCTGGCAGGAGGTCACAGGGCAGACCCAGGTGCCACGGGTCGACTGACACACACTACAAACACACAGATCCCCCGTATTGCCTTTGACAGGCTGTTTGGGCATGTGTTGTTAGCGTGTAGCACCTATTGAAGGCTGGAACGGCACACGAAGGGGGGGGGGGGGGTGACCAGCAACCACGTCCAAGCGCCTTTGCCTCCCTAGTGGCGATGTTTACACATCGCACCAGGTACTCATTTGAAGCTGAGTCGACCTAGGGGAGGCCCAGGATTGGTTCAGATATTCATCGCAGGTGTTGTTGGCCCTGAGCGGGAATCGAACTCGCTAATCGCTCCACTATTGCATTCACACGCACATACGTACACACACACGTACACACACACACACATACACACACACGTACACACACATACGTACACACACGTACACACACACACGTACACACCCACACACACATTTCCATGTGGTGGGGATGGCACCATGTATTGGCACCATTAGCGCTTCGGCTGCAAACCGCGGAGCGTATAACTTCACACTGCGCCAAATATACACGGGTGGCTGTGTGGCTGGTGTGGTGGTTGGCTAAGTTGGTGGGTGTGTGAGTGGTTGGGTTGGTTTGGTTGGTGGGTGGGTGGGTTGGTGGTGGGTGGATGGATGAGTGAGTGGCTGGATGGGTGAGTGGATGGATGAGTGAGTGGCTGGATGGGTGAGTGGCTGGCTGGGTGAGTGGCTGGGTGGGTGAGTGAGTGGCTGGGTGGGTGAGTGAGTGGCTGGGTGGGTGGGTGAGTGAGTGGCTGGGTGGGTGAGTGGGTGGGTGAGTGGCTGGCTGGGTGGGTGAGTGGCTGGCTGGGTGGGTGAGTGGCTGGCTGGGTGGGTGAGTGGCTGGGTGGGTGAGTGGCTGGGTGGGTGAGTGATTGGCTGGGTGGGTGAGTGGCTGGGTGGGTGGGTGAGTGGCAGGGTGGGTGAGTGTCTGGGTGAGTGGCTGGGTGGGTGAGTGGCTGGGTGGGTGGGTGAGTGGCAGGGTGGGTGAGTGTCTGGGTGAGTGGCTGGGTGGGTGAGTGAGTGGCTGGGTGGGTGAGTGGCTGGGTGGGTGAGTGGCTGGCTAGGTGAGTGGCTGGGTGGGTGAGTGGCTGGGTGGGTGAGTGGCTGGCTGGGTGAATGAGTGGCTGGCTGGGTGAGTGGCTGGCTGGGTGAGTGGCTGGGTGGGTGAGTTGCTGGGTGAGTGGCTGGCTGGGTGAGTGGCTGGCTGGGTCAGCAATTAACCAACTCTCAGAACTCATCACAACTGCGTCTCTAATAGTTGCTCTTCACAGCTGCATGAAAGAAATATTAGCAGCAGATGGCTCTGCCGCTGATGGCCTGGGCGTTGACGGGGGCCCAGTGGCCTCTTGTTGCAGAGGTCCGCGGTTCGAATGCGGCAGTCCGCCCTAGTTAATACTGCAATGGTTGTCTCGTATTGAACGTAAAAACACACTCGCTATCAGCTTCACAGTGGATGTTCTAGATCCCCGTGACGTCATTCGATAAGAGGAGGCCATCGTGGTGCAAATTTGGCATATTTGAAAAATAACACGGCAAAATTACTCAATTGGGAGTAGACATAGCAACATCGGTCCCCTGCTGTCAAACTACTGCGGGCAGTGTCTGTGAAACAGTGCCTTCTTGATGTGGGGAGCGGTGGTGTAGCGGTTAGCGCGCTGCGCTATGAACCCGGCAATCCAGGTTCGATTCCCGCTCACGGCCAACACCTGGTGACGATTATCTGAACCGGTCCTGGGCCACCCCTAGGTCGACTCGGCTTCAAATGAGTACCTGGTGAGGTGTGTAAACATCGCCAGTGGGGAGACAAAGGCGGTCGGGTGTGGTGCTGGCCACCCACCCCCTCGTGTACAGGTTCCGGCCTTCATCGGTGCTTGCTAACAGCACTTGCCCCTACAGTCTGTCAAGGCTATACGGGGGATCTTTGTCTTTCTTGATAGCCTTGCATTGTAAGAATGATAGCGCCAATATCAAACATGCTCTGTTAATCATAATGATTATATTATTATTGTTAATAATCGATGGTGGTGGTGCTGATGATGGCGGTGGTGATGGTGGTGGTGCTGATGGTGGTAGTGGTGGTGGTGGTGCTGATGGTGGTGGTGCTGATGACGGTGGTGGTGCTGATGGTGGTGGTGCTGATGACGGTGGTGGTGCTGATGGTGGTGGTGCTGATGACGGTGGTGGTGCTGATGATGACGGTGGTGGTGCTGATGACGACGGTGGTGCTGATGATGATGGTGGTGGTGCTGATGATGACGGTGGTGGTGCTGATGACGACGGTGGTGCTGATGATGACGGTGGTGGTGCTGATGATGACGGTGGTGGTGCTGATGGTGGTGGTGCTGATGATGACGGTGGTGCTGATGATGACGGTGGTGCTGATGACAGTGGTGGTGCTGATGACGACGGTGGTGCTGATGACGGTGGTGGTGCTGATGACGGTGGTGGTGCTGATGACGGTGGTGGTGCTGATGACGGTGGTGGTGCTGATGACGACGGTGGTGCTGATGACAGTGGTGGTGCTGATGATGACGGTGGTGCTGATGACGGTGGTGGTGCTGATGACGGTGGTGGTGCTGATGACGGTGGTGGTGCTGATGACGGTGGTGGTGCTGATGACGGTGGTGGTGCTGATGACGACGGTGGTGCTGATGACGGTGGTGGTGCTGATGATGACGGTGGTGGTGCTGATGACGACGGTGGTGCTGATGATGACGGTGGTGGTGCTGATGACGGTGGTGGTGCTGATGATGGCGGTGGTGGTGCTGATGACGACGGTGGTGCTGATGATGACGGTGGTGCTGATGACGGTGGTGGTGCTGATGATGACGGTGGTGGTGCTGATGATGACGGTGGTGGTGCTGATGACGGTGGTGGTGCTGATGACGGTGGTGGTGCTGATGGCGGTGGTGGTGCTGATGATGACGGTGGTGCTGATGATGACGGTGGTGGTGCTGGTGACGGTGGTGGTGCTGATGACGACGGTGGTGCTGATGATGACGGTGGTGGTGCTGATGACGACGGTGCTGATGACGGTGGTGGTGCTGATGATGACGGTGGTGGTGCTGATGATGACGGTGGTGGTGCTGATGACGGTGGTGGTGCTGATGATGACGGTGGTGGTGCTGATGACGGTGGTGGTTCTGATGACGGTGGTGGTGCTGATGACGGTGGTGCTGATGATGGTGGTGCTGATGGTGACGGTGGTGCTGATGACGGTGGTGCTGATGGTGGTGGTGCTGACGACCGTGGTGCTGATGACGACGGTGGTGCTGATGACGACGGTGGTGCTGATGACGGTGGTGGTGCTGATGGTGGTGGTGGTGCTGATGACGGTGGTGGTGCTGATGACGGTGGTGGTGCTGATGACGACGGTGGTGCTGATGACGACGGTGGTGCTGATGACGGTGGTGGTGCTGATGATGACGGTGGTGCTGATGATGACGGTGGTGGTGCTGATGACGACGGTGGTGCTGATGGTGGTGGTGGTGCTGATGGTGGTGGTGGTGCTGATGACGGTGGTGGTGCTGATGACGGTGGTGGTGCTGATGACGGTGGTGGTGCTGATGACGACGGTGGTGCTGATGACGACGGTGGTGCTGATGATGACGGTGGTGGTGCTGATGACGGTGGTGGTGCTGATGACGGTGGTGGTGCTGATGGTGGTGGTGGTGCTGATGATGACGGTGGTGGTGCTGATGATGACGGTGGTGGTGCTGATGACGACGGTGGTGCTGATGATGACGGTGGTGGTGCTGATGACGGTGGTGGTGCTGATGACGGTGGTGGTGCTGATGGTGGTGGTGCTGATGGTGGTGGTGCTGATGACGACGGTGGTGCTGATGACGGTGGTGGTGCTGATGACGACGGTGCTGATGGTGGTGGTGCTGATGATGACGGTGGTGGTGCTGATGACGGTGGTGCTGATGGTGACGGTGGTGCTGATGACGGTGGTGCTGATGGTGGTGGTGCTGACGACCGTGGTGCTGATGACGACGGTGGTGCTGATGACGACGGTGGTGCTGATGACGGCGGTGGTGCTGATGGCGCCCGGGAGTGACCGCCCTTTCCCCGCCACCCGCCCTGCAGCTCAGTGCCTGCAGACGGTGGCGGAGGACAACGTGGAGCTGGCGGGCAGCCTCACCGCGCCGGCGCTCGCCGCGCTGGAGCCGGCGCTGCTGCTGCCTGCCGCTGGCGTGCACAACGGCAGCGCCGGCGCCCAGCGGAGCCTGCTGCGCACGCTCGTAGCCGGTGACTGCGCAAGCCCTGCACACCCTCACGCTGCACTCTCATGCTGCACACGCCGTGTACACGCTCCCCGCATTCACTCCCTGCGTGACCCCAAACCCCTGCACACGCACACACCATGTACACGCTCCCTGCACACCCTACACACCCACACCCTGCACACCCACACCCTACACACCCACTCCCTGCACTTCCTGCACACCCTGCACACCCACACCCTACACACCCACTCCCTACACAGCCACTCCCTACACACCCACACCCTACACACCCACTCCCTGCACTCCCTACACACCCTACACACCCACACCCTGCACACACACACCCTGCACACCCACACCCTACACACCCACTCCCTGCACTCCCTACACACCCTGCACACCCACACCCTACACACCCACTCCCTACACAGCCACTCCCTACACACCCACACCCTACACACCCACTCCCTGCACTCCCTACACACCCTACACACCCACTCCCTGCACACTCACACCCTACACACCCACACCCTGCACACACACACCCTGCACACCCACTCCCTGCACTCCCTACACACCCTACACACCCACACCCTGCACACACACACCCTGCACACACACACCCTGCACACTCACACCCTGCACACCCACACCCTGCACACCCACACCCTGCACACACACACCCTGCACACTCACACCCTGCACACCCACTCCCTACACACCCACTCCCTGCACTCCCTACACACCCTACACACCCACTCCCTACACACCCACACCCTGCACACCCACACCCTGCACACCCTGCACACCCTGCACACCCACTCCCTACACACTCACACCCTACACACCAACACCCTGCACTCCCTGCACACCCTGCACAGCCACTCTCTACACACTCACACCCTGCACACCCACACCCTGCACACCCACTCCCTACACACTCACACCCTGCACACCCACACCCTGCACACCCACTCCCTGCACACTCACACCCTGCACACTCACACCCTGCACACCCACACCCTGCACACCCACTCCCTACACACTCACACCCTGCACACCCACACCCTGCACACCCTGCACACCCTGCACACCCACTCCCTACACACTCACACCCTACACACCAACACCCTGCACTCCCTGCACACCCTGCACAGCCACTCCCTACACACTCACACCCTGCACACCCACACCCTGCACACCCACTCCCTACACACTCACACCCTGCACACCCACACCCTGCACACCCACTCCCTGCACACTCACACCCTGCACACCCACACCCTACACACCCACACCCTGCACACCCACTCCCTACACACTCACACCCTGCACACTCACACCCTGCACACCCACACCCTGCACACCCACTCCCTACACAGCCACTCCCTGCACACTCACTCCCTGCACACCCACTCCCTGCACACCCACACCCTGCACACCCTGCACACCCACTCCCTACACACCCACTCCCTGCACACCCACTCCCTGCACACCCACACCCTACACACCCACTCCCTACACACCCACTCCCTACACACCCACTCCCTGCACACCCACTCCCTGCACACCCACTCCCTGCACACCCACTCCCTGCACACCCACTCCCTGCACACCCACTCCCTGCACACCCACTCCCTGCACACCCACACTCTGCACACCCTGCACACCCACTCCCTGCACACTCACACCCTACACACCCACACCCTACACACCCACTCCCTACACACCCACTCCCTGCACACCCACTCCCTACACACCCACACCCTGCACACCCTGCACACCCACTCCCTGCACACCCACACCCTACACACCCACTCCCTGCACACCGACTCCCTGCACACTCACACCCTACACACCCACTCCCTACACACCCACTCCCTGCACACTCACACCCTACACACCCACTCCCTACACACCCACTCCCTGCACACTCACACCCTACACACCCACTCCCTGCACACCCACTCCCTACACACCCACTCCCTGCACACCCACACCCTGCACACCCTGCACACCCACTCCCTGCACACTCACACCCTACACACCCACACCCTGCACACCCACTCCCTGCACACCCTGCACACCCTGCACACCCACTCCCTGCACACTCACACCCTACACACCCACACCCTACACACCCACTCCCTACACACCCACTCCCTGCACACTCACACCCTACACACCCACTCCCTGCACACCCACTCCCTGCACACTCACACCCTACAGACCCACTCCCTGCACACTCACACCCTACACACCCACACCCTACACACCCACTCCCTACACACCCACTCCCTACACACCCACACCCTACACACCCACTCCCTACACACCCACTCCCTACACACCCACTCCCTGCACACTCACACGCTGCACACTCACACCCTACACACCCACTCCCTGCACACTCACACCCTACACACCCACTCCCTGCACACCCACTCCCTACACACCCACACCTTACACACCCACTCCCTACACACCCACTCCCTACACACCCACTCCCTGCACACTCACACCCTGCACACTCACACCCTGCACACTCACACCCTACACACCCACTCCCTGCACACTCACACCCTACACACCCACTCCCTACACACCCACACCCTACACACCCACTCCCTACACACCCACACCCTACACACCCACTCCCTACACACCCACTCCCTGCACACTCACACCCTGCACACTCACACCCTACACACCCACTCCCTGCACACTCACACCCTACACACCCACTCCCTGCACACTCACACCCTGCACACTCACACCCTACACACCCACTCCCTGCACACTCACACCCTACACACCCACTCCCTGCACACTCACACCCTACACACCCACACCCTACACACCCACACCCTACACACCCACACCCTACACACCCACTCCCTGCACACTCACTCCCTGCACACTCACACCCTACACACCCACACCCTACACACCCACTCCCTACACACCCACTCCCTGCACACTCACACCCTGCACACTGACACCCTACACACCCACTCCCTACACACCCACTCCCTGCACACTCACACCCTACACACCCACACCCTACACACCCACTCCCTACACACCCACTCCCTACACACCCACTCCCTGCACACTCACACCCTGCACACTCACACCCTGCACACTCACACCCTGCACACCCACTCCCTACACACCCACTCCCTGCACACTCACACCCTACACACCCACTCCCTGCACACTCACACCCTGCACACTCACACCCTGAACACCCACTCCCTACACACCCACTCCCTGCACACCCACACCCTGCACACTCACACCCTGCACACTCACACCCTGCACACTCACACCCTGCACATCCACTCCCTACACACCCACTCCCTGCACACTCACACCCTGCACACTCACACCCTGCACACTCACACCCTGCACACCCACACCCTACACACCCACTCCCTACACACTCACACCCTGCACACTCACTCCCTGCACACTCACACCCTACACACCCACACCCTACACACCCACTCCCTGCACACTCACACCCTGCACACCCACACCCTACACACCCACTCCCTACACACCCACTCCCTGCACACTCACACCCTACACACTCACACCCTGCACACCCACTCCCTACACACCCACACCCTACACACCCACTCCCTGCACACTCACACCCTACACACTCACACCCTGCACACCCACTCCCTACACACCCACTCCCTACACACCCACTCCCTGCACACTCACACCCTACACACTCACACCCTACACACCCACACCCTACACACCCACACCCTACACACCCACTCCCTGCACACTCACACCCTGCACACTCACTCCCTGCACACTCACACCCTACACACCCACACCCTACACACTCACACCCTACACACCCACTCCCTACACACTCACACCCTGCACACCCACTCCCTACACACTCACACCCTACACACCCACTCCCTACACACCCACTCCCTGCACACTCACACCCTACACACCCACTCCCTACACACCCACTCCCTGCACACTCACACCCTGCACACCCACACCCTACACACTCACACCCTGCACACCCACTCCCTACACACCCACACCCTACACACTCACACCCTGCACACCCACTCCCTACACACCCACTCCCTGCACACTCGCACCCTACACACCCACTCCCTACACACCCACTCCCTACACACCCACACCCTACACACCCACTCCCTGCACTCCCTACACACCCACACCCTACACACCCACACCCTACACACTCACACCCTGCACACCCACTCCCTACACACCCACTCCCTACACACCCACACCCTACACACTCACACCCTGCACACCCACTCCCTACACACCCACTCCCTGCACACTCACACCCTACACACCCACACCCTACACACCCACTCCCTACACACCCACTCCCTGCACACTCACACCCTGCACACCCACTCCCTACACACCCACTCCCTACACACTCACACCCTACACACCCACACCCTACACACCCACTCCCTACACACCCACTCCCTGCACACTCACACCCTGCACACCCACTCCCTACACACCCACTCCCTACACACCCACTCCATACACACCCACTCCCTGCACACCCACTCCCTGCACACCCACTCCCTGCACACCCACTCCCTACACACCCACTCCCTGCACACCCACTCCCTGCACACCCACTCCCTGCACACCCACTCCCTACACACCCACTCCCTGCACACCCACTCCCTACACACCCACTCCCTGCACACCCACTCCCTACACACCCACTCCCTGCACACCCACTCCCTGCACACCCACTCCCTACACACCCACTCCCTGCACACCCACTCCCTGCACACCCACTCCCTACACACCCACTCCCTGCACACCCACTCCCTGCACACCCACTCCCTACACACCCACACCCTGCACACCCACTCCCTGCACACCCACTCCCTACACACCCACTCCCTACACACCCACTACCTACACACCCACTACCTACACACCCACTCCCTACACACCCACTACCTACACACCCACTCCCTACACACCCACTCCCTACACACTCACACCCTACACACCCACACCCTACACACCCACTACCTACACACCCACTCCCTACACACCCACTCCCTACACACCCACTCCCTGCACACCCACTCCCTGCACACCCACTCCCTGCACACCCACTCCCTACACACCCACTCCCTACACACCCACTCCCTACACACCCACTCCCTACACACCCACTCCCTACACACTCACACCCTACACACCCACTACCTACACACCCACTCCCTGCACACTCACACCCTGCACACCCACTCCCTACACACCCACTACCTACACACCCACTCCCTACACACTCACACCCTACACACCCACACCCTACACACTCACACCCTACACACTCACACCCTGCACACCCACACCCTACAAACCCACTACCTACACACCCACTCCCTGCACACCCACACCCTACACACCCACTACCTACACACCCACTACCTACACACCCACTCCCTACACACCCACTCCCTACACACCCACTCCCTACACACTCACACCCTACACACCCACACCCTACACACCCACTCCCTACACACCCACTCCCTACACACCCACTCCTTACACACCCACACCCTACACACCCACTACCTACACACCCACTCCCTACACACTCACACCCTACACACTCACACCCTACACACTCACACCCTGCACACCCACTCCCTACACACCCACTCCCTACACACCCACACCCTACACACTCACACCCTACACACTCACACCCTGCACACCCACACCCTACACACCCACTCCCTACACACCCACACCCTACACACCCACTCCCTGCACACTCACACCCTGCACACCCACTCCCTACACACCCACTCCCTACACACTCACACCCTGCACACCCACTCCCTACACACTCACACCCTGCACACTCACACCCTGCACACTCACACCCTGCACACTCACACCCTGCACACTCACACCCTGCACACCCACTCCCTGCACAGGCACTCCCTTCATAGGTGCTCGCTTACAGCAATTGCCCCGACAGTCTGTTAAAGGCTACACGGGGGATCTTTGTCTCTGCGCGCGCGTGACGCAGGCTTCCTGTGGAACGTGAAGAGCGCCATCCCCGGCGCCAGCCTGGCCCAGGCGCTGAGCGCCGTCGTGAGCGCGCTGAGCGACGCGCTGGCGTTGGACGCGCGGGCCGCGCTCGCCGCCCTGGAGGCCCCGCCGGCCCCGCCGGGCCCCGAAACCTCCGGCGTCGGCGAGCGCCGGCGTAAAGGCCGGGCGAACGGAGTCGGTGGCGGCGGTGCCGTCGCTCGCAACCAAGTGAGTGGCGTGACCCGCGACCCGCGACCCGCGACCGCCCCCCCCCCACCCCGTTCACTCCCGTGAGAGCCGCGGAGTTGACGGTTAAACGTGACTCGACTCGCGCCCCTGAATCGCGACGGGTCATCGTGTCGCGGCGGGAGGCGGAGAATGGAATTGTGCCGTGCGCAGCGGCCAGCGCCCCGGTGAGCGCTGCGCCGGTGAGCGCTGCGTCGCGCTACGGACCCGGCGACCCGAGTTGGATTGCCGCTCACGGCGTACCGACACCCGTGACGATGATCTAAACCGGTCCTGGGCCTCGCCTAGGTCGACTCCGCCTCAAATGAGTACCCGGTGTAGCTGTGCAAACGTCGGCACCGGGCAGACAAAGCCGGCCCGGCGTGGTGCTGGCCTCCCACTCCCTGGCGTGCCGTGCCGGCCTTCGTAGGTGCTCGCTAAGGGCACTTGCCTCTACAGTCTGTTCAGGCTACACGGGGGATCTTTGTCCTCTTTGTGGTTGAGTGTGCTCTACGTGTGTCTCTGTGTCTCTGCGTGTGTCTCTGTGTCTCTACGTGTGTCTCTGTGTCTTTACGTGTGTCTCTACGTGTGTCTCTGTGTCTCTACGTGTGTCTCTGTGTCTCTGCGTGTGTCTCTGTGTCTCTACGTGTGTCTCTACGTGTGTCTCTGTGTCTTTGCGTGTGTCTCTGTGTCTCTGCGTGTGTCTCTGCGTGTGTCAGTAGCACATCCAGTGTCGTGCTCTCGCCTGCCTGTGCGTGTCTCTGTCCTTGTGTCTGCACATGTCCCTGTGTCTCTGTGTCTCCACTGTGTCACTGTGTCTCTGTGTCTCCACTGTGTCTCTGTGTTTCCACTGTGTCCCTGTGTCTCTGTGTCTCCACTGTGTCTCTGTGTCTCCACTGTGTCTCTGCGTCGCGTGTCTCTGTGTCTCCACTGTGTCTCTGTATTTAGACTGTCTCCACTGTGTCTCTGTGTCTCCACTGTGTCTCTGTGTCTCCACTGTGTCTCTGTGCCTCCACTGTGTCTCTGTGTCTCCATTGTGTCTCTGTGTCTCCACTGTGTCTCCACTGTGTGTCTGTCTCCACTGTGTCCCTGCTTTGCGTGTCCCTGTGTCTCTGCGCCGTGTGTCTCTGCGTCTCCACTGCGCCTGCGTGTCTCTGCGTCTCCACTGTGGCTCTGTATTTAGACTGTCTCCACTGTGTCTCTGTGTCTCCATTGTGTCTCTGCGTCTCCACTGCGCCTGCGTGTGCGTCTTTGCGAGTGAGAGTGGAGCTGCTGAGAGCCGCGTGTCTCCTGACTGCCACCGACAGGCACCGGGGCAGGCGAAGAGACACTCGAAGAGGAAGAATTGCGGCGAGGTGGTGGTGGACCAGGCCAACGAGGAGAACGAAGGTGGCGAGGGGAAGGCCGGTGGAGGTGGCGGTGGAGGTGGTGGCGGTGGCGGTGGTGAAGAGGAGCAGAAGGAGGAGAACGGTGGTGGTGAGGAGGAGGAGGACGAGGCTGACATGGAGGCTGAGCCGAGCGCAGCCACCGGGGACGCAAGGCCTCCGAGCAGCGGCGATGACCTCTCCGACCTCTTGCCGGTGCCTCCCTCGCGCCGGCGCCCACCGCTCGCGCCGCGTCCTCACCTTCGCCGCGTTCCTGATCGGTTTGGCAAATAATCTTATTTGGACCATCTTATTTGACAGACAACTATTACAGGTTTTTGATGGACAGCCAGTTTTGTTTTACCAGGTTTCTTTTTTTCTTTTTTCACACTTTTGTTATGTAGGCCAGGCGTAGTCACAAATCGTACCTCTCCATAACAAAGGCTCAGTCTTTTGTTATGCAGTCTATTCTTAGTCTTAAGCCTCACCTTACCATATTAATAAAAAGTGTGCCGTACTTGGCCCTTCCCCTCTTCAACCATTATATATACGGAGTGGTAGCTTTTGTAATCTCTCATTTACTTGATACAGCTGTCGTGGCTGTGACGGTTCCACCTGAAGACGGAAGCTTGTGTTGCCTCTGAAACGTCGTGATTTTTATTTTATTTTACTTTTATTAATTTTAATTTTTTTACCTACGTGACTTTACCGAAAAAACCTAAGAATATGAATCCTTGCAGTCACGAAAGCTTCAAGTCTAGAATCTCCCTGCAGGTTTGAGTCCGATTGCGACGTGGCCCCGTCGTGTGATTTAGAGCCTGCCGGGCCCCACGGTGACTCGGTGGCCTCAGCCGGGCCCTGCGGGGCTCGGGATGGTGGTGATGTTTCTCAGCCTTGTGCCCGGCGTCAATAGATCTCGTCGCACGCGCTCGCAACGTTCAGCGCACCGCACTCGTTTTTCGAAGACTCGGTACGGGGGAGAAACGTGCGTCCGATGACACGGGGAATACATTCGCCCCCCAAATAGCCTTGGGAGTCGAAACTTGGCCATGATAGGTCCTGCACGATCGGGTCGCTTCAATTGATGGTGTCCGCGACTATGCGTGTGTGTGCGTCTCTGCATGTGTGTGTGTGTCTGTGTGTGTGCGTCTCTGTGCGTGCGCGCGTGTCTCTGTGCGTGTGTGCATCTCTTGTGTGTGTGCGGTTTCTGCGTGCGTGTATGAGTGCGTCCCTGCGCACGTGTGTGCCTCTGTGTGTGTGTCCGCGTCTCTGCATGCGCGCGCGTCCCTGCGCACGTGTGCATGTCTGCGTGTGTGTGCGTCTCTGCGTGTGTGTGCGTCTCTGTGTGCGTGTCCGTGTCTCTGTGTGCGTCCCTGCGCACGTGTGCGTGTCTGCGTGCGTGCGTCTGTGCGAGCAGCCGAGCGAGGCGGCGCTGGTGGAGGTCATGGCGCTGCTGTCGGCGCAGCAGACTGCGCTGGAGATCCTCGTCAACATGTGCTGCAGCGATGGTGCGCGGCCTGCGGGGGGGGGGTGCGGAGGGGGGGGGTGGGGGCTGGTGGCGTCATGTCACGAGACGCAGCGCACGTTGACCTCCGTAGCGAGAGAACAGGCCGTGCAAGTTGATATCACAGCTACCTCTGAGACCTCTTGCTCCGCTCGCTCGGTAGACGCTGTGTTTCTCCGCAAACCCTGCTGTGTTGGGAGGCGTCCCGCACCTGCCGGTCCAACCCAAAACAAACATTTTGACAATGTCATTGTTTTTTGAGTCCATCAACTCCCCCACGACACGTTCGAGAAGCCGGATTAGCTACGGGCAGCGGGCCGAAACCCAGATTCGAACCCAGGCTCTCAGCGGCGCCGGCTCGGCGACTCGTGAGCGCCGGCTCCATGCCGGCCGCCCGCCGGAGGTCGCAAACGGGTTTTGATTCCTTACCCGTACCCGGCCGCACCATGGTCGCAAACGGGTACCCGTACCCTACCCGATACCCGGCTACCCGTACCCGGCCGGGTATCGGGTAGGGTACGGGTATCGGGTACCCGATTGCGACCTCTGGGATGAAGCCATGTTGCAGGCGCAGGTGGGTTGATTCTAGGAACTTGAATTGTGAGAAGAGACAAGACGTTGGGAAATGAGTGACAAACGGTGACTCACCAGTGACTCACGGTCTACCCGTACCCGTACCCGGCCGCACCAGGGTCGCAAACGGGTAGCCGGGTATCGGGTAGGGTACGGGTATCGGGTACCCGGTTGCGACCCGATTGCGACCTCTGCCGCCCGCATCGGCGCCGGCGTGCGGAGCGGTGGAGGGGACGCCGCGTTCGCTGCTGCGCCTCTCCATCCGCTGTGTGTGTCTCGCGAGACCAGACGGGCCGGACGACGAGGAGGAGGAGGAGTGGGAGGAGGTGGGCAGCAACGACGGCAGCAGCGAGGAGGCGGCGTGCGTGGACGGCGAGGAGGAGGAGGAGGCGCTACTCTCGCCGCTCTGCCTGTCCGCCGAGGTCCACGGCGCGCTGCTGAGGCACGGCATCGTGGGCCAGGTACGGCACTCGCCCATCGCGGGGTGTGTGGGCTTGTGTGTCTGCCTGTGTGTCTGCCTGTGTGTGCGCGTGTGTGGGCACGTGTGTCTGCTTGTGTGTCTGCCTGTGTGTCTGCCTGTGTGTGGGCTTGTGTGTCTACTTGTGTGTGCGCGTGTGTGGGCGCGTGTGTGGGCGCGTGTGTCTGCTTGTGTGTGCGTGTGTGTGGGCGCGTGTGTCTGCTTGTGTGTCTGCTTGTGTGTCTGCTTGTGTGTGCGTGTGTGTGGGCACCTGTGTGGGCGCGTGTGTCTGCTTGTGTGTGCGCGTGTGTGGGCGCGTGTGTGGGCGCGTGTGTCTGCTTGTGTGTCTACTTGTGTGTGCGCGTGTGTGTGCGCGTGTGTGGGCACGTGTGTGGGCGCGTGTGCGTGTGCGGGCCTGTGCGTGTGCGGGGAGCGGTAGTGCTGCGGGTAGCGTGCTACCCTTCCAACCCAGCCACCCGAGTTCGATTCCCGCTCATGGCCAGCGCCAGTGACGATTATGGGCCTCAAAATGAGTACCTGGTGCGGTGTGTAAACATCCCCACTGGGGAGACAAAGGCGGCCGGGCGTGGTGTTGGCCACCCACCCCCTCGTGTTCCGTGCCGGCCTTGATAGGTGCTCGCTAACAGCACTTGCCCCACCAGTCTGTTCAGTCTAGACGGGGAGTCTTTGTCTTGTTTGTTTGTGGCGCGTGTGAACGTGGTTGTACGTGTGTGTGCGTGTGTGTGTGTGCGTGTGTGTGTGTGACAACACGCACAGGTGATAGAGAAGAGCGCGTTTCCAGAGGAGAGCGGCGTCGGCGTCTGCCTCAAGAACCCGGAGTGGAAGCCGCTCCTCACCAAGTGAGCGTCTGTGCCTCCATCACCATCGGGCAGTGAAGCTGCGCGGGGGATACATGGGGATGCTGGCCACCCACCCCTCATGTGCATTGCCGGCCTCGCTAACCGCACTTGCCCCAACAGTCTGTTGCAGGCTATGCGGGGGATCTTCGCCTTTGTATGGTGGTTAGCGGGCTGCGCTACAGAATCGTCGGAATCAGAATCTTATTTAGACTGGAGCAGATATCCAGAAGACACAGGTCAGAAAATGACAACAATACCAACGGACCCGAGTTCGATTCCCGCTCACAGCCAACACCAGTGGCGATTATCTGAACCGGTCCTGAGCCTTCCCCAGGTCCGGGTGTGGTGTGTAAATATCACCGCTGGGGAGACTCCACGTGTCCCTGTGTCTCCACGTGTCCCCGTGTCTCCACGTGTCCCCGTGTCTCTGTGTGTGCAGGCTGCAGTGCATCCAGTCTCGTGCTCTCAGCTGCTTGTGTGTGCCTATGTCCCCGTGTCTCCACGTGTCCCCGTGTCTCTACGTGTCCCCGTGTCTCCACGTGTCCCCGTGTCTCCACGTGTCCCCGTGTCTCCACGTGTCCCTGTGTCTCTGTGTGTGCAGGCCACAGTGCATCCAGTCTCATGCTCTCAGCTGCCTGTGTGTGCCTATGTCCCCGTGTCTCCACGTGTCCCCGTGTCTCTACGTGTCCCTGTGTCTCCACGTGTCCGTGTGTCTCTGTGTGTGCAGGCTGCAGTGCATCCAGTGTCGGGCCCTCACCTGCCTGCAGAACATGTTGGGCTCGCTGGACGAGGAGGCGCTGGGGGGGCCGCTTGCGCTGCAGGAGCTGGCGCGCCGCCTCGCGTCGCTCCTCTTCAGTGCGAGCGGTGAGGCCTAGGGGACCCTGGGGGGGTGGGGAGGGCGGGGGGGGGGGCTGGCCGCTGTGGGTACGGGCAGCGTCGTGCGTGTGTCTGCGCGTGCCTGTCCGTCTGCTTGTCTTTGAGTGCGTACGTGCCAGTTGCGTGCGTATGTCTGCCATTGAGACGAGCGGCGGTGCAGTGGTTAGCGCGCCGCGCTGCGAACTTGGCGAGCCGAGGGCGATTGTCGCTCACGGCCAACACCAGCGACGATTATCTGAACTGGTCCTGGGCCTTCCCCTAGGTCAACTCAGTCTTAAAAATGAGTACCCGGTACAGTGTGTAAAAATTAGCACTGGCAGTCGGTCGCGGTGGCCACCCCCTCGTGTTGCCTTGCCGGCCTTCAAAGCTGCTCCGCTTAACAGCACTTGCCCCAACAGTCCGTTGAAGGCCGCACGGTGAACCTTTGTCTCTGCGACCTGCAGATCTGGCCAAGGCCACGGAGTTTTTGGAGGCGGCCACTGGAGCGGTGAGGGCGCTGCTCCACGTCATGGCCTCCAAGGACATCCCCCAGGTGAGGTGGGGGGGGGGGGTGTTGGGTGGGGGGGGTTCATAATGGCCGGGTCGGAGGAGTCTGGGTTCGAGTCCGGGCCTCGCCAGGCCTCGGCCGTGACTGAAACCGGGTTCTCAAGTGGCAGTCGGCCGACGGGTTTCGTCCGAGGTAACTGCGCGATTAATGAACAAGTATAACCCGTAAAAACAAAGTTTGTCACTATAAATCCTTTATATGCGTGGCGGCTAGAGTCCTCTCGTCCTCTGGCTTGAGATGGCTGCCACCTATGGGTCAGATGATTGCATGGCACCATTAAGCAATTGGTAATTAAATATAATATTTTAGTCCTAAAAAGTGTAACATTTTGGGAAAAAATTTTCACGAACATTAATTGTCACGCACAACGAGTCTGTGTGGAAAATGTCAGCTCGATTGGATCACGGGAAGTGGGTTAAAAAATGACCGAAAGATTTGCACGGTCGTAAGCGTGCAAGCAAGCAAGAAAGTGAACTTAATATAAAGGATTTTAAAATAAACCCTCCGTGTTAACTTTGGTCGTTTGTGCCTACTTGGTTCAACCATAATCTAGGTGTCGGGTGGTGGTGGCGGCGATGTTTAACGGCCACATTTTGTATTTTCGCGATCTGTTGGTCGCGAAAGGCCTAGATGGCAATATTAAATGTAGCAATTATAAAATAAAAATACAACAAAATGTCACTTGCCTGAGAATGACGGTGGGTGGTGGTGGTGGTTGCTTGTGATGGTAGTGGGTGGGAGTGAGTGGTGGCGGAGGGGCGATGGGTGGAGTTAGTGGGGGGTGGTGGTGTGAGGTTGAAGGCGTAGGGTCTGCACAAAGAACTGAGATGAGGGCTACGCCGCCATGTACCGTGTCGTTCCGCGCGTGGACCCACAACTCCCGTACCGCTCTGCCGCGCAGCTCAGGAGAAAGTAGTTCGTCGTCGCCATCGACCGCTCGGAAAACGTTTTAAAGCGGCGAGTGTTCCACGTTACAGTGGCGAGCGTTCTGCGTTGTACGAAAAGTGTTTCCTCGGAGAAGAATCGCGTCATAGCGAATACGCGTCGCGTGAACGCGCGTTTAGCAAGGACTTGACTGTAGTACCTGGTGTGGTGTGTCAACATCAGCACTGGGCAGCCGGGCGTGGCGCCGGCCGCATCGCCCCCTCGGCACTTGCCCCAACGGCCTGTTAAAGGCTACACGGGGGATCTTTGTCTTTGCAGTGCATGTCGGTGCAGCAGCTGCTGGCGCTGTGCGAGGCGTGCGTGCGGTGCGAGCACGAGGGCGTGCGCCTCAACACGGTCGGCATCCTCGGGGTGGTGGGGAGAGAGCTGTCGCGGCAGAGAGGCACCGCCACCACGCTGCAGGCACGGCACTCCACACCGCCAGCACCACCACCACACCACCACACATAATACACTCCACACCGCCACCACCACCACCACCACTACACCACACACACAATACACTTCACACCACACACCACCACACCACACACAATACACTCCACACCGCCAGCACCACCAGCACCACCACCACCACAACTCACACAATACACTCCACACCGCCAGCACCACAACACACACACAATACACTCCACACCACCACCGCCAGCACCACCACCACCACCACAACACACATAATACACTCCACACCGCCACAACACACACAATACACTCCACTCCAACCACCACCACAACACACACAATACACTCCACACCGCCAGTAACACCACAACACACACAATACACTCCACACCACCACCACCACACCACACACAATACACTGCACACCGCCAGCACCACCACACCACACACAATACACTGCACACCGCCAGCACCACCACCACCACACCACACATACAATACACTCCACACCACCACCACCACAACACACACAATACACTCCACACCGCCACACCGCCACCACCACAACACACACAATACACTCCACACCACCACCACCACAACACACACAATACACTCCACACCACCACCACCACCACACACACAATACACTCCACACCGCCACCACCACCACCACACACACAATACACTCCACACCACCACCACCACACCACACACAATACACTCCACACCGCCACCACCACCACCACACACACAATACACTGCACACCACCACCACCACACCACACACAATACACTCCACACCGCCACCACCACACCACACACAATACACTCCACACCGCCACCACCACCACCACACACACAATACACTCCACACCACCACCACCACACCACACACAATACACTCCACACCGCCACCACCACCACCACACACACAATACACTCCACACCACCACCACCACCACCACACACACAATACACTCCACACCACCACCACCACCACACACACAATACACTCCACACCACCACCACCACACCACACACAATACACTCCACACCGCCACCACCACCACACACACAATACACTCCACACCACCACCACCACACCACACACAATACACTCCACACCACCACCACCACACCACACACAATACACTCCACACCACCACCACCACCACACACACAATACACTCCACACCACCACCACCACACCACACACAATACACTCCACACCGCCACCACCACCACCACACACACAATACACTCCACTCCGCCACCACCACACCACACACAATACACTCCACACCGCCACCACCACCACCACACACACAATACACTCCACACCACCACCACCACACCACACACAATACACTCCACACCACCACCACCACCACCACACACACAATACACTCCACACCACCACCACCACCACACACACAATACACTCCACACCACCACCACCACACCACACACAATACACTCCACACCACCACCACCACACACACAATACACTCCACACCACCACCACCACCACACACACAATACACTCCACACCACCACCACCACCACCACACACACAATACACTCCACACCACCACCACCACCACCACCACACCACACACAATACACTCCACACCACCACCACCACCACACACACAATACACTCCACACCACCACCACCACCACACACACAATACACTCCACACCGCCACCACCACCACACACACAATACACTCCACACCACCACCACCACACCACACACAATACACTCCACACCACCACCACCACCACACACACAATACACTCCACACCACCACCACCACACCACACACAATACACTCCACACCGCCACCACCACCACCACACACACAATACACTCCACACCGCCACCACCACACCACACACAATACACTCCACACCGCCACCACCACCACCACACACACAATACACTCCACACCACCACCACCACACCACACACAATACACTCCACACCGCCACCACCACAACACACACAATACACTGCACACCGCCACCATCGCCACCACCACAACACACACAATACACTGCACACCGCCAGCACCACCACACCACACACAATACACTGCACACCGCCAGCACCACCACACCACACACAATACACTGCACACCGCCAGCACCACCACACCACACACAATACACTGCACACCGCCAGCACCACCACCACCACACCACACATACAATACACTCCACACCACCACCACCACCACCACCACAACACATACAATACACTCCACACCGCCAGCACCACCACCACCACACCACACATACAATACACTCCACACCACCACCACCACCACCACAACACATACAATACACTCCACACCGCCAGCACCACCACCACCACACCACACATACAATACACTCCACACCACCACCACCACCACACCACACACAATACACTCCACACCGCCACCACCACCACCACCACACCACACATACAATACACTCCACACCACCACCACCACCACCACAACACATACAATACACTCCACACCACCACCACCACAACACACACAATTCACTTCACACCACCACCACACAACACACACACAATACACTCCACACCGCCACCACAACACACACAATACACTCCACACCACCACCACCACAACACACACAATACACTCCACACCGCCACCACAACACACACAATTCACTTCACACCACCACCACAACACACACAATACACTCCACACCGCCACCATCGCCACCACCACAACACACACAATACACTCCACACCGCCACCATCGCCACCACCACAACACATACAATACACTCCACACCGCCACCACCACCACCACCACACCACACATACAATACACTCCACACCACCACCACCACCACCACCACAACACACACAATACACTCCACACCGCCACCACCACAACACACACAATACACTCCACACCACCACCACCACCACCACCACCACAACACACACAATACACTCCACACCGCCACCACCACAACACACACAATACACTCCACACCACCACCACCACAACACACACAATTCACTTCACACCACCACCACAACACACACAATACACTCCACACCACCACCACCACAACACACACAATTCACTTCACACCACCACCACAACACACACAATACACTCCACACCACCACCACCACAACACACACAATTCACTTCACACCACCACCACAACACACACAATACACTCCACACCGCCACCATCGCCACCACCACAACACACACAATTCACTTCACACCACCACCACACAACACACACACAATACACTCCACACCACCACCACCACAACACACACAATACACTCCACACCACCACCATCGCCACCACCACCACACATACAATACACTCCACACCGCCACTCACTGCGTACACCGCCGCCATCGCCACCGCCACCACCACAACACACACAATACACTCCACACCGCCAGTACCACCACCACAACACACACAATACACTCCACACCGCCAGTACCACCACCACAACACACACAATACACTCCACACCGCCACCATCGCCACCACCACAACACACACAATACACTCCACACCGCCACTCACTGCGTACACCGCCGCCACCACCACAACACACACAATACACTCCACACCGCCAGTACCACCACCACAACACACACAATACACTCCACACCGCCAGTACCACCACCACCACCACAACACACACAATACACTCCACACCGCCACTCACTGCGTACACCACCACCACAACACACACAATACGCTCCACACACCGCCACCACGCTGCCGGCACGACGCTCCGCGCAACCCACACGCTTGTCTGTTTACCCCCCCAGCCCGTCTCCCTGTGCGTCCCCGTGTCCCCTAACCCTTGTGGGCTGGGTGCTGATGGGAGTGGCAGGGCGTGACGCGAGCCTCCCCGTCTTTCCGTGTCCCCTAACCCCCACCGCGTCTCCCGCCCCCCCCCGCCGTGCGTGTCTCCCGCCAGGAGCTGGGCTCGGTGCTGCTGGGGGTGGCGGCGCGCGACGCGAGCCTCCCCGTGTCGGGGGAGGCCCTGGACGCGCTGTTCGACGTGTTCGCCCACGGAGACGACGCCGACCTCGCCGCCCGCGCCATGGGGCTCGCGGCCGCCCTCCGCGGCCTCGCGCCCGCGTTCAAGGCCAGGGTACGTGGGGGGGGGGGGGGCACGGGAAGAGGGGGGAGACTCGGGGTGGTGCGCGCCGATAGCGGCGGTGACGGTGGTGGTGGTGGCGTTCGAGCCTGGCGGCTAAAACGCAGAGAGTTGGCACAGCAGGGTGGGGGGGGGGGGCGCACAGGTGGTGCATCTGTCAGTCGTCTCACTCAGTCGACCCGTGGCACCTGGGTCTGTTCCGTGACCTCCTGCCGGCAGCGAGCCTTCGACACTTGACGTGGCCTCAAGCGCCGTGGTGACGTCGCCACCAGCTGTTGGTGGCGGTTGTTGTTGGTGGCGGTTGTTGTTGGTGGCGGTTGTTGTTGGTGGCGGTGGGTGATAATGGCAGTGACAGATCGGTGCAGTGGTGGATCCGGGGGGGGGGGTGATGGTGGTCAAGACACAGGGAACGTGCATCCTATTGATGTTTACCAAAGAACATGTTTTTAATGGTGATGGGAATGATGCCGATGAGGTCAGTGATGCTTGCGACGGTGGTGACAGTGATGGTCATGATGTGAGTGATGGCGATGTAGGTGCTGGCGGTGTTAGTGGCGATGGCGGTGATGTTGCTGGTGATGCCCCCGCGTGCGTGCAGATGAAGAGCGAGGGCAGGAGGAGCTGCTCCCCGGAGCAGCTGCTGGTGCTCACCAACGTGCGGACGAACCTGGCGCGCTTCATCCGCTACCAGGAAAGCAAAGCGCGCTGAAGCGCCCCGCTCCACGCCTTCGCCCCCCTCCTGGTGTCTTGGCGTCTTGGCGTCACGCACGGCCACGTGGGCCTCGCGTGGTCGGCGTGGATCCTGGTGCAAGGAACAATACGGGGCCCTCCCCCGCCCACCAAAATGCCCCCCACCCACCAAAATGCCCCCCACCGGCCCATCCCGTCTCTAGCCCGGGGCCCCTCTGGCCCAGGGAGGACCCTGGTGTAGTTGCACCGCCTGCGCACGCCGCTCGATAGCGACGGCGCTGGGTCGCGGCCGTTCCGTGCCGCTCGTTTGCCACGATTGCTGCAACGAGCGGCCGCCCACCAACATCCCCCCACCAGCATCCCCCCCACCAGCATCACCCACCAGCATCCCCCCACCAACATCCCCCCACCAGCATCCCCCCCACCAGCATCACCCACCAGCATCCCCCCACCAACATCCCCCCACCAGCATCCCCCCACCAGCATCCCCCCCGTCCTGCTGACTCGTTGGGAGCGGCTGCCACCCGACGGCCGATCGCGGCTTGGAAGCCGTGAGGACGCGCGAGCCGCGGTTTGTGCCGTCGAGGTGACTTCTGCTGCTGCTGCTGCCGTCGCCGCCGCCACTTAACGAGGGAGGGGACGTCAAAGTGTTAATAGCCGAGGCGTTGCTGTGTGTGTGTCGCTGAACATCCGTGGTTTAGTTTGACCGTGCGGAGGAGCTGTATCCGAGGGGACAGAACCGAAACACATGGACGCCACAGGTTCTACTTCCTGCCAAAGATATATTTTGTTCAGCCGCCCCCTTTCGGCTAGACCTCCGCCTAAGTTATGCTACTTTTCTCATTTTACAAATATATTTTAACGTCCTTTAGGTTTTATTTAATGACAAATTATGCGTTAATAATACCACTAGCAGATTTTAGCCCGGTTCCTAATCTCCTTGTCCACAGGGATCTTTAGTGGGTGGCTAAATCCTTGTGTTACCCCCCCCCCCCCACTGTCCTGACAAATGGGAGGCAGTGAGGCCTCCTAAACACCCCCCCCCGTGGTCCCTTCCACGGCTTGTTGCTGATTGCACAGTCCCAGCAGAGTGGTGTCCCTACTATGTGTGACGGAGGAAACTCGCGTCTGTCTGGTGGAGAGTTGAGCTTCTTGTGTGCGGGCTGCTTGCCCTCTCCTGAGCAGGGGAGGTTGTGAGGTCGTTGCTGTGGTGGGGGGCCCCCCCCCACCCTAATCGTTTATTTTTGGGTGCCATTTGTGGCTCTCCATCGTTTTGTTGCCGATAAACGCAGCCCACGCGGAGGACGCTTCTGCTGGGATTTATTTTGTGCAAATCCGCTGTTCGCGAAATGTCTTGTTTAAAACCACGTGTTTAAAAAAAAATAAAGCGAGAAAAGCGGACAATAAAACGGTCACGGTTTGCAGTGAAATTCCGCGTAAAATTATTGCACATCAGCACAACGAATCAACCTTAGTAAGTAACCACCCTCTTAATCCAGGGTCAGTTCATTTTAAAACAATCTTAATCCCATCTTAATACTCAATGTACAGTTGTCAATCCGATGCTTGGTTGAGGCCTTCACACACCGTGTTGGTCATGGGGGTCTTTTGACCATACTTCACCACACTGGTCAGTGGGTTGACAGAGGTGGTGGTGGTGGTGCCCAGGATCGGTTCATTTTTGAAAACGAATTTCTTTAGATCAAATTTTTTGCTTTTAGTTTGTTGTCATCCCCTCTGCACCACCGATTAGTTGGCTACGTGCTGTGCAAAAGAAATTCAACACACACGCATTCACCACCCTCCACCGATGTTGCCCATGGCCCAGAATCCAACACAGGCCTTCTGGGTTCATAGCTGCAATGGCGTGAACGATTGACTCTACCGCACCCCAACCAAAGCCCGCTTCAAACCTCGCATTTTTAAACGACAAGCGTCTGTAACAGAAGCCGGCTACTGTGGTCACAAGGCAGACACGTTGCCGCCTCGACAACAAATTCCATGCTAATTGTGATGCAATCCCAAGTGACCCCGTGATTTTTTTTGACAATGCTGTGCGACCGCTTGGGAGGGGAGGGGGGGGGCTGGAATGTGAGCGTTTTCACCTTTGAACCTTCTGGGCGATCGCCGCTGACAAACGGGCACAGAGACAGGCACGGAGCATGGCATAAACAAGGCCTAAGCACGTGAGACACACTGCATAAACACACGAGGAGTATGAGCACAGCATTGACACGACCAAACAGGATGGGAAAACAGCATGGAACACGCAACGCGAACGTCGCGTGGACACTTCACGGTACCGTCACGTGACAAAGGCATGGACACACGCGGCGCGGGCCGTCGCAAAAGCGCCACGCTCAAAGCTGCCGCGTTTGGTTTTGGCGACGGCTGACGCCGGATCCGTGTGCTGTTTGGCAACTCGAGTTCGTCCGGGCACTGGCGGCTTGCGGCACCGTGGCCTCGCGGTCGCGTGGAGCCGAGAGGCTGGAAGGCACGGGCCGGCACGGGTGGGCACGAGGGCCGGCTTGAACCGGCACGGCTGAGCACTGACTGGGGCACTGGCTGGCAAGGACGGGGACGGGCACGGGCGGGCGGGCGGCGACGTCATGTAAACACCGAGGCCGGCGTCGCGAAGTGCAACCCAGCGGTCGGCCGGCCCGGCCAAGGGCAGGAGGAAAGGGATCGGGACACAGGTCAGGACTTGTAACGGGAGGATGCAGGCTGCAGAGGGTGGGGGGGTGGCTGTGGAGGAGCGGTCGGTGGGGGCTGCTGCGGAGGGGCAGATTGGAGCCAGTTGCTGCTGGAGGAAGGCCGCCCCTCAGCTGCGTGCTGGAGCCGCGGTGGCTGGAGCCGCGTCCTGGAGCTCGATGGGCACGGGGAAGGAGCTGCGCACGCTGCGGTCCATGATGGGCTGCGGCATGCGGAAGTTGTCCACCATTCGCACGGCGCGCTCGCCCGCCGCAGACACGTACAGCCTGCGGAACGACGCCAGCTACCGCCGCCGACACAGGAAGGGGGGTGGGGGGGAGAGAGCGTTGTGACGTCACCACCAATTAGTGGCTAACGGCGATGGTTGTGTTGTCATGTACATACGGAGAGTGGTGGTGCAGTGGTTAGCACCCCGCGCTACGAACCCGGTGACCCCGTGCTCGATTCTCGCTCGCGGCCAACATCACAGACGATTACCTGAACTGGTTTCGAGTTTTTTTTTAAGTCAACTCGCTCTCAAATGAGTACCCGGTGCGGTGTGTAAACATCGCCACGTGCTTGCCACGTGCCGTAGCCACCGCTATTGTGCGGATGTCGACTGCGATGGTTTTCCCCGAGTACGTCCGTCGCCCCCCGCCACGCGACCGTCAAATATCCACCACGGCAGCAAACCGCCCCGACTTTTAGGCCCGTGCGCGCACCGAGCCTGGCGCGGTCTCACCTGCTCGTCGCTGATGGACATGGACCGCTTGAGGATGAACCAGGTGACCGTCTCGTAGGGTGGCGGCGTAGTCAGCGAGCCCGGGTACGTCCAGAAGTCGAGGCACGGGGGCAGTAGTTCCGAGGGGTCGAATGCTCCCACCTCGTGCATCATGCCCTGCCGAGGGGCACAAGGCGATGTGGGGGGGGGGGGCAGCAGGGGAGGAGGTACTGGGTGTCAGGGCTGTGTTGGGCCGCTGTGTGCTGAGGTGTCTGTACCGTGCGTGCTGCGCGTGTACTGTGACTGAGATGTGTTGTGCGTGTCGACTCTATGTCGACCGTGTGTCGACCGTGTGTGTCGTGTGTGTGAGCTCTGCGTTGAATGTGTGTAGCTGGTGTGCGGTGTGTGAACTGTGTCAGTGTACTGTGTATACTGTACCAGTGTACTGTATCAGTGTACTGTATCAGTATACTGTGTCAGTGTCAGGCTTGCGTGTGCCGCCGCTCGGATCCGTCACGTCACCTTGTGGGTGATGCTGGGCAGAGCTTCGACCAGTTCCTGCAGACGGGCATGCATCTCCCCGACCTGGCACACAACGCGCAAGAGCTTTCACGATCGCAGGAATCGCGTGTGTTGTGAGCGTGTGTCAATTTAACATGTGTGCGTCGAGTCAACGGTGGCGCAGTGGTTAGGGCCTCCCCTAGGTCGACTCAGCCTTCAGTGAGTATCTGGTGCGTTGCGTGTAAAACATGGGCACTGGGGAATCAAAGGCGCTACGAATCACGTGACCAGAGTGCGATTCCTGCTCACGACCAACACCAGCGATGGGCCTTCCCTAGGTCGAATGAGCCTTAAATTGGTACCGGGTGTAATGTGTCAACATCGCCAATAGGGAGACAAAGGCGGGCCGGGCGTGGCGTTGGCCACACCGCCCCGTTCGTACGCCGTGTCGGCCTGCGTGGGCGCTCCGACACGCGGTGACGGGATCGATCGGGAAGGAGGAGGCGGGTGGCGTTAGGGTCGGGGGGTCGGATGTGACGGGGGACGGGCGGTACCTCCACAAAGACGCCGAGCACGGCGAGCCCTTTCTTGGAGACGAGCGCCTCGTTGAAGCTCCCGCAGCTCTCGTGCCAGTGGACCAGGTGCAGCTGGGGACGGAGATAGCTCATCGAGTTGGTCCATCATCGTCGTCATCGTCATCATTGTCGTAGTCATCTTTTTCATCATCGTTTTCATCTTTTTCATCATCGTTTTCATCGTCGTCATCGTTTTCATCGTCGTCATCATTTTCATCGTCGTCATCGTTTTCATCGTCGTCATCATTTTTATCGTCGTCATCGTCATCATTGTCGTAGTCATCTTTTTCATCATCGTTTTCATCGTCGTTATCGTTTTCGTCGTCATCATGGTTTTCAACGTTGTCATCGTTTTCATCGTCATGATCGTTTTCATCGTTTTCATCGTCATCGTTTTCATCGTCGTCATCATCGACGTCATCGTCATCGTCGTCATCGTTTTCATCATCATCATCGTTTTCATCATCGTTTTCATCATCATCATCGTTTTCATCATCATCATAATCGTTTTCATCATCATCGTTTTCATCGTCGTCATCGTCGCTCTCAAGGAGCCCTGCGCCAGGCGACCTCCCGGTGCCAGCTGTCCCTGTGAGGCAGGTGACGGTGAGGCCTCTCCCGTTAGTCCCCGTCGAGTTAAGTCTATTGAGTTCGTCGCGTGAGCCTGTCCCTCGAGCTAGCCTACCGAGTTGGTCCGTCAAGCCAGCCCATCGAGATCCTCCGCCGGCACACGATTGGCACGGGTCGACTTCACGAGCGTGCGAACTGCGTCCCAGCTGTAAGTTTTGTTTATTTTTTATTGTTGCTGTTCGTATTGCGGGGGCAACCCTCCGGCCTACTCATCACTCGAGGCCGGCTTCAAGGCGTGTTTATGGACGGGCGACCGGCACGGCTAATCGTGGAAATCGAACATCTGGTTACACGAGGCTGTGTGTCCTGGGCCGTCCGACGGGCGACCGACTCTCTGGTAATGACGCAGTAACGAACAGAAACATCGTTACACGAGCCCAATGCACGGCGTTGGCACGGGGAGTGACGCGGGGGTGGCACGGAGCGTGGTGACATGGAAGTGTGGCGGTGGTGGCGGGGGCACAGGGAGTGTGACGCGGTAGTGGCACCATGGGGAGTGTGACGCGGTGGTGCTGGCGGCACGGGGAGTGTGACGCGGTAGTGGCGTCATCACCTCGGCGGGGAAGGCGCTGCCGTTGACGCGGTGCTCGGAGCCGCGCTCGTCGCTCGCGCCCCAGTGGAAGTGGAACTGCTTGAGCCGGTAGGGTCCTTTCAGCGGACCCCCGCCCAGCACTACACACACAGACAAAGACGAAGATCCCCTGTATAGCCTTAAACGGACTGCTGGGGCAAGTGTTTTTTTATGGAGCACGTGTGAAGGCCGGAACGGCGGCGCACAACGGGGTGGGTGGCCACCTTTGTCTCCCCAGCAATACAGCGCCGATGTTTACAAACCACACCAGGTACTCAATTAAAGATTAGTCGACCTCGGGGAGGCCCAGCACCGGTTCTGATAAGACTCCCCGCCATGAGTCACATTCAGGTCGGCTGGGTCTAATGCGATGGGGGTTCGTAATGGATTGCGCGATAGCCACTGGGCCACCACTCCCCACACAAACATCAAAGAAAACACATCAACACACACACCAATGCGCACACACAAGCACACGAGTCATTATTACCCGAGCTGCCCATCTGCCCATATCGCGTGTAATGAATACAGGGCTTGTTTTCGGCCGTGCCTGCTGCTGCCTTGTTTGTCTCGGGAATTACGAGCGCCCGCACTGTGCAAAGGTTTCACAATGGTCGCAATATCCATAACGCCGGGCATGGTGAGATTAACTGTTGGTGCCGCGCTTTGTGATGCCCGTGGCAGGGTCCAAGGTTCAAAGTGGCGAGAGGGGCGCCGCGGTGGCGAGATGTTAACTACCTCGCCTGGTATGCAGGAGGTCCTGGGGTTCGATCCCGAGCCTGACGAATTCTGTATATTTGGAGTTTGCGTGCCTCTCTCCCCGTGGTCGCGTGGATTTTTCTCCGGGCCCTCCGGTTTTCCCCTCCACATTTCGAATCGCACATCACGCGTTTAGAATATTTGGCTGCTATAAATTTCCACACGATGATCCGCATGGCCGAGCTATCATTCGTGGCCAGGTAACTTCTGAAAAAGAGCTGCATAGCTCAGTGGGCCTTATTTGGTCAAATAAAAAAGTGTCATTTTTTGTTCCTTTTTAATGTCATAGACTATGCAGCCGTTGCCATGGGTTCAACTCCAACGCAAAAACAAACAAGTGCAGGGAGACACAGACCAGCCCTGCACATCATTGACTGAGATCAACTCGCAATGTGCCACGTGCCAGCCCTTTGGTCAATCTACTGCTGGATGACGGCCCTGTCCACAAGCAGTGGGTCATGGGGGAGGGGGGAGAGTGTTCGACTGTACTCCGCCACGCTGGTGGACGGTGAAGGCGGGGGGAGCAGAGACGCAGGAGCACAGAAGTACGGGACAACGACGGGTATTGCTTCACTGCCCTCTGCTATATTCTTAGGTTTTTTCGGTAAAGTCACGTAGGTAAAACATTAAAATTAATGAAAGTAAAATAAAACAAAACAAAAAAATAAAATTCACGACGTTTCGGAGGCAACACAAGTCTCGGAGGCAACACACGAAAAAACCTAAGAATATGAATCATTGCAGTCACGAAAGCTTCAAATCTAGAATTAATGCCCTCTGCTACCCATCACGTAGCCACGAGGCAGCCTGTGTTGTGGTTGGTGGTGGTCGCCCATCCAAGCGCTGGCCAGGCTCGAACCTGCTTGGCTTCTGACCATCTGACGACATCGGACGAATTCTGGGCCGCCTAGGTCACTTTTGTTGATTCATTTAAATTGTTTACCGCTATTGATTTGGTAATTATCCCGACTGTATCACCTTACAGAGATAAACATCTGATACGCAACACATGGGTGGTGGCGGCGGCGGGGTGGGGAGTGGTGGTGGGGAGCGGTGGTGGGGAGCGGTGCTGTAGTGGTTCGTGCACTGGTCCATAAACGCCCGACGAACACCCGAGTTTGACTTCTGGGCGCGTCCCGACATCAGCGACAGCATTCGAGAGTGAGCGAATGCCGTGCCCGCTACAAATTGAACTTATTAATACTCTGACAGCAATACCCCAGGGCGCCCACTGGAATTCGAACCGTGACACTCCGCAGCGAGCGGTGCACGCGCCACCGCTGGGGCGCATTCACCGCCCAATAAAAAATACAAACGAGATGGCAAAAACAAAGTTGCACAATGGGAACCTCATTTGCCAGTAAAAATATGATAATTGGTTCTTTACCCTTCTATCTGGCAACAAAACTGACACCTTTTTTTACAAGGAGTCATGTTTGCATAGACCGCAATACCTGCAGTCATAATACAAACAAAAGAACATAACTCTGATAATTTGCACTGTCCTTAAAGTTGATTGATCCACACCCGAGACAGCTTTCCTTAGAGCCTAGTCTCATATGGGTTGGACCAGATGACGCCAAAAGGCGCACAACTCAAAGACAATGCACCATCAGAGTATGAGAGCTCGGGGCAAGCATCTATACTATGGGAACCCCAATCAACTTTAAGGACAGTGCACATTATCAGAGTTATGTTCTTTTGTTTGTATTATGACTGCAGGTATTGCGGTCTATGCAAACATGACTCCTTGTAAAAAAGGTGTCAGTTTTGTTGCCAGATAGAAGGGTAAAGAACCAATTATCAAAGTTGCACAAATTTAACAGATAGTTGAACGGAGACGCGACCCCATAATCGCTGGGGAACTGGGGGAGGGGGAATGGCTTCGCGGCGACTGAAAGCCTTGGGCAGTGTGGGGGCTGTGTACGTGCCTGCCGAGTTAATGGAAAGTCGAGGTCACCGTTTCGGGGTCAGCGGAGTCCACACGGGCACTCCGTGTGCTCTCGGCTGCTGCAGATATGCGTGTGTGCACGTGCCTGTATGTATGTTGTGTGTGTATGTTGCGTGGGGAAGTCTAGCAGTCAGCGCGCTGCGCTACAAACCCAGCAACCCGAGTTCAATTCCCGTTCACGGCCAATACCAGTGACGATTATCTGAACCGGTCCTGGGCCTCCCCTAGGTCGACTCAGGCTCAATTGAGTACCAAGTGTAAAAACTTTGCCACTGGGGAGACAAAGGTGGTCGGGTGTGGTGCTGGCCACCCACTACCTCGTGTGCCATTCCAGCCTTCATAGATGTTTGCTAACAGCACTTGCCCCAACAGTCTTTTAAGGCTATAAAGGGGGGGAAGTGTGGAGTGGTGGCGCAGTGGTGAGCACACTTACTAACCCACCGAGCTGAGTTCGATATCCCGCTCACATCCAACATCAGTGACGATTATCTGAACCGGTTCGAGGCCTCTCCTAGGTTGGTTCGGCCTCAAATGAGGAGCTTGTGTAATGTGTAAACATCGTCACTGGGAAGACAATGGTGGCTGGGCGTGGTGCTGGCCACCCACTCCTCCGTGTGCCGGCCTTTCATAGGTGCTCGCGAACAGCACTTGCCCCAACAGCCTGTAAAAAGCTATACGGGGGACCTTTGTTGTGTATGTGTCTCTGCGCACTGCCCGGGTTTAATTGGAACCAGGAGGCTCCGTGGCGCAACGGCACGGGGCCACGGTTTCTACGCGACGATCGTCCAGTCTGAGCCAAATCCTTGCGTCTGGTTTTGCTCAACTCCCGTTAGCGGCGCTTTGCTCATGCCCAGCCGGGATAGTGGTGAGATGGCACCAGTCGCCTGGACGCCAACACATAAATATCTTAAATGTTTAAAAACATTTTTTTTGTATGATACTTGTTTGCCAAGGAAAGCCTAATAGAGTCTCAAAACTCGTTTTCAGCGGGACTCTGCCAAGTCTTCGCCGTAGCGGGCGATGTTGCTGTTGCCGCTGCTGTGTGTAATCTCATCGAGTCAATTTGCTGGTGATTTTTCTCAACATTGGGATGTTTTGGTCAATACCTACGTGCACATTTTTAGCAATGGGAGAAAAACCCATGCAGAACAGGGGGACATAACATACAAACTCCAAACACACTCTGTAGAACAGGTCGGAAATCGAACCCAGGCCTTTTGTGCTACGAAACACAAATGGTACCACTGCATTACCCCACCACCGATTTATGTAATCTAAAGAATGATGTAACCTAATACTGATGATTATCTAGATTCACAGCCCCTTGCCACCATGCCTTGTTGGTTGTGGGGGATTGTTTGACCATACTTCACCGCACTGGGCAACGCGGTTTAGTGAAGGGGAGCCCAGGACTAGTGCAGGTATTTCTCACCCACCCGTGTACCAGTCCACTCGTAAAAACACCCATCCGTGTACACACCCATCCGCGTACATATCCACCCACCCGTGTACCCGCCCGTGTACCCACCCACGCGTAAACACACCCATCCGTGTACACACCAATCCATGTACATAACTACCCATCCGTGTACATACCCACCTGCCCGTGTACCCACACACTCGTATGTCCACCCGTTATGTACCCACTTACCTGTGATACCAACCCATATCTGCGTGCCCACCCACCCCCAATTTGTCCATCCACCCGTACACCCACCTCCACCTACCTGTGTGCCCTCCTACCTGTGTGACCTCCTGCCTGTGTGCCCTCCTACCTGTGTGCCCTCCTACCTGTGTGTCCTCCTACCTGGGTGACCTCCTACCTGTGTGCCCTCCTACCTGTGTGACCTCCTACCTGTGTGCCCACCTACCTGTGTGCCCTCCTACCCGTGTGCCCTCCTACCTGTGTGTCCTCCTACCTGTGTGACCTCCTACCTGTGTGCCCACCTACTTGTGTGACCATCTACCTGTGTGAGCAACAAATCCACGTGCTTCCCCCACGTGCTCCCCCCACGTGCACCGCCGCTGCCACGCGGCCTACCGTTGGCGCTGCACTCGTCGGGGTACTCCGCGAGGAAGGAGTAGCCGTTGTTGTAGAGCAGCATGGGGCCCGAGCGGTGGTAGTGCGTGTGCAGCGGCCCCAAACCCGAGTCGAACATGCCCTCGGCCGGCTGGATGTCGATGGGCGATTGGCGCCGCCCGCTGATGGTGCTGTGCTTCGTATCCCAGTCCTCTGCGGGGAGGGGGAGAAGAGCATTGGAGGTTGGTGGTTCACGTGACCGGCTCGTTGTTCTGAAATTTACAGAGCACCCCTAAGTACGGTCAGTAACATCGTCCTTAATGTTTCATCTGTTCCTGCAAGTTGTAATTCTCTGGCAATCCTTTCGGGATCTCTCGCAGAGCAGTGCCTTCATCACCCCCGCGCGTTTGAAAAACGGCCCGTGGAAGGGGACGCCACAGAACTACCTCCGAGATCCCCTTCAAATGATCCCTAGTTCCACGGGCACCGCACAATTCCACCCACTCCACTATAGAGATGTCCGTCGCTAGGCATTGAACCCAAAATTAAAAAAATGTGTTTTTCAATCTGGGAGCTTGAATGTTTGGCAAATTAAGTGGAAAGAAAAACAAGTTTAGCAATGTTTGTTTTTCTGCAGTCATTGGTGACCGGGCTGAGATCATCAACCCACTTGACAACCTGGCGTAAATCTCAGTCAGACGGCAGAAACCAGGATGTCAGCGGTGCCAGTAACTGAGCCACACTCACTTCTATCCGGCTCCCAGTGTTTTTGAGATGCCTTCACAATGCTTCCCCTTGTGCTGAACGAATGTTAACGAGCTCACTGCTAATATTTTCCCCGAAACCCTTCCACACCCCCTGGCACCGGTGTGTGCTCCGCTCCATGTACGGCGACGATCCCACGGGCTCAGGTTTTTTGTAACCCCCACCCACCACTGTCGACAGGAAACCAGGGCAGCCAAGGTGCAGGTGCCAGCAGCCAGAACGGGCCCCTCGGGTAGGCAGGAGAGCATTGAGACCAATCGCCACACGCTATTGACTGTTACTGCCTCGCATACGATATGGGGGAAAACAATTTTCTCCACGTTGTGGTCGTGACTTTATTGCTCCAGTAGTACTTTTGGGAAAAAAAAACATGTTCCAACGCGTCGCTGCGAATAACTTGGACGAGGGCGCGCCGCCGTCTCCGTGTTTGTTCGACTCCCCCGTCGAACTCACGTGTGTTTGTTATTTTGTTCCTGCGGTCCCACGCACAGCTGTTCTTATTTTTGTAAATATTTTTTTTCGTACGACTAAATATTTTGAATTCATTTCGTACATTCGGGGAGCTTGGAGGACCGTGTCAAGTGTTTTTTTTTTCCATCAAGACGAATGCCCCTTTTCGTAGTCTGCAGAGGCCACGCAATCATTGACGTTCGTCTTTACCAGAATCTAACCGACAGTACGCACATGGTCGATGGTATAAAAAAACCTGAAGCAACCAAACTCGCTTTGCTCATGTGAGTCGAGTTGGGTGGTTGGCCGACCGCCCTTCGGCGCTCACTTAATTTGTCTTTATTATTTTTCATTCTTAATTTTGCCCGCGGGACATTTGTCGGGAACGTAAGACATTAGAGGGCGGCCCCACGAAACGCAAAAATGCGTTACGTGTTTTTACGCAAGAAAACTTGGGACAGTTTAATCGTTTTATATGCCTGTGCATGACGGCAATGTCTTCACGAGTTAAATGCCAATGTTGAGGTCTTTCTGGCCACAAAGTGAGTGCTTTAGGAGAGAATGTTCTTCCTTCGCCAGAGCTTGGGTTTCATGGCAACAATACTGTACTCTCTTTGATATTTTACTAGCTTGTCTTAATTCCGTCCTCAATGTGATGTAGATTAAGCCTCCCGTATCGCATTTATGCTGCACCAGGAGAGGATTGGGGAGGTGGATGGGGGTACATATTCTACTGTGATGTCCCAGTATCAACTATTGAAGCCAAACTCGTACCAAACCCATACAATAAAGAGTTAGACAACAGCAGGTTAGTGCACTTTTTGATTACGTAACTTTCTGCTGAAAAGCAACATACTGTGATGGTGTGTCAAAGGAAGAATGAATCAGTATGTACCGTAATTGCTCTGATATATGGATCAGAGATACATTGAGGGAAAAAGTATTTGATCCCCTGCTGATTTTGTACGTTTGCCCACTGACAAAGAATTGATCAGTCCATAATTTATAACATTTTTGACATGCGTTTTTCTGGATTGTGTTGTTGTTATTCTGTCTCTCGCTGTTCAAATAAACCTACCATTAAAATTATAGACTGATCATTTCTTTGTCAGTGGGCAAACGTACAAAATCAGCAGGGGATCAAATACTTTTTTCCCTCACTGTACCCGGACGGTGAACCAAGAAACTTGAACAAAAGCTGATGCAAAGGAGCTCCTCAGAGAGGCGGTCGCTTGGAATCGCACGGAGAGGCGGCGAGAGAAACTCGCGGATCGGAGAACATACGCAGGTTCGAGACGTCACGTTGACCATTCTCCCAAAAGTTCAAGTGGCCTTGCACAGAACTCGTCCCTGGGATCGTGGCAGCCAAAGCCAGGGAGCTACGTCCGAGAGCAAGGTCCACCGCAAAGAGACGGAGTGATGGAAATCGTCCTGTGGCTTGGTGGAAATCGCGAGGCGGCGAAGATGGCGACGGTTTTGGGAAGGCCTTCATCCAACAGCGGATAGATCGTGGCCGCTGTTGATGATGACTGTCTCAAATGTAAAACCGGGGGTGGGGGGTGGGGAAATCGCTTGCTGGAAGAATGTACTGAGTTGTATGTTCAACTCCTTTCGCAACGTGCGTAGCCATCAGCGATAAAACTTAGATGCGTAAGTGAATATTACTGTATGGAAAAATAAGAGTAGGTTTTACCATTTCTGGCAATAAAACGGGTGTGTTAAGATGTTCAAACACAAAATAGATACCTTTTGGAAGGAATCAAGTCTGCATTAACCACCCGTACTTGTGGTGAACATGCAAACAAACATGCTCTGATAATTCATGCATTCACCATTGGAACCTCATTTGCCAGTACAAAATGATAATTGGTTCTTTACCCTTTTATCTGGCAACAAAACTGACACCTTTTTTACAAGGAGTCATGTTTGCATAGACCACAATACCTGCAGTCATAATGCAAACAAAAAACATAACTCTGACGTATGCACTGTCCTTGAAGTTGATTGGTCCACACCCGAGGCAGCTTTCCTTAGAGCCTAGTCTCACATGGTGTTGGACCAGATGACGCCATGCATTGTCATGACACTGATTGGCCTACACCAGAGGCAGCAGCCTTCTTTTTTGCCTCGTCTCACCAGTGTCAGACCAGAGAACGTCAAAAGGTGGACAGTTTTATTGCCAGAAAGGGTAAAACCTATTCTTATTTTTCCGACTTTGATACTGTCAAAAACAGGTCCCTGCGGGGTGGGCTAGTAGGAATGAACAAATACGATACGAAGGGAGAGTTTGAGGCCTAGTTCTAGGCTTTAGGCCTAGCTGTAGGCTTTAGGCCGCTGTGAGTTAATTTTTAATTAAAATGTTTTAATTAAAAACTATCTCAGGGAATTATAAGGGAATGTTACACTTGTTTAGCCAGGAAAGCCTCACTGAGTCTAAAGGTTTTTGTAGGGTCCTGCCAAGTGTTTGCAGTAGGGGGCGATGTTGCTACACCTAATCGGACATCGGACATCGGACGGACGGACGATATAATCTATTGTAGGCTGGTTCACTTCGTTCCTACCAGTAAAAGGTCCCATTATCATTATTATTAAAACCGGCGACTAAAGGGACCGGTCAATCTGCGGGCCAGCTCTGCCTCCCCGGCCTTTATCCTGCAACTGGCACCGCGCCGTCTTGGATGGAATCGATGGAAACGCCCGAAAACCACGACACAGTTGAGCACTTGTGGTGGGGAAAACACACGGGGAGGGGGGGACGTTTGTTACGAAACGAGACTCAACCCAGCCCGTCCTATCGCCTGGGTGCAACCGGTTTGTTTGTTCCCCCCGCTGCATCGCGCAACCCTGGACGTCAATCCCGACCGAAAGCGGAGTTATCAAAAGCTTCTTTGGGCTTAAAAAACAAACTAAATAATAATAATGCCCAACTCCCGGGAGGTGATGGAAGAGAGCCGAGACATTCCTAAAGGCCTAAAGTAGATTAGCAAGTGTGAGAAATTTCGATTTAAAGCTTTCGTGACTGCAGGGATTCATCTTGGTTCTTTCGGTAAAGTCACGTAGAAGGGAAGTAATAAAATATTTTATTATTTATTACTTCCCTTCTACGTGACTTTACCGAAAGAACCAAGATGAAGTGTGAGAAAGTTAAAATAAAATACTCTTTGGTTCTTTCGGTAAAGTCACCTATGTTTTTTTTATTTTATACCTACGTGACTTTACCGAAAGAATCAAAGATTATGGATTTCTGCAGTCACGAAAGCTTCAAATCAAGATTAAAATAAAATGTTAGCTAGTTTTTCAGTTGTACGTAGGTTCAAGGGTCACACTTGGCTCATCGTGACCTGCCTGGTCCCTTCTGGTGAAACTGTGCCTCTATGTACACAACTCAAAATATAATCCCATTTACCAACGGAGAGATTATCTTGTCGCAGAGGGTTAATGATAAGCAAGCGGGTTAAAACCCGACACTTAGAGAAGTCCGCTTGGCTGAAACATTGCGGGAAGCATCCGTTCACCTGACGATATTTAAAAATTCTAGATTTGAAGCTTTCGTGACTGCAAGGATTCATACTCTTGGTTTTTTCGGTAAAGTCACGTAGGTAAAAAAAAAAGTCACGTAGGTAAAAGAAATGAAATGATTTTTATTATTTTATTTTATTCATTTTAATTTAATTTTTTTACCTACGTGACTTTACCGAAAAATCAAAGAGTATAATATTTAAATATAAAAAAAAATGTTTAAATAAAAAGTGTGCCGTACTTGGCTCTTTTACACGCTATGAACTCACTCTGTTGTTGTTGTATCCTGAAATCTTGTAACTCAATTTTAACCCACTTCCCAATGTGGTATCGACCGCAAACTTGGTATACTTATGTCTAACTGATGACTATACTATATTCTATCATAAAAAATCAACTTTTTTTTATGTTAAACTATTTTTTTACACGCTTTCTATGAACTCACTCTGTTGCTGTTGTCGTATCCTCAAATCTTGTAGCTCAATTTCAACCCACTTCCCAAAGTGGTATCGACCGCAAACTTGGTATACTTATGTCTTACTGATGACAATACTATATTCTATCATAAAAAAATAAACACTTTTTTTTGTTAAACTATCTTTTTACACACTTTCTATGAACTCACTCTGTCTGTTGCTGTTGACGTATCCTCAAATCTTGTAACTCAATTTTAACGCACTTCACAATGTGGTATCGACTGCAAACTTGGTATACTTATGTCTTACTGATGACAATACTATATTCTATCAAAAAAAATATATTTTTAAACATTCTTTTTTATGTTATGTTTTGGCTTGGGTGTAATTGTCCACGCTCAACTGACGTTGGCTGTAAATCACCATGGTTCCTCACGTTATGGCAAGCCTCGGGGCCACTTCCTGGAGTCGTGGAGTTATTCCATTACTCGTACGATCCATTTCAATAAAGCGTGTTTAAAAAAAAAGTTGTTTTTTAAACATTACATATTTCTGCCAAGGACCATTTGGATATTTACAACATCATTCGCGGGCCATACAAAATTATCAACTTAAAAATTAGCCCGTTATATTTGGTTAAACATTTAATTCACTCACCCCCTAATGTGATGGCTGGAACTGCTTCTCTTTGGTGAGGCGTGTGATGTTACCTGGTATTGATGATGCTGCTACTCACAACTGCTTTTCCAGGTTTTCTCCTAGATTTATTGAATTTCGAGTCCCGCATGCGGTTGCCTGTACAGGGCCACACCAAATGATTTCGTGGGCCCTATACGGCCCGCGGGCCGGACCTTCCCCACCCCTGCAAGTTTCAGAGTGTAAAGAGCCAAATTATGTAACTTGTGTTCGTTGTTGTTCACAAAACGCCAAGGGGGCAGGCAGCCAAAGAGCCGCATGTCGACCCCTCCCTGTGTTGGCCTTTGCCACAGACACAGGGAACCCGACAAAGGGCCCCCCACAGACACAAAGTCCCCAATACACACAGGGTGCCCCCCCCCCCTTCAAAGGGTCCACTCCACACAGGTTCCCCAATACAGACTATAAACTAAACTATTTTTTTTACCAAGTTAAGGAGCCACTCAGCTATATAGCCCACAATTGATAGCTCAACGAAGTGGCTTATCACGTGGGAAATGTTATAGCAGCTAAATGCTTTAAACGCGTGTTGTTGATTATAAATGTGGTGGGGAAAAAGCAGAGGACCCAGAGGGAAATCCACGCGACCACGGGGAAAGAAAGAGACACACAAACTCCAAATATACAGCAGCAGGCGTCAGGATCTGTGGTTAGCACCCACGACCTCCTGCGCACCAGGCGAGGTAGTTAACATCTCCTAGCCACCGTGATGATGAGAGACACTCAAACTCCAAATACACAGCAGCAGGCGTCAGGGTCTGGATAGAGCCCACGACCTCCTGCACACCAGGCGAGGTAGTTAACATCTCATAGCCACCGTGACAGTTACCCCACGACAGACGCAAAGTCCCCTACAGATACAAGGGGGCCACACAGACACAGAGTCCACGTACCCCACACACAGACACGGAGTCCACGTACCCCACACGGACACGGGGTCCACGTACCCCACACAGACACAGGGTCCATGTACCACACACACACAGGGTCCACGTACCCCACACACAGACACAGGGTCCACATACCCCACACACAGACACAGGGTCCACGTACCACACACAGACACAGGGTCCACGTACCCCACACACAGACACGGAGTCCACGTACCCCACACACAGACACAGGGTCCACATACCCCACACACAGACACAGGGTCCACGTACCACACACAGACACAGGGTCCACGTACCCCACACACAGACACGGAGTCCACGTACCCCACACACAGACACAGGGTCCACATACCCCACACACAGACACAGACACGGGGTCCACATACCCCACACACAGACACAGGGTCCACATACCCCACACACAGACACAGGGTCCACATACCCCACACACAGACACGGACACGGGGCCCAACACTGTCGGGCAGCTGCCTTCGTGCCCGACTTTGGGCCACGTGTCGACAGACCACCGATAACTCGCGCTCCTCCACGTGTCTATCGAAGGCAGCCTTCCTCCTCACTCCACCTCCCCCCTCTCTCGCCATTCACTCGTCTATCCCCTCGTGATCCACCACCCCTACTACCCCTACCCACACCGCTCTCACCTTTAGTGAAGATCCTGCCCGGACACAGGAGGCTGCACGCACGCGAGGGGGTCGCCCGGCGGCACGGGGCCCCTGGGGCCCCAGGGGCCCTGGGGCCGAGTGCCCTCAGGGCCGTCATCCCCAGCAGGCGAGAGGCCAGAGCCTGCACCACCATGGTGGTCACGGTGGTGGTGGTGGTCACGGCGGTGGTGATGGACAATGAGTTGTTGTTGTTGTTGGTGGTGATGGAGGATGAGGAGTTGTTTTGAGTTGTCGCGCGCCGTCTCGTCTGGATGAGCGAGGGGACCTTGTGTCTACTGATGTTGTGTCTACTGATGTGACTGCTTCTGTGTCTGACTGCTGCTGTGCCTACTGATGTTTGACTGCTGCTGCTGTATGCCTGCTTCTGCGGTGTCTACCTGATGCTGTATCTGCCTGCTGATGTCTGACTGTTGATGTGCCTGACTGCTTCTGTGTCTGCCTGCTGCTGCTGCTGTATCTGACTGTTGATGTGCCTGACTGCGGTGTCTGACTGCGTCTGACTGTTGATGTGTCTGACTGCTGCTGCCGTGTGGCTGGGCTCGGCACGGCCTCCCCGAGCCCTTGGGGAGGAGGAGGGAGGAGGAGGAGGAAGAGGAGGGAGCGGGGAGGGAGGGAGGGGAGGAGGGCGCGGCGATGATGCCGGGAACCGCCCCCTCCTCCCTCCATTGACGCCGTGAATAATGAACAACAGCAACAGCAGCAGCACTTGACTCTGTTGTGTGTGCACTGTGTGTGTACTGTGTGTGTATGTGTGCTGTGTATTGTGTGTGTACTGTGTGTGTGTACTGTGTGTATACTGTGTGTGTCCTGTGTGTGTGTACTGCGTGTGTGTACTATGTGTGTACTGTGTCTGTGTAGTGTATGTGTACTGTGTGTGTGTACTGTGTGTATACTGTGTATGTACTGTGTGTGTACTGTGTGTGTGTACTGTGTGTACTGTGTGTGTGTACTGTGTGTGTGTGGAACTCCCCCTAAGTCGACTCGGCCTCAAATGAGTACCTGGTGCGGTGTACAAACATCGCCACCCGGGAGACAAAGGCGGTCGGGCGTGGTGCTGGCCACCCACCCCCTCGTGTGTCGTTCCGGCCTTCATAGGTGCTCGCTAACAGCACTTGCCCCAAAAGTTTGCTAAGGCTATACGGGGGATCTTTGTCTACGTGTGTGTGTGAAGAAGTTCAACATTCATACAGAACATACTGTACATTTCGATTTAAAGCTTTCGTGACTGCAGGGATTCATCTTCTTGGTTCTTTTGGTAAAGTCACGTAGAAGGGAAATAATAAAATAATAAAACATAATAAAATAATTCTCACGACGTTTCGGCCACAACGCAAGCAGCCGTCCTCAGGTCGGCTGCTTGCGTTGTGGCCGAAACGTCGTGAGAATTATTTTATTATGTTTTCATTTTATTATTTTCCTTCTACGTGACTTTACCGAAAGAACCAAGAAGAAGAAAAGGTAAGAAAAGAAAAAAACAGAGCAATGTAATACAATACACTATTAGACATTATTATAAAAAAGAAATAAAAAGTCCATCCTGTGTGTTAGTGAATTTGTACAAATATTTTAGGCAGGAAATGGCATGGAAATGAGTTTACAAATTTCTATTTTTTTCTGGGGGGGACCCCCAGGAAGATTTTGTCCCCCCCAATGTTGGCTCCATGGCTACGGCCTTGTTGTAGGGCATGGTGAATACAGCAACGCCCCCAGTAGAGCGTCCCAACGTTGGCACGCTATACTGGGACTAGCCTTTTGCCCTTCCAAGGACGGGTGCATTGCAGTAAATCAGAAACTTGCAAGCGAAAAGCAGACCGCCACGTGATATATTCATTGCATCAATGTGTGTGCAATTTGTAAGACCTATTTCATTTTAAGGTTATAATCCCTTGTTCATCACGACGTCCTTTTTACTTCGATGTCTCAACAGCGTGACGGAGATCGCGTGACGTGAGGGTTCTGCCCTTCAATCTTGATTTGAAGCTTTCGTGACTGCAGGATTTCCATACTGTTTGGTTATACTGGTAGGAACGAAGTGAACCAGCCTACAATAGATTATATCGTCCGTCCGTCCGATGTCCGATTAGGTATAGCAACATCGCCCCCTACTGCAAACACTTGGCAGGACCCTACAAAAACCTTTAGACTCAGTGAGGCTTTCCTGGCTAAACAAGTGTAACATTCCCTTATAATTCCCTGAGATAGTTTTTAATTAAAACATTTAAATTAAAAATTAACTCACAGCGGCCTAAAGCCTACAGCTAGGCCTAAAGCCTAGAACTAGGCCTCAAACTCTCCCTTCGTATCGTACCCCCGCCATTTCATTTTATTATAGCCTTTCATTTGTTCGTTCCTACCAGCCCATCCCGCAGGGACCTGTTTTCGGTAAAGTCACGTGGTTATTCGATATAAAATAAAACAAATCACGACGTTTCGATCGCAACACAAGCGGTCGTCATCAGGCCCTTCGTAGTGAGGGCTGTAAGTTGACGCCGAGGAGGGGGGAGGAGACGCCTCGGCCCCCCATGTGGAGTGACGTCACCCGCTCATGATTATTAATGAGGGGGGGTGGCCATTTGGTTATTAATGAGGGGGGCTGTTCGATGTGGAGTGACGTCAGCCGCTAATTATTATTAATGAGGGGGAGGTGTCCATTTGGAAGACGTCACCTCTTCATGATTATTAATGAGGGGGGCTGTTCGATGTGGAGTGACGTCACCTGCTCATGATTATTAATGAGGGGGGCTGGTCGACGTTGAGTGACGTCACCAGCGTTAAGGACAGACATTCCTGGGTGATTATTGGAGATATTCTGCGTGTAGACTCCGGTTAAGCCAGTGGGCAGACAGTGGGAGCGATGCGAATGTCCGAGTTTTTAAATCCTTTATATTAAGTTCGCTTACTTGCTTAGGACCGTGCAAATCTTTCGGTCGTTTTTTAACCCACTTCCCGTGATCCAATCGAGCTGACATTTTCCACACAGACTCGTTGTGCGTGACAATTAATTTTCGTGAAAAAATTTTTTCCAAAATTTTACACTGTTTAGGGAATTTTTTTTAAAATATTTAATTACCAATTGCTTAATGCTGGCAGACAATCATCTGACCCATAGGTGGCAGCCATCTCAAGCCAGAGGACGAGAGGACTCTAGCCGCCCCGATGCCACGCATATAAAGGATTTATAGTGAAAAACTTTGTTTTTACGGGTTTACTTGTTTACATGGTTGTTTGGCTGCTGCCGCTCCATACTATTAAAATTCCTTCCCTTTATTACTGCTAACCCTACTTCCTCCCTTTATTACTGCTAATCCTACATAATACACGAGCATAATGTGACTTTGAGACCCCCCTCCCACCTCCTACACATTCCACAAGTAGTGACTAATCCCATATCTGCATTTTCCATAAATATTATAAATTCCTCTGTTGATATGCAAATTCCTTTGTCAAGGCGCCCTTCCTCCCCTAACCCAGCTTAAATATACGATGCCAAGCCTGGTGGTGTTCATTCAGACCGCTGTCTTTCCGACAGACCTGTTCTTCACCTGAGGACGGCTGCTTGCGTTGTGGCCGAAACGTCGTGAGAATTGTATTTTATTATGTTTTATTTTTATTATTTCCCTTCTACGTGACTTTACCGAAAGAACCAAGAAGATGAGTGCCCCTACCTTATTACAGACCAATTCAGACCTTATCGGTCACCCCGTGCCGCTTATAAATCCCAACGTTCATCCTACAAAGCCCCATCACAAGGGAGAAACACAAACAAATAGACACATGTTTTTTTGCCCGTCCTATTAACAGCTGTACGCCGTATGGACCTGAAAACTCAATTTCCCTGTACAAGACTACGGGGTAAACCGTGATGGGTTGACTGGTATGGATGGCCATGCTGCCAGACAATGTTACACCACGTGTGTCCTCCCATGATGTCGGCTTTGATAGCCACAGTGACACACTCTAATACTGTGGGACAAGGCCGTAGCCATGGAGTCAACATTGGGGGGGACCAAATCTTCCGGGGGTCTGGGGGTCCCCCCCAGAAAAAAAAATCTAAATTTGAAAACGAATTTCCTGCCATTTCCTGCCTAAAATATTTTTAAAAATTCACACTAACACATAGGATGAACTTTTTATTAATATTTTACAATAATGTCTACTAGTGTATTGTATTACATTTGAATTGCGATTTAAAGCTTTCGTGACTGCAGGGGATTCATCTTCTTGGTTCTTTCGGTAAAGTCACGTAGAAGGGAAGTAATAAAATAATAAAAATAAAACATAATTATGTTTTATTTTTATTATTTTATTACTTCCCTTCTACGTGACTTTAATAAAACATAAATTATGTTTTATTTTTATTATTTTATTACTTCCCTTCTACGTGACTTTACCGAAAGAACCAAGAAGATGTAATTACATTGCTCTGTTTTTTTCTTTTTTTACCTTTTCTTGTTTAACCACAATCATATAAAACAGAAATCTATTTTATAGCAATATATTGGGGGGGGGGGGGGGACATTTTGAGCATATTTGAATTATTGGGGGGGATAAATATACATTATAATTACGGTCTTGCTGTGGGATGCCATGCGGTATTGGCGTCGACGAGGATGATGATAATCGTCTTCTTATTTCGTACGGCCGATGGGGATTTGATGCTGATGCTCTTCAGTTTTTGTGGTGGAGCCCAGGAGCTTCGTGGGCAAATGTGCGCGTGATTTTACTTGACAAACAGCGGCCTCTAGTGGCGACTAGCGGCAAATCTCGACGATGTTACCGTCTCTCGGTTGCCAATGGGGAAAGACCGCGTTTTTGTTCGCTCTCAATAACAGCTCACTCAGTCTCTGATTTCAGATGTCCAATACATATTTTAGTCAATCAGCCTTTTTGCTTTCAGCAAACCCTTAACCAACGATTGAGACGATTGAGTTTGGAGCGATAATTTAGCACATATTTTGACCGTGCATAAAATAATCTAGATTTGAAGTTTGTCGTGACTGCAGGGATCAATACTCTTTGGTTCTTTCGGTAAAGTCACGTAGGTATAAAATAAAACAAATTAAATCATGACGTTTCGGGCGCAACACAAGCGTCCGTCATCAGGTGGGACAACCACAGCAAGAAGTGTTCAAAAGAGCTGCTGTAGCAAGAGGCTATATAGGTCAGAGAGGGGGGAGGAGCTAGGGAGGAGAGATAGAGAGGGGGTGTGGGGTAGGGGGAGTGGAGTGCTGAAGAAACTGAAGATGCGGATATGAAGGCAACACCATAAAGCAGTTAAGGTTTTGCCTGGTTAATAACCTACGTGACTTCACCGAAAGAACCGAAGAGTATAAACTTACTATACAATAAAATGTTTAATAGTTCATGTGAAGTTCGTGTGTATGTGTGGAGCCCGTCAACCTGAATCGGGTCTCCGTCCCACGTAACCACCACCTCATCCCACGCCACAATGCAGCCTCACACAATGCCACGATGCCTCTGAGCCACCACCAAACCATTGCTCAATCCACCAGTCTCCCGCTCAGCCTCCACTGGGTGGGGAGGGTGGGGCTGGGTGGGGGGGTGGGAGGGGTGGGGCTGGGTGGGGAGGGTGGGGCTGGGTGGGGGGTGGGAGGGGTGGGGCTGGGTGGGGGAGGGTGGGGCTGGGTGGGGGGTGGGAGGGGTGGGGCTAGGTGGGGGGTGGGAGGGGTGGGGCTGGATGGGGAGGGGCTGGTCACACCGTGGTGCCCTTATAAAACTCAACGTTTAACCTACTCACGCCGGCTTGTGTCCGCCCTCACAGTCGGGCATATTTGCGGAATACACCACGCCGCCGTTGACCCTGGCCATTGACCGAGCAACCCAACGTTCCTACCAGCTCCCTCCGCAGGAATGTGTTATCTCTCGTCCCCCGAATACTTTCTTTAGCCGGCCTGTTCTCCCGTTACGATCACAATGTCTTCATCCTAAAGGTCCCGTTGAACATATTCGCCAATTACCTAGATATGATCATATGGTTCCTCCCGTAGCCTCAGAAGTGCCTCCTTGTTCCTACTAAGTATTTCATCTGCGAAAAAAGATGTTTCGTAAACAATATTTCCATGTTGCTGCTCCACGTTTTCCAGAATACTATGGCCCATAGGTGGAGTTTGACTTATATATTTGGGGCGGGTGGCAGGGATTATCTTTGTCCCTCACATTAGGAATCGCCGGTGCATATAATTAATACATTTTAAATCTTAATTGTAAACTACTGAAAATAAATGAATAAAGTGCAGTTTGGGGGTTGGCTTTGCCCACCTCTGCACCCTGCAAACTCCCCTGATGCTATTGCCGCTCATCTTTTAGGCCAAAACACAGAGCTTAGGGGCCGTCCATAAATGACGTCACGCACCTGGGGGGGGAGGTCAGACATTTGTGACGATGTGTGACGTCACATAAAAATGCGCAACTTTAAATAAATATAGACAACACGTTCTACTTAATTAAATAGACTTTTAATAAATGTTTTCCCCTACAACATCAGAGTGCAGCGCCACATTAAATACGCACTACAATGACAATAGTTTCAAGCGATTTGAAGCATGTTTTATTTTGGGGGGGGGGGGGCAGAGCTTTGTGACGTCATATTCGAGGGGGGTCTGACTTTTTGTGACGCCGTGTGACGAAGGGGGGGGGGGGGGTAAAAAATCGTCCAAAATCGCGTGACGTCATTTATGGACGGCCCCTTAACACCTGTTTTATTGCCAGAAAGGGTAAAACATATTATTATTTTGTCATACTTTTTACATGTTATCTTACTTTGTAAAATAGTCGGGGAATTGGCTAAACGGTATCATCTGTGTCACGAACCAAAACAACTAAACGCCTCAATTGTATTCCTCCTCCACCACCTCAAATCAACCGCCACCATAACACATTCTTGCGGAGGGAGCTGGTAGGAACGTTGGGTTGCTCGGTCAATGGCCAGGGTCAACGGCGGCGTGGTGTATTCCGCAAATATGCCCGACTGTGAGGGCGGGCACAAGCCGGCGTAAGTAGGTTAAACGTTGCGTTTTATAAGGGCACCACGGGGTGACCAGCCCCTCCCCATCCAGCCCCACCCCTCCCACCCCCCCACCCAGCCCCACCCAGCCCCTCCCCACCCACCCTCCCCACCCAGCCCCTCCCTCCCCACTCAGCCCCTCCCTCCACGACGGACGGACGGACACAATAATCCCCTGTGAGCTGGTGTCACCAGGAGGTTCCTACCAGTACAACCCTCTTATCATCAGCAACTACAAACCTGCGGCTTCGGACTTACATCATCATCCCCTAACCATCACGCGCCCTTAAATCAACAACCACGACAACAAACACCCATATCGTGTCAACCCACACGGTTTACCCCGTAATTGTTGTACGGGGAAATTGAGTTTTCAGGTCCATACGGTGTACAGCCGTTTCTATACGGGCAAATACAAATGTCTATTTGTTTGTGTTTCTCCCTTGTGATGGGACTTTGTAGGATGAAAGTTGAGATTTATAAGAGGCACGGGGTGACCAATAAGGTCTAAATTGGCCTGTAATAATGTAAGCGCTGATAAGGGGTTGACAGGTTCAAGTTCAAGTTCAAAGTTCATTTATTAGGTATATCCCTGTGAGCCATTCGGCTTTTGAATCGGGTGCAACCGCAACAAACAAAAAATAAAAACATGAACAAAAAACATCTTAAAGTGAATATGTGACTGCCACAGTCTTGAAACAACAACCACAACCAACAGCGCAACAACAATCACAGCCTCAAATTATCATCAATAACGACCACACAAAAACCGACGACAAAACTCACCACCTCACGTCCTCAAAGCAACAGCCATAACTTTCACAATCAACCACCACAACTCAGGAGCAGTGGTGAAGAAGTTGTGAGCGGGCAATGTCGCAGCCAGGAGCGGGTGGCGAGGGAGGAAGGAGGAGGAAGGAGAAGGCAAGACTGGATGGAGGGCAGCAGGAATCAGAATCTTCTTGGTTCTTTCGGTAAAGTCACGTAGAAGGGAAGTAATAAAATAATAAAAATAAAACATAAAAAAGATTATTATATTATTAATTTTATATATTAAATTATTTTATTATGTTTTATTTTTATTACTTTATTACTTCCCTTTTACGTGACGTAAGGCGCTCTTCTTCCACCTCCAACCCAGCTTATATATAAGCTCCAAGCTTGGCAGTGTCTCATTCTTCACCTGAAGACGGCTGCTTGCGTTGTGGCCGAAACGTCGTGAGAATTATTTTATTATGTTTTATTTTTATTATTTTATTACTTCCCTTCTACGTGACTTTACCGAAAGAACCAAGAAGATTTACCGAAAGAACCAAGAAGATGAATCCCTGCAGTCACGAAAGCTTTAAATATAAATATTGTATTATGTTTTATTTTTATTATTTTATTATTTCCCTTCTACGTGACTTTACCGAAAGAACCAAGAAGATTTACCGAAAGAACCAAGAAGATGAATCCATGCAGTCACGAAAGCTTTAAATAGGAATCAGAATCTTTATTTAGGCTGCAGGAGTAATCCTATGAGTTGTTAAGCTCTTTTTCACAGATGTCCAGGTATTGACGGGCAAGTAAAGTTACAACAGCGAACACAATACAGCAACAAAAACACCGACAGGGGTGCACATTTTAGAAAATAAATGGTAAGCAAGTCACAAAAATAAATACGTAATAAATGTATCAAGTCCGATTTGATCAAGATTGAGCAAAAAAAACTTACAGCAAAACAGTCCCAGACCACACAGTTAGTAGTCCCTCAATACATTGGCACAATACATATTGAACTATCGATGATATTACTACACGGGCAATGATCAAAGTTACAAATCGCATTCGCAAGTGTGACTACGTGTATCCACAGCAACGATCGTCTTGCTTCGGGAAATTGTTGTTTAAAGGAGGTGAAGGAGGCGAGATGGGGAGGGAGGGGTGAGGGAGGAGGAGGCGGGCTGAGGGAGGGGGTGGAGGGAGGGGGTGGAGGGAGGGGAGGAGGGGGGGTGGAGGGGGGGGTGGAGGGAGGGGAGGAGGGAGGGGAGGAGGGAGAGGGGAAGGGGAGGAGGGAGGAGGGAGAGGGGAAGGGGAGGAGGGAGGGGGATGGGAGGAGGGAGAGGGGAAGGTAGGGGAGGAGGGAGGGGGAGGAGAGGAGAGGAGGGAGGGGGAGGAGAGGAGAGGAGGGAGGGGTAAGGGGAGGAGGGAGGGGGAAGGGAGGAGGGAGGGGAGAATGGAGGGGTAAGGGGAGGAGGAATGGGAGGGGGTAAGGGGAGGAGGGAGGGGGTAGGGGAGGAGGAGGGGGAGGATCAAGGGGTCAGGAGAGAAGGGAGGGGGGTAGGAAGGAGGGGGGGGGTTGGGGGGGGAGATGGGCGGGGGAGGTGGGGGGGAGGGGCGGGGGAGGTTGGGGGGGGGAGAGGGGCGGGGGAGGTTGGGGGGGGGGAGAGGGGGGGAGGTTGGGGGGGGAGAGGGGCGGGGGAGGTTTGGGGGGGAGAGGGGCGGGGGAGGTTGGGGGGGGAGAGGGGCGGGGGAGGTTGGGGGGGGGAGAGGGGGGAAGGTTGGGGGGGGAGAGGGGCGGGGGAGGTTTGGGGGGGAGAGGGGCGGGGGAGGTTGGGGGGAGGGAGAGGGGGGGAGGTTGGGGGGGGGAGAGGGGTGGGGGAAGTTGGGGAGGGGGTGGTTGGGGAGGGGGTGAGGGGCGGGGGAGGTTTGGGGGAGGAGAGGGGCGGGGTCGAGGTTGGGGGGGGGGGGAGCCGGGCGCCCATGGACAAGATGGCGGAGCTGGAGGACGTGAGCCTGGACGGGCGGCCCCTGCACGCTCTGCGCGTCACAGACCTCAAGGCGGCCCTGGAGCAACGCGGCCTCGCCAAGAGCGGCCCCAAGAACGCGCTCGTCAAACGTCTCAAGGGGGTGAGGCTCCCCGCGGGGCCCATGCGTCCCCCGAGCCCCTTGAGGCCTACCCCCATCCCCCCCTCATCCCGCTCAAACGCGCGGTGGCGCCTCGACTAAGCGCGGCGCGGGGCCCGAACCCCCCTCGCCGTCCGTCTCGGTCTCTCCTTGAGCCCCCCCCTTGCCCTGAGCCCCTGGCCCCCCTTTTGTAAGAGGGGGGTGGGTGCAGACCACACTCTGCAGGGGCTGTTGAGGGTACGGGAAGAGGGGGGGTAGGGTGGCGGGGTTGGCGCCTTGCGGGCACGGGGGAACGAGGCCGCGTGTGGAGCGAGAGAGGCGCGGGGGTAAACTCTCAACACGAGGGTTCGAGAGCGTGAAACTCACCCCACACTCACCCCCAGTGGGGTCGAGAGGTTTTCACGTGGTCCCCGTGGGGTTATCGTGGCCCCCGTGGAGGTCTGCGTTGAGTTATGAACTCAACTCACTACCTCGTAAAACTCGCTGAGGCCTAAATGTTGGGATTCGGACTGCGCGGCCTAAGTGGTTCGCATGTCCCAGTCGATGATTATTGTTATTTCTGTGATCCCTGTTTGGTCTTGCATGGGTATTCTTGTGTGTAGCCTGTTGTAGTGTTTGAGGACTTGTTAACTAATTGCGTGGTGTATCTTCACTGGTTTATAAAGCCACACGAAGGGGCCTAATGTGGCTTTCGGCGGGGCTTGTGATAGTGGTGGGTTTTCGTGTCCCCTTGTGGTCTGTAATGGAATATTTTGTGTTTACGTTATCCAAGTTTGATCCCTTAATGGGGTTTATTAGTATCCATGTGAGAAGTCTGTCATGAGTTCTAAACTCGCAACGTGGTTGTGGACTGCTGGACTAGAAACTCGCATTGCGGTCTAATGTGGGTTACTTTATAATGTTTAGTTTATCCTTTTAGTGGTTTCAACGGTTGTTGTTTTCAACAGTTGGTTCTAAACTTATGTATTATGCTCTTTAAATATATATTACACCTTAGAGGCGTATTGTGGGTCGGACCAACGGAGAGGTTTGTGTTCATTATTATGTAAGATGTTATTAAATCATTGACGCCTAAGATAATTTAGAATGTTAATTCTTTTTAACGCTGTATGCTGGGTTATAGACTCACAGAGGGACGGGGATGCCTTAAAAGTCACCTCGCAGTGAGGGGTATAGAGTCGTTACGAATTTCAGTGCGTTATTAATCTCCAGGTTTGTTTTTGAATGCGTTTTAAATTCACTGCAAGGTTGGTGGTGAGTTATAAACTTTAGTGGTTTGTTCTGTGGTCCGTTACATCATATCGGTGTGGCATCTGATGGGTTAGAACTTTGGTTTATAACTTGGTTAGGAACGTACGGTAATGTATCACGACACATCGTGGCTTCCGATGAGTTATAATGTCCCAGTGTTGTATCTGGTAGGTTATTAACCCAGAGCGAATATCCATGCCAAGTTACAAGCGGATAGGATGGTTCTCGTTGAGTTGCAATGTCTTGCTGTTGGCTACATTGAGTTATAGTCTCACAGCACAGTCTGGGATGAGTTATGTTATAATGCCCATATATAAGTCTTTGGTCACAGATTTGCTGTGGGTTTATAGTGTACGAAGCCAGGTTAAAAGCATAGCTTTCAATGTGTTATAATATTCGTGTGGTCTTTGATATTTTGCACACTTTTTGGATGGTCTATGCTATGCTGGATTGTTCGAGCACGGTCCACATTAAGCTGCAATGGTTCTTAAGTGTGGGATTAGTGATAGTGCCCCAGGTCTAGTCTGTTGAGTTAGTTATACTATCCCCAGCCTGTTCTATTATTACCTGTGAGAAATCCACATGGTTTAGGATGGAAATTAAATCACCGAGTGGATTTTGTGTTTTGCCCCCCCCGCCCCATCTCAACCCCAATTTTATTTAGATTGTGCACTCAGCATCATGAGGCCAAGGATTTACAGTTTTTGGAAATCACAGCAGTGCAACCCCGTATGCTGGAGAACAGATGCATCATCAATAGATTTTCACAGAACTTCTACTGATATCCCTTCCAAGTGATCTTTCTCTTTAGACCATCAACTCATGACACCTGCATCTTACTAAATCACCCAGACTTAAATCTCGGATCTGAGCCACCAAGCCCACCTCTTCATATTACCTGTTGAGCGTTACGATATCTTGAAGTGTGACGTGTTCCTAATTATAAACCCTTGAGTGTGGCTTACGTGCTATCAGCTCGTTAGCGTGGTTCTTGAGGTGCTGTGTCAGTGCCTTCCTTGGTGGATTATAAACTCAGTGGCCAATGTGGTGTTGCAAGCTCACTAGGTTACAAATATATCATAATTATACAATATGAGCATTATATGGTAACGGCTCAGCTTGCTTTACATTTAGTTGTATTGCCGCAGCAGGGTACTTATGAAATTATAATTTCTCAGCATGGCGTATGATCAGTATGAAGCCCCCAGATTCGCCTGTAATCTAAGTTGTCGTGTTGTCTTTGGTGGGTTATATATGTACTTTTTCAGCCCTTTTCTCAGTCCGTTGCTGGAAAAGGGCCTTCCATAAGTTGGTGCTTGATTATAAACTCAACTCTCCCGCATGATCGCAGAAGAACTAAAAACTCAGTTTGGTCTGTGATGAGTGTTATTGTCGAGGCATTCTCCTTATAATATCTCTGGTGCATTATTATATCTCTGTTTGGTCTTTTCTTGGTTAAACACTTACAGAGAATGCCGGGTACTTACCGCTAGTGAGTTATAAGGTCCCACAGTTTAGGATAAGTTAGAAACTGACAATGTCCACAATTATTTCATTCTCAGCTTGGTCTTTGGATCATAATGTCCCAGTGTGGTTCTCCTTAAGGTACGACACTTGTACGTGTTCTTTGCAGACCTACAATATCCCCCTAAAACATTGCCATCCATTTGCCAATTGTTTCCGCCGGTAGTTTGCAGTAACTCGTATTACCTCAGTAGCATTGGGCAGGAGTGGTACCTGTCGTGGTTCGTGTCTATTAATCGCAACGTTCGCTAAAGCCGCATCTCTCTCCCGTGTGCTCTGCTCACAGGCCCTCATGCTGGAACAGCTGCAGAAGACGTCTGGTCAGCAGGCTGGCTTGCAGCCCAACTCTTCCGTAAGTGCCCCCGTGCCTTCTCTGTTTACGCAGCCAAGAGCTGCTGGCAAGAGAGAGCGAGCGAGAGAGATTCACCCCGTGTCTCAACTTTTATTGTCTGGGGCCTGTCGCAGTCACACTTGTGCAGTGAATGGTGGGTTTTGCATACTAACGCCGATGACGCCACTGCGCAGATCGGGGAGGAGATGAGCTCCAACAGCTTCATCAAGCAGTACCTGGAGAAGCAGCAGCAGCTCCTGCAGCAGAGGATAGCGCGCGATGCGCAGGCGGCCACCGAGTCAGAGGGTGAGTACGAGGCGTCGCGACGCATCGGCGATTAAAACAGATTTTCGTGTTCACGATTAAATTCGGCGGCAGGGTGGCGCAGTGTTAACACTCGTGCCTCACGGCAAAATGTGCTCGGTTCGATTCCTCCCTCGGATGCCTTTCTGTGTGGAGTTTTGCATCCAAAAATGGGAGGGGTGGGGCTGGTTGGAGAGGGGAGGGTGGGGAGGAGTTGGGTGGGGAGGGGCTGGGTGGGGAGGGGAGGGGCTGGGTGGGGAGGGTGGGGCTGGTCACCCTGTGGTGCCCTTATAAAACTCAACGTTTAACCTACTCACGCCGGCTTGTGCCCGCTCTCACAGTCGGCCATATTTGCGGAATACACCACGCCGCCGTTGACCCTGGCCATTGACCGAGCAACCCAACGTTCCTACCAGCTCCTTCTGCAGGAATGTGTTAATATTTACCATTCATACAAATTGGGGTCCATCAGTGGTTCCTGCACCAAACTACGATCCCGGCGACCCGAGTTCTGAATTCCCCAACACAGCTCGCGTCATTGGGCAGTGATATATGAACCAGTCATGCATGAGGCATGGTCATAAAACCCCAACTCCACGGCGGAGTTAGGAAGTTTAATCCAGCAGTGGATATACAGTGCGGTAAACAATGATCGTTTGAAGGTGCACGTAAATGCTATGCTAACGATACATTTAGGCGAATGGAACAAAAAACAATACTGTACAAACGAGAAGGAACAAATTTCGATTTAAAGCTTTCGTGACTGCAGGGATTCATCTTCTTGGATCTTTCGGTAAAGTCACGTAGAATGGAAATAATAAAATAATAAAATAAAACATAATAAGATAATTCTCACAACGTTTCGGCCACAACGCAAGCAGCCGTCCTCAGGTGAAGACCAGGTCTGTCGGGGAGACAGACCTGAGGACGGCTGCTTGCGTTGTGGCCGAAACGTCGTGAGAATTATCTTATTATGTTTTATTTTATTATTTTATTATTTCCATTCTACGTGACTTTACCGATAGAACCGAGAAGGAACAAATTAAAAAATCGGGCAGTAATAATGATTACTGATCGATTTATATATTTTTTTGAATATTTTTTACTTGTTATTATTATTCGAATTATAATTCGACAAAAAACTTCATTCCTGAAAGAACTTGCGACCAAGAATTGTGACAATCACTGGATAAGGGGAGTTGCTACTTACCTACCACCAACCATTGTCACCAGTTTGAGATTATTATCATTATTACACTTGTTTAGGCATGTAACGATGCATAGATATCATGGATTAAAATCGATCCTCACGCTTGCGATACTGGCATAGAATCGATAACAATTCATACAAACGAAATGCTCGTGTTACATTCATTGACCAGTGGAGCGAACACAACTCTACAAATGGCACTGAACTGACACGAAACAGTAAAAATGAGATGGGTAAAAACAACGCAAAAAAATTAACCCGTAAAAACAAAGTTTTTCACTATAAATCCTTTATATGCGTGGCGGCTAGAGTCCTCTCGTCCTCTGGCTTGAGATGGCTGCCACCTATGGGTCAGATGATTGCCTGCCACCATTAAGCAATTGGTAATTAAATATAAAAAAAATTTCCTAAAAAGTGTAAAATTCTTGAAAAAAATTTTCATGAAAAGAAATTGTCACGCACAACGAGTCTGTGTGCAAAATGTCAGCTCGATTGGATCACGGGAAGTGGGTTAAAAAACGACCGAAAGATTTGCACGGTCGTAAGCGCGCAAGCAAGCAAGTGAACTTAATATAAAGGATTTTAAAAAGAGCAAATGCTTCGAATGGGATCCCGGCTGTTAAATGTCACTTTTCATAAAATCGCTAGGGATGATGAATCACCCCAGGTCTAAAGGGTTCACGGTGGAGCCACCAATGAGTTCATCTGAGCCTGCTGAACATGTGAGAGCGCGTCTTGTTGTAATCGTTGCCGTGAGGATAAATTGCGCGTGTTTGCGCCGTGTGCAGAGGTGTCTGCCGAATCGGAGGATGAGACCACCTCGCACCAAGACTCGTTGGTTACTCAGCCTCCAGACCTGCAGTCCATTCCCGAGAACCAGGAGCTCAACAGCTACACAGGTAGCACGCCCGCGACTGCCACGGCCGCCACCGCCCGACACAGCCACAGCAGCCGCGCACGGAGCGCTCGGCGGCTTCGTTTTGTTTGCGAATCGCCAAACGTATTTGGGACTGGCGAGGTCTACAGTAAAACCTCGAAGCCAGATTAAATGGAGGGGGGAGAGCATTTCCGGTTGTGGGAAATAAGTAACAAAGCGGCACTTAATTTACAAATTTATTGACTTACACGTAATTATTCAAGTAAAATTACATTCACCAACAGAGGACGTGCTGTATTTGGGACGGGCGAGGTCTACAGTAAAACCTCGAAGCCAGATTAAATGGAGGGGGGAGAGCATTTCTGGTTGTGGGAAATAAGTAACAAAGCGGCACTTAATTTGCAAATGTATTGACTTACACATAATTATTCAAGTAAAATTACATTCACCAACAGAGGACGTAGTGTCCAAAGGTATGTGCATTATATTTCCTCCAGTCTAAATTAAGATTTTGAGTGTTTATTTCGGTGGCCCTTCTTGCTTACCTCGAATTCCAGAACATTTGACCTTGTGAAATGTAACATTTGACCTTCGTCAATATGAAAATCTTAAAAGTCCATTTTAACGTCCGTTACACGCAGCCAGTGTTCATAATTGCAATATTGCGTCATTCATTGAAAGATCACACATCGCCGTACATGCAAACATTTAAACTCTCTGTACAAATCGAGATCGGGGCATGAAAAATTAAGGTGAAGAGATTGTATCAAGTCTTTGGTCTTTTGATCCAAAGCGGCGATGGTGTGGAAGTGAGTTTACAGTCGTGACTTAAAATCATCGACACATTCCGGTGACCAAGTCGCATCAATAGCTGCAACAAAGCATCAAGCAGTCTGGATCATGAAAATGTTAACACCTTGTAGGAGAGCATTCCTTAATTCATAAACGTTCTAACCGGGCGAGGGAGACGAGTTGAACAAAGCGACACCGTAAACATGATAAACGAGCAATAACAATCGTGTACAATGCAGTGAGACTTGGGCATGAATAAGTGGGTTATTATGTTTTATTTTTATTATTTTATTACTTCCCTTCTACGTGACTTTACCGAAAGAACCAAGAAGATGAATCCCTGCAGTCACGAAAGCTTTAAATCGAAAAATAAGTGGGTTGTTACAAGCTCGGATATTTTTAATGGGATTGCCGCTTCCACATTGGCTACACCGCTGTCTCTTAGCCGCACAGCTACAGCCACAGCTGACAGCACGTGCTTCTTTCCGCTCCGCGCGTGTGCTCAGCGGCAGAGCCCCCGGTTGCGGCGGTGGCCGAGGCATCTGCGGGACAGGACAAGAACGAGCCCGTAGAGCCGGAAGAAGAGGAGGAGGAGGAGGAGCGCGTCTGGCCCAAGCGAGTAGAGCGCAAGCGACGCAGCCGCAACTCGCTGCCTGCTGAGCCGGCGGAGGAAGCGCCGCCGGTCGTGAGGAGGACGCCCCGCAAGTGGAGTGGCGGGTACCGCGTGGACGACAAGGTGTTGGCGCCGCCTAGGGTCGATGCGGCGGAGAAGCAGCAGGCGGAGGAGGACTCTGAGGAGCCTTCGCTCACGGACCGCCAGGAGGTCAGAGGCTTGTCGCTGTGTAAGGGGGGTCGGATCAAAAGTAGGCATGTAACGATTCTTCGATAAATATCGATTGTCACGCACAGGACACGCACGTCTTAAGTTGTGTGTGTAGAGAGTGGCTGTTGTCAATTCGTGCAAATTGTAAAAAAAAATTTGGCTCATGGTAGCGACAAACGAGATGAAACAAGTGAGACGGACAGGACGGGACAAAGAGACTTCAAACAGGACAAACAATTGACGAAACAGACACTACTTATGAAATCATGCAAACAAGACAGGCGCTCCAACAAAGGCAGTGCAAATGGGACAAAAACATCAAAACATAATGCATTCTGAAATCGAATTGCTACCCAAAATTTTGACAATACATTTGGTGCATTTGTCCGAGCGGTAAATCGTTACATGCCTATTTAAGTGTCATTTGTATAATTTTATGCTACGTTTCCATCGCCACCGGGGAAAGCCTCGATCATAAACTGGCCTTGTGGGCTCAGCCCGGATTCCCACAACAAGCCGTACCGGGTCCTCACCAAGCGGGGGTCTCTTCAGCAGACCCCGTCACTTTTATTTCACAAGGGAGCCGCACGCTTTAGCTTTTTTTTTTTAATCTGAGCCTCCCTTGGATATAGGTGCGTTCAAACGGGGCGCACCTCCAGTGGTGGCCCTCGCCTAATTTGACGTGGGGAGGGTGGGGAACTTTTTATATATGTATGTACAGGTTTTTCCCACGCTTTATGTGGTAGTAGATGCGTTACCAATAAAAGGGGCGTACTAAAGCGAAACCGCACGAGACGGCTGCCTGCCGAATAGCGCGTGCAGTACCCCAAACAAGTCCGACCGCATTGCCGCATACGAGTGAATTCAAACCACATGTAGCACATTTTGGGTCGAGATAAGTTCTTCGCATATACGCAAATTTGTATAAACCCAAATTGAATAAAGCGATTGAAACCTGCATATTAAAACAAAAAAAAAATTGGCTTGGAATAACCTAACTCACCCCAAACATAAAAAAACAACCTTTTGATCGCTGAGAGTAAGGATGGGGAGGTCATTGCAGCACTGCGCAAGTGGTTGAGCACTGAGATGCATATTTGAGCCGTGCTGTCAATCCTAGAACAACCCAGGATGGCCGAATCCGCTTTCCACTTGGTCATGGGAACGTAGCATATCCCTTTTGTGACTCATTCTCTCCTCCCAAATACGTGTTGAACACATGAATAACACCTTACTATTATTAAGTTGTTTTTTTTGCAGGATTCCAACCTGATGTGCACCTCCTTATTTAATCGCATTGATCCCGATCCATCTCCACGAACGTTCCTCGATATATTATACAATGGTGCGTTCTCCAGTTGAGTTTCCCCTGCGAGTGTCTTCAGTCAACTGGAGAACCTGTACATTCCTTTGTTTATCTTGAGCCCCCACTTTGCAGAATTCTGTATTAAGTTGTCCTACGATTTCCTGCAGTTTGTTTCCAACAGCGAATGGAAACGGCCAATGGAAATAGATGGTTTCACTTATTTGACTTTCCACTCGCAAATCAAAGAAGTGAGACCAGTTTTCGGAACAAAAATTAGTGAGCCTGTTCACGAAATGTTTACCAAGAATTGGAGTGCCACGATCATCCTTTTATTTGAAAGTCATGAAAGAACTTGAAGAATTACAGGCACGTTAGCCTCTTATTCCGAGTGCACTAATTGACTTTATTTATCTTGAGCCCTATTTTCTACCTTCATTAAATATGTTATTTGGTGATACTGCATTGGCAGTGGTGAGTCACACAAATAAATAAAAAGCCTCGACACCTTCGCCAATAACACTGTGTGTGGCCTTACAAGGAAAAATATGATAGGCAACGTTTTGGGCAATTGTCCTTCATAGAACATAACCTCATTTACATAGCGGTCTACTTTTGCGGATGACATCTGGGGATCTTTAACGTCCACTGAAGAAGAAGACGTGTTATGTTGTGCTATCAAGAAGGGCCATTGCCTGAAACGTCACCTATTATTTATGTTTCCTATTAAGGCCAGTGTTATTGGTGAATGTGTCTTCTTTATTAGGCTCTTGTATCAAGATTATTCAGATTATTGCCCAATGAAGAGAAATCCACCAAGTTGCCTGAAGAAAGTGTTAAATCGGTGCGTATCTCCAGCTAACGACCGATGGATCAAATAGGTGCGTGGACACTGACAAAGGATATGAAACAAAAGAGGCACGGACAGGTGCGTGCAATAAATCACACTGAGAAAAAGGAACACGTGGATTAGAGAACACACGCACGTTAGACATATTGACTGCTAAAAAATCAAGTGGGATTGGGCAGGACGTGTCACTAGTAGAGATGATGACCGGTGGTCGAGACTAACGGTGGAGTGGCAGCCAAAGGAGGGAACACGCCCTAGAGAACATACACCACAGATGAAGTCAGCTTATGTGCAGAAGCTAGACGGATTGTTACATCCCCGGACTGTGAGGCACAGTGAAACCTTCATCCAGCAGTGGATAGATAATAGATGATAATGATGAGTGCTGCTATTGTTCACAGTAGAGCCCAGGATGCCTCCCGTGTGAGTGAGCGCCGTGTGACCCGTGCCTGCCCGGGCGTGCGTCTCCCTCGTTAGGATGAAGCCCCTATCCCAGTATTGACGGCCCAAGTTCCGTGTACGGAGCCGCCAGAGCCTGAGGCCTGCGGGGACGCACAGGCTCCCGCGAGCCCCCCTCCTCCCCACGCCGCCCCCAACGACGCCCCTCGCCTGTCGGCCAGAAGTGCCCGCCGTGCAGGACTCGCGTCCGCTTGTGACGGTGATGGTGACGCTACGGCTCCAGCAGAAGAAGCTGACGAAGGGGAAAGAGGCGCCACGGGGATGCACGTTAAGCCCAAGAGAGGCGCGGAGACGACGCAGAAGGTGGCGGAGGAAGAAGAGAAGATGGATGTCACTGTGGGGAAAAGTAAAGGGGAGCAGAAGACCGCAACTCGCGTGGAGCTGGGTGGATCCGCCAGCCAAGCGTCCGTCATTCAAGCTGCGTGCAAGCGCGACGGTGCCCCTGCTGAAGAGCCGATGGAGGCATCGCCGCCGCAGCTGGTGCAGGAGAGGTCGTCGTCGGCGTTCCAGGCTGAGAGGAAAAGCGCCACAGAGTCGCCCGTGCTGCAGGAGGCGTCCCCTCCACACCTGGAGCAAGAGGACGGCCCCGTGAATGCGCCACTGCCCTCCTCGGAGCCTATCTCCCTCCCACGTGGGGCCCAGCCAGGCAGCCTCCTGGAACCGCCGGTAGCGGCTGACGTCCCCCGTCCCCGCGCGGCAAAATCTGGCACCAAGGAACAGGCGATGGTGCCTGCCGACGGGCGGGTAGAAGCTGTGCCCCCTCCCTTGGTGGCTTCGGAAGATGGGAAACCTCGGAAGGTGGCGGCAGCGGCTCCGGCCGAGGGCAAGAGGCGCGGCCGAGGCCGCTCCAGGTCTCGCTCAAGCTCCCGCTCCGGGTCGAGCTCGCGATCGTCGTCATCCTCCTCGTCCTCATCTCGCTCGTCTTCCTCATCCTCGTCTTCGTCGTCGTCGCGCAGTGGCTCCTCGTCGGCCGACTCCAAGTCCCGCTCGCCAGTGAGTTCCGCGGAGTTAGCGGCGGGCGGTCGGCGCCACGAGGTCGGCGCCACGAGGAGGAGACTGGGCGACGGTGCAGCAGTGAAAGCTGCCTTAGCCGACGTCAATCGGCGCCGCTGTTCTGCACATCGCTGCTCTCTTCCACTGTTGTGAATTAAGGACATGGGCCTTAATTTTTGTAAATTGAAGCCCCTGTGTTTAATGATCAATACTAGGCATGCAACAATGTATTGAATCATCCCCCCACCCCACTTCCAGCCAGGAAATTGTTCTAATTAGAGTTTATTTTATTCAGATATCGATATATATATATTTTTTTTGTCTGGGTCTTAACCGCCTCATTTGTAGTTCTATGTGTTGTTTTGTTTGCTCCATTAGCGTAAAGTGTAGTGTAGGAGTATAATTTGCGTAATTTTAATGCTCATATTTTGAACAGGAAGAATCAATTTTAATGAGTAAATCCACGCATCGGTAATGCGGCAGGTCTGGGGTCAGTTGCATGAAACAACTTGAATACAAAATTCCCTTTCACTCCTATTTAAATCGGTTTCAATTAAGGGACTTTTTTTTCAAGGTATTTTATTTAACTGGCCACTGAACCCAACACTGCCCTTGCCTTGGACTTTTGGGCAAGGAAATATTCCCACTCCAGTTTTCTAACGTGATTTACCTTTATAAAATATGAAGCAAGCCAACTTCAATTTATCCGTGATACTCAAAAAATCCACCATGGAATTTCATTTTTGTGTTGCAGTGATGACCCAAGTGACCGTTTTCATCCGAATCGTAGTTATCTTACATTTGTAACTATTTTTGAAGTATCTGGAATCAAAGTTGCTTATTGTGCACCCACATGCAACTTTATTTACCGACTTTTGCAGCCCGTGAAACAGTAGACCATAGGCGTAATTCTATGAGTAATTTGAGTTGTCACAATTCTGGGCCACAATTTGACCAACGACTTGGATATTTTACAGTGGCTGTTGCCTGTTGTGGCTACAGGGAGGCACATGAATTGAAAATAAGAACAACATACGGATGTAATGGCTTCTCGCGCATGGTTCAATTTGCGCCGGTTGCGTAAGAGTTTGTCGACCGCTGAACTTATGCGTCGTACCGTGCCTAGCGGACAACACCATCGGGAGCAGCAGCGACAGTGGCGGTAACAGCAGAAGTGCCGCGTCATTTACCTCTTAGCGGCGGTGATCATGCCGAGGGGTAACGAGGCTGCGTTCCGCCGTGCGTGTCTGCGGCACAGATGCGTGTGAGGAAGGCCGACAGGAAGAAGCGAAGCCCCTCACCCGGCGCACCGGGCGACGGGGAGGAGGAGACGGAGGGCCGCGCACGGAACCTTGGCCAGGGAGTCGAACCCAAGGCGGGCAGGGGTGAGGAGGAGAAGCGCTTAGCCGTGCGGGAGGCTGAGGAAGCCGAGAGGGTGGCTCGCGAGCAGCAGAGGGAGCGGGAGGAGGCCGAGGTGCGCAAGCGTGAGGAAGCGGAGCGACTACGCCAAGAGGAAGAGAGGGAGAAGAGGCGCAAGCAAGAGGAAGCAGAGGAGAAGCAGAGACAGGAAGAAGCAGAGAAGCACAAGCAGGAAGAAGCAGAGAAGCGCAAGCAGGAAGAAGCAGAGAAGCGCAGACAGGAAGAATTGGAGAAGCGTAAGCAAAAGGAAGCAGAGGAGAAGCGCAAGCAGGAAGAAGCTGAGAAGCGCAAGCAGAAGGAAGCAGAGGAGAAACGACGACAGGATGAAGCAGAGGAGAAGCGCAAGCAAAAGGAAGCAGAGGAGAAGCGCAAGCAGAAGGAAGCAGAGGAGAAACGACGACAGGAAGAAGCAGAGGAGAAGCGTAAGCAGGAAGAAGCAGAGAAGCGCAAGCAGAAGGAAGCAGAGGAGAAGCGTAGGCAGGAAGAAGCAGAGGAGAAGCGTAAGCAAAAGGAAGCAGAGGATAAGCGCAAGCAGAAGGAAGCGGAGGAGAAGCGTAGGCAGGAAGAAGCAGAGGAGAAACGTAAGCAAGAGGAGAAGCGCAAGCAGAAGGAAGCAGAGGAAAAGCGTAGGCAGGAAGAAGCGGAGGAGAAGCGCAAGCAGAAGGAAGCGGAGAAACGTAGACAGGAAGAAGCAGAGGAGAAGCAGAAACAGAAAGAAGCAGAGGAGAAGCGTAGAAAGGAAGATGCAGAGGAGAAGCGTAGAAAGGAAGAAGCAGAGGAGAAGCGTAGAAAGGAAGAAGCAGAGGAGAAGCGCAAGCAGGAGGAAGCCGAGCTAAAGCGCAAGCAGGACGAAGCTGAGGTGAAGCGTAGAAAGGAAGAAGCAGAGGAGAAGCGCAAGCAGGAAGAAGCTGAGGTGAAGCGTAGGCAGGAGGAGGAGTTAAAGCGCACACAGGAGGAAGCGGAGCTGAAACGCAAACAGGAGGAGCAGAAGCGCAAACAGGAAGAGGAAGCAGAGCTGAAGCTTAAGGAGGAAGAGGAGGAACGGAAACGCAAGCTTAAAGAAGCAGAAGAGAAGCGCAGAAAGGAGGAAGCAGAGGAAAGGCACAAACAGGAGGAAGCAGAACGGAAGCGCAAACAGGAAGAGGAGGAGCGCAAACAAAAGCAAATGGAAGCAGAGGAGAAGCGCAAAGAGGAAGAGGAGCAGAAGCGGAAGCAGAAAGAAGAAGCAGAGATGAAGCAGGAGGAGGAACGGAAACAAAAGCTTAAGGAAGTAGAAGAGAAGCGTATAAAGGAAGAAGCAGAGCTGAAGCGTAAGCAAGAGGAAGCAGAGCTGAAGCGTAAGCAGGAGGAAGCGGAGAAGAAGCGTAAGCAAGAGGAAGCGGAGTTGAAGCATAAGCAGGAAGCAGAGCTAAAGCGTAAGCAGGAGGCAGAGCTGAAGCGTAAGCAGGAGGAAGCAGAGCTGAAGCATAAGCAAGAGGAAGCGGAGAAGAAGCGTAAGCAAGAGGAAGCGGATAAGAAGCATAAGCAGGAGGCAGAGCTAAAGCATAAGCAGGAGGAAGTGGAGAAGAAGCGTAAGCAGGAGGAAGCAGAGTTGAAGCATAAGCAAGAGGAAGCGGAGAAGAAGCGTAATCAAGAGGAAGCAGAGCTGAAGCATAAGCAAGAGGAAGCGGAGAAGAAGCGTAAGCAAGAGGAAGCGGAGAAGAAGCGTAAGCAGGAGGCAGAGCTAAAGCGTAAGCAAGAGGAAGCAGAGCTGAAGCATAAGCAAGAGGAAGCGGAGAAGAAGCATAAGCAGGAGGAAGCAGAGCTGAAGCGTAAGCAGGAGGAAGCAGAGCTGAAGCATAAGCAAGAGGAAGCGGAGAAGAAGCGTAAGCAAGAGGAAGCGGAGAAGAAGCGTAAGCAGGAGGCAGAGCTAAAGCGTAAGCAAGAGGAAGCAGAGAAGAAGCATAAGCAAGAGGAAGCAGAGAAGAAGCATAAGCAGGAGGAAGCGGAGAAGAAGCATAAGCAAGAGGAAGCGGATAAGAAGCGTAAGCAGGAGGAAGCAGAGAAGAAGCATAAGCAGGAGGAAGCAGAGAAGAAGCATAAGCAGGAGGAAGCGGAGAAGAAGCATAAGCAAGAGGAAGCGGATAAGAAGCATAAACAGGAGGAAGCGGAAAAGAAGCGTAAGCAGGAGGAAGCAGAGAAGAAGCATAAGCAAGAGGAAGCGGATAATAAGCATAAGCAGGAGGCAGAGCTAAAGCGGAAGCAAGAGGAAGCAGAGAAGAAGCGTAAACAAGAGGAAGCGGATAAGAAGCATAAACAAGAGGAAGCGGATAAGAAGCATAAGCAGGAGGAAGCAGATAAGAAGCGTAAACAAGAGGAAGCGGAGCTGAAGGGTAAACAGCAGGAGGCAGACCTGAAGCGCAAGCAGGATGAAGCAGAGCAGAAGCACAAGGAGGCAGACGAGAAGCGCAAGCAGGAGGAATTGGCGAAGTGCAAGCGGGGGGCAGCCGAGCTGAAGGTCAAACCGCAAGAAGGAGCAGAGAGAGCTCCCCAGGAGAAGAAGCACAAGACGGAGGAGGAGGGTGGGGAGCGCCGGCACGATGAGGAGCGCGGCCGGGAGCAGAGGGAAGCGGAGAAGGAGCAGCGGGGCCATAAGCAGGAGCCGGCGCCGAAGCGGCAGCACGATAAGGAGGAGCAGGGCGGTGCTCGAGGCCGTGACGCGAAGGGCGACGACCGCAAGCGCAGGCACTCGAGCAGCGAGGACGAGGGTTTGCCCAGACGGAAGGCGTGCAAGGGCTCGTCGTCGTCGTCGTCCTCCTCGACTTCGTCGTCATCTTCATCGTCCTCCACCTCCTCGTCCTCTTCCTCGTCGGGGTCATCGTCCCCCGACCGCGAGAAGAGGGACTTCCCCCCCGACACGCAGAAGCAGCGGCGGGGCCAGGCAGAGGCCGGCCGCTCGGCCCTCGTGCCAAATGATAAGGTGAGCCGTCACGCAGTGATTGGCTGGTCCCTTGCCTGCTGATGAATGCCAGCTAGGTTTTGTCAATGCAATTTTGAATGATATTAGTTCACAGAATAGATTATCGATTGCAAACGTACATGAATTGACAATGGAATCAAGTTCACTTTTAGTAACCGCTAAGGCACGTGCGAACGTTGGAGCCGCATGCCGTGCTCCAATGTGATCGATCAAGCGTCAGCCGTCGTAATGCACCCATGTGTCGGTCACCACGTTTGCACAGGTCTCCTTTTCATTCGCTTTGGTTTTTTCGGTAAAGTCACGTAGGTAAAAAAAAAAAAAAATTGTACTTTAATTTTTTTTCTACTATATTAAAAATATATTAAATACATTTAATTTTATAAATTTATTTTATATTTTTTACCTACGTGACTTTACCGAAAAAAACCAAAGAGTATGGTTCCTTGCAGTCATGAAAACTTCAAATCTAGAACTCCTTTTCATTGTTGCACATTTTATAACAACGCTTGCCTGCATTGTTCTCCAAGCGTCTGCATTGCTTATGCTATCTTTGTCACAGAATTCCCAGCGTCTGGTTCGCACACCTCTGCTCAAGTGCCTGTAACTTTCGTTTCAGCTACTCGGCTCTCTGTTGCAGGCATTACTGCCACCTCAAATACCCTTTTCTTTGCTACCGTCATAACTCGTGTGCAATCTCTGGGGCTAAACAGGTGAATGACGGCTTGCCTAGTTTCTTGGTGAGCAGTTGACGTCAGTGCCGTGACGCGGATGCCGATGTGCGTTGTCTGCAGCGTTCCGAGCCGGCGCGTGACGAAGGGACAGGGAGAGTGGCGGAGGGCGCTCCTCCCGGCGAGCACACGTGAGTCACACACTTCCCGCTCCCCCCCCCCCACATTGCGTCGTTTGGCCGACTCCCAATGTGTCCGCTGTTTGTGTGCCTTGTAATTATGCAGGCCGGTTCAAAGCTCCATATTGAGAACTAGGAGTGAAAATTTTCCAGTCATCCGTTCACCTGACGCTAACCTCCCTCTAGCTTATACAATCATTGATGTGCTATGACGAAATGGGCAGTGGACAACTACGGGCTTTCAGCTCATGGTTCATGATGATGATCTGCTTTGCCAGAAACATCTCCGATTCATTTATTTTTCTTTGTAAGGTGTTATTGACGAATGTGATTTATTTTCATAATGAAGGTTTTTGGGTTAGATTGCGTAAGTATAAATGTGTCGTACGCCTCCACCACCCGACACAGCCAGTAAGGTTTGTCACAAGTTTCAAATTTTCAAGTTTCATTTATTTGGTATAGCCTTGTGAGCCATGCGGCTCTTGAGTCGGGTGCAACCGCAACAAACAAAATATGAACAGAGAACATCTTAAAGCGACGACGCGCAACAGAAACATCCTGGAAAAAGCCAGCAAATCTTCCAGAAAAAAAACCCACCGTATTACAACGCTGTGTGCAAAATTCCCAATGTAATGCAAATCAAACAAAAACAACCATAAGACAATTTAGATTAAAGTTATCAGGCCAACTCCGTAAACAACATGCCAATTAACTACAACTTCAGCCCACCGGTGTGTTGGAGAGTAAATCCACAACATTTACAATTTGACTGCGACGTTTCGCTGATAATTACATCCAGCATCATTGGGCGATTTGCCACATTTTTATACTTACGAGGTCTAAACCAAAAACCTTTATTATGAGTAATATTGGTCGCGAAAGCCTACGTGTTAAAGTGATTAATGTTGTTATTTGAGGCCTTGTGCCAACGCAGCAGCATTGCCGAATAATTAACATAATACAGGGTAGCAGTCCATCCTCCAGTCAACATTCCGCTTGCATGCAGCTCACCTTGCCTTCACCTGGCCATCTCCACTCGCCGCTTTACACGTTCTTGTGAGAAACCTGCTTAGATTCATTGCCCTCCCCCATCCCTCCCGCTGCCCCGCGCCAGAGGTCGCAACCGGGTACCCGATACCCGTACCCTACCCGATACCCGGCTACCCGGCCGGGTACGGGTACAGGTAGCCGTTTGCGACCCTGGTGCGGCCGGGTACGGGTACGGGTAGGCCGTGAGTCACTGGTGAGTAACCGTTTGTCACTCATTTCGGGTAGGGAACGGGTACCCGTACCCGGCCGGGTACGGATACGGGTACCCATTTGCGACCCTGGTGCGGCCGGGTACGGGTAAGGAATCAAAACCCGTTCGCGACCTCTGCCCGGCGCACACCCCTCTGCATAACACACGCCTATCCGCTGTATAGTTTTGAGATGGGGCCGTGGTGCCCAACGATAGATAAATAAATGGAAGGCCAGCGTGGTGAAGAATGGCCGAACGGTCCTCGTGACGTGCGACAACGATGTGGGGAGGCCTTCATCCAGCATTGAATTTATGAAGGGTTGTGAACTGAACTTAAGTAATAAGATGGGAGAAAAATCATGTATGCGCATTGTTCCTGCAACACTTGCTGACCTGGGTTCGGTAGAATTTAAGAAGCGATATTAAGGTTATACTGCACAACGAGATGGTGAGTGCTTGATGTGTGATGTCATCGCCTTGGCCGACGAGGCCTATCTCGTAAGCGATAGTTTGAATCGCTTAATGTGGGCAAGGTTTGAAAACATTTGGCAGGCTTTCAAGAGGGTCCCTGATAGCAATTAAACTTTTTACTCAAAAGTGGCTAATTGGATCATCTTTATGACAGTTATAAATGCACGACCCATGATGGACAGACTGACGCAGAGGACGCATCAACTTTTTTTTGGCCGACGGAAAGTGTTAAAAACTGTGACGCAAAATCACTAATGATGCATGATGCGATCCCGCGTCATTGGCCACGTACGGTGCGAAAAAAGTTCAGCATACATTGAGTCGTCTCGTTCAGTAGATAATTATCTTTGCTGGTCCCAACTGCCACAGGAATGGGCGACGTGTGGACTGTTGACCACACACCTGGGATCAGTTGCACCTGTGATGATCTAATTCACAATGACTTGCAATTAATACTTGTACTTGTAAATTCAGCAAACAATGCTGATTCTAATTGTAATTATATTTGACCCCGATTAGCACGGTTGGCTATTTACGGCGCGAAAGAAGTTCCGTGTACATCCAACATACATTCAGCCCTCCCTCACTTAGATGAGCCCTGACGATTTTGGGGGTCACCATTTAATTAGATAGTTATTTATTTATTATATTTGTCACATTTGTACCATCTTTTTTGTATTGTTTTATTTGGCTCGTTCATTCAGTCACCCTGAAGGTGAGTGACATTATGGGTGGAGCCAGTTGAACGCTGCACCGTGAACCTGGATACCCGGTTGAATTCCCCTCCAGAGTTAACTGGAAAGGATGATATCCGAACCAGTCCTGGGCGCCCCCCCCCCCCCAGCCTCACCAACTTGCACCGGCCAGCGTGATGAAGTATGGGGAGGCTTTCATTCCGAAATTGAATGCCACAGGATTGTATAATAACATTTGTGTGTATTTTAAATAGATTACAAACGACTTGCATGCCCCCCTAGGGTCATGTTTAGGAGTGCGTCTGTGGAGTGGTTTCGTGGGGTCCTGTGAGGACACATGCCTGTGATGATGAAGATTGTGATGGTGACAGTGATGATGGTGATGGGGGGAGTGGTGGCTCACGGCCAACACCAGTGACGATTATCTGAGCCGATCCTGGGCCTCCCCTAGGTCGACTCAGCTGCAAATGAGTACCTGCTGCGGTGTGTAACAACATCGCCAATCGGGAGACAAAGGTGGCTGGGCGTGGTGTTGGCCACCCTCCCCCTCGTGTACTGTGCAGGCTAACAGCACTTGCCTCCTACAGTCTGCTCAGGCTATACGGGGGGGGGGTGGGGGTCTTTGTCTTTGATGGTGACGATGGCGGTGACGATGTTTTGGCACGTAACCATGCATCGAGTCTGCTTAAAATCGATCCTTACGTGAACTATTAGTGTTTTGTTTTTTGTCGGCTCGTTCTGATCTCATCAATTGCCGATATTACGATACCCCTATGGCGCCAGCTGCTGCTTGCTGTAGAAGAAGACTGCCGAGGTAGCCGTGTTGCTCGCCTATACGTACCCGGAACGCTCGCATTACTTCCCCGCTTGAACAGTGTAGCAATAGGAGGGCGTTGCTCCATAGCTACGTAGGTTTTCAGTTGTGTTAATTTTCTTAAATTCGTGCATTAGCTTCCTTTTTTTAGAGTTTTGATTGATCGATTTATACACACACACAGTTCGTATTTCTGATTTATGTATGATGTGCACACAAGTGAGAGACATCGTGTTGACTTAAGATTAATAATTAAGCTTTGGCTGGTGGTCAAGGCTAAGGATGGAGTGGCTCGTTAAAGGAGGTACCATACACCATGGAGATGGACTTCTGAAATTGCCTTCTCTGCAGTTGCCAGATCAAGTCAAATTTACTTGTTTAACCAGCTGAAACCTCAAAAAGAAGTGATTTTAGTTTAATTTGCAAGGATGGATTGATACATCGCAGGATCGTGAGGGATGGCGACGATTTGGGGAGGCCCTCATCCAGCCATGGATAGATTAGTTATATGATTAATTATATGATATAATTATCGGTGCGTGTGACCCCGACATCCACAAGTGGCACCAAAATCATCACATTCATGGCACTTCTTTGAATCGCAAGGCCACGAGGCAGTTCGGTAGTTTGCTGATGGTGGCATTATCGACGGTGCTGATGGCAGTATCGATGGCATTGTTGATAGTGATGATGGCGGTTTGGATGGTGATCGTTGTGGTAGTGGCATTTATGCCACTTTGTGAATATCATGAACATGTAAAAAAAAACCCTCCTGGCTCTTTTGAATTGTGAGAATCTCCCATGCTTCACTGCTGCCGGCCAGATTGACGTACACCTCGCGCACGCCCATGTGTCAGGTGGTTGAACGCGTGTGGACATCTACTCCCGTTGTAAATCGCATGCTGTAAAGGGATTAGCGCTGCTGTTGGTTAGTGGTGATGATGATATGATTGTGTCTCAGCGAGGAGCCGTGTTTGTGTCCCCCGGCGGTGATGGGAATGGGCGGGGGAGGGTTGCCGATTTTTCGGGTCTTAGTTTAACCGTTATGCACCCACAATTTGTTGACAATTGGGCTACCCCAGCAAGGAGCGGGTCACACCGCACACATCTCGAAACTGGATTTCGACTGCATTGTGACGGTGGTTGCGCAGCATTTTAAACACCCGGGCAAAAGGCATTTGCTTCACTAATTGGCTCTGAATTTGAGCGAGTTTGTACTTGAGAAAGATCTGTGCCATCTGCCCGACTGGGAGCTGCGCGCACGAGCGGTGCGGGCTGCTCCTTGCGCTGTGCTGGTAGCGGTGGCGTTTTGCGCTGTGCCGCTTAAGGCGCCGATGTCGCACGCGCGGTCACCGATTGCGATCGAGGCATCTCGCCGAGCGGAACACGACACGGGGACGTTTGTTGGGGCTCGCGACCCCGCGGCAGCCTCCACCACCACCGACACTGCTGCTGGTACCACAGGGCGCATCTAAAACCGCAAGGTCATCCGTTAGCGAGGTGCAGCGGTGCTGCGTTTGGGGAATATTTTTAAATTGGCAGGTTAGTGATTCGTTCGCTCCTTTGTTGGCTTTCCAATGCCGTTGATCGTTGGTGTTTTGTAAAAAAAAAGTCTTGAGATGGATCTTGGGTTAAACGGTTTTTATTTTCGGGGGGGGGGGGGTGAGGAACATCCCCCCCCCTCCCTTGTGCGGTCAACGAGCCATTTTTTTGACGGCGACGTCACGGCGGGCTGTGTCACAGCACCTCCCGTCCAATTAAACACCGGCCGTGGCCACACGCCGACCAGGAAATCTCCAATTTTTTATTTGGTTGCAAGCGGTGGAGAGGCGGGGGGGGGGGGCCCCATTGCGTGCCAGGCGGATCGGGGGAGTGGTGGAGCGATGAACGCGGGGAGCTGCTGGGCGCGCCGCATGCCCGCCCCGGGAGGGGTGGGAACCCAGGTCTTCTTGGCTCTGTAGGTGTCCTCTGTATCCGCCTGCACGGAGCCTGTTCCCCTGGGACCGTCCTCCATTGATTTTTTTTGGCGTGTGTGTTGGAGGCGCCTGTGCATGGCGAGCAGGCGGGAGCGTTGGGCCGGTGCGAGCGGAGCCTAATTAGCATGTAGGGCAGGCGCTCCGCTCGGAAGTGTGCGCAGCCCGATTGATTCTGCTGCTGCTGCTGCGGGGGAGGGGGAGAGGCTGAGAGAGCCGCCGACTTGAGCTGCAGCTGCTAGAATATTCCACTGCCGCCCGTCAGCGCAGGGGTTTCTCTCTCTTCTAGCGGCGCAGCGTGGGATGCGTCGTGTCGTCCACCCGTGCCTGTGTCCGCCGTTCATGTAGGGGGATTTCGTTTTTGTTATTATAAAGGGTCAGGCAGTCGGGCAGTAGCTCGGACAACCCTGCCCCTCTGGGGACCTTGGCTCCACAGGCAGATGGGAGGAATCCAGCATGGCCGCCTGCTGCCCGTTGCGGTGAATGGCCGCTTGTAGTGGAGCGCCGCCCCCCCCCACCCCCGGGTGTCCTGAGCCGTGACGGCGCCCGTGCCGTCGCGCACGCGGCCCTGATGGTCCCAGAAGTGAGCGTGGTGAGGTAGGGGTGCACTGGCCTCCGTCCTTGCGTCGTGTCCCCGTGGCCTGCGTGCCCCACAGCGCACGGTGGGAGGAGCGCGTGCACGCACGCGCGGTGTCATCCGCACGCGCCTCCTTTGTGTCACGGCTCCAGCTGAGCGTTTTGAGTCTCGGCTGCCGGTGCCGATGGCCGGCACCGATGGGATGTCCGCACCGCGAGCGACCGCGGGGAGGTTTCTAAGAATAGCGCTGCCTGTCGTTAACCCTCTCGCGATGAACGGGCGCGCCGCTCTGTGGTAAGCTTATTGATTTTAATTGTGCGTCCTCTCTGGTGTTCAGCATTCATTCATTCAGTCGCGCGCGGTTAATTCATCGGCTGCTTGTGAGGAATGCGGCCCGTAATCTCGTTGGTCGCGGATTGAGTGGCGTTGTCATGGAACCAGCATCGCTCGACGTCGTGGCGAAGGGGTTCGGTGGCGCACGATGGTGCCACCCGCCCCCCCCAAGCCCGATCACGAGCGGCGCCGCACAGGTGCGGTTAATTATTCATCATCAGGGACGACGATGAAAGCGGCAATGTCAGTGTTGGGAACCTCGCACACTCCAAGCAAGCGCAGGCTACAAATGGATGGGCCTGGCTCAGGACTCGACTGCCATTTTGGTTTAAAGGTCACGCTAAGGTGGTGTGTAGGTATCGTCACTCACAGTTGTCGATCGAGTGCTCTGTTCTTTCCAATTGTAAATGTCGTGCAGTGAGGAATCTCAAATCAGCTGCTGGGTCTAATTTCAGTCCCCGTCATTATCGGCTACTTGTCCCTGACGTCGTAACCGAAAGGCTTCACTTACGAGCACAAATTGGATCGCGTCTCATTGCTGCTTTAATGTGTGGTAACTGGGTGTAATCTTCCTGAGCTGGTGAATTGAGTGTCGGCTGGTGGACCCTGGTATCGCTGTTGTTGTTGTAGCGACGATGGAAGTGCAGGTGGGTTCTGCTCCCTGCGACTCGTGCTAATTCCTTCGGTTGGCCCATTAGCAACGGCTCGAGCCCGGCGTAGTGAGAGGAGCTTTGACGGCACGGCTGACCATCACGTGGTTTCACCCCCCTCCCTCCCCCCCACCTTCCTCACCACAGTGAGGCGAAGGTGAGCGTCCAGGCTGGCATGGTGGTGCAGCAGCAGCAGCAGGGAGACAAGCAGCTGAAGCAAACGTCGCCACAGCCGCCGCAGCAGCAAATGAAGCAGCAGCAGCAGAAGAAAGAGGAGGAGGAAGAGGAGGGGGGTGGACGTACCGAGTCGGAGCCCCCTGCCACCCCCCCCGTGGGGGGCGGTGTGGGAGGTGAGGACGAGCAGCAGCACCAGGGCACGGACGACGCCGCCGCCGCCGCCACCGGCGACAGCGCGGACGCTGGCTCCGAGGCGATGGAGGAGGAGGGGAAGAGAGAGGTACCACGGCTGGTGCGGCACGGCCTAACCGCACGGCCCGCACGCACCGACCGGCTCACGCCGGAATACCGGCACTCCGCTCGAGGGAACGCTGGGCTGCCGGCGCGTGGTTTTTGTGCCGGTCACTCCACGGGGGCTGTGTAGGGTAGCAGCGGAGAAGGGCGGCAGCCGGCGCCGCCGTAGCTTCTTCCTCTTGCCGGTGCTGCTGGGAAAACCACGCGCTTGACAGCGTTGATGGAAAGGAGCACACGGGCAAAGTCCACTGGCGCTGGTTGGTAGAGGGGCCCTCGATTTGATGGAGTCACAGTGGTGAAATACCACTCCCTTCATATTCAATGAATGGGCCACTACCACCCTTATTACAATCAAAAGAGCCGGAACCACACCCTATTACTCTGAATAGACCGTTTACACTACCATTTCAATGAATGGGGCCAGAGCTACTTTTACTGCAGTTATTTGGACGTAACCATCCCCTATTTACATTAACCATGCCTCCACCACCCAATGAATTAATTAATTGATCACTCCCACTCCTATCAAAGAGAATAGACCCACATTGACTCCCATGATATGAAGTAGGCCAAAACCACTGCCATTACGGTATGTGGTCTTGAACCTTTCCCATTGTACAATCACTGCCATCGTCTTCAATGCAAGCAGTATACCCGCTGCACTCATAATTGTCTGTGCAGTCTGCTTTGCGGTCGTTGCGAGGTGGCGGTGTAATCTGGCAAAGTGGGTGGGTGTAGGAATGAGTGAGGATCTCGTCCTGGTGACCCCCGGGTTGCTCTGGTGGCCCACGTGGCCCGATGGGCAGGGCTCATGCGTGCATTGCTCCTTTCCTCGCCGTCGTTAACGTTGCTGACCCTAGCAACAGCTGATAAAGGGCAAACATCAACCCCCCTCCCCCTCGTTTAAGACAACGATAAGGAAGCTTTGGAGCAGTTATAATCAAATCAGTCGTGCAATTTTTACATTCTCCGATAAGTTTCGTATTGAAGTTATCGTTCTGTGAAGTTTGTTCAGTCTCACACGAGGCCTCATGAGTTGGCGGAACCCGCTCAGTGTCGGCGTAAAATGCGGGAATGCGTCTCTCTGCGCCCACCCCACCCCGCGGCCGATGCTGAGCGTGTTCCGCCACACACACCCACGGGCACGTACGCGCACGTACGCACGCACACACGCACACACACACTGACGCATTGATTCACAATATTTGGAGTCTAGTTGCAGTGTGGTGGCAGACGCCGTGAAGCATCTTTGACAGTGCCCCTGTGCTGTGTATGCTTGTGCCATTGTATCAGCCCAAAGTAAGTGGCGTGGTCGACGCGGCACGGCTCGCGCTCGGACAGGCACGTGCCTCTGTGTGCACTAGACAACCGTGGGGGGCCTTCGTTCCCGCCCGCCGATTGGCCGCCGCCGGCGTCGTTGCGAGTGGGGGGGCCCGCGGCGGAGGGCCAGGCCAGCCCCTCGCGCTGCTCTGCCGTCACCGTGGCTACCACAGAACCCGTTGTGGGAGCGCCCCACCCCCGTCTCGTCCCAGTGCTCATGAAACCCCACCGACGCCGCCTGTCGAAAAGCCGCAAGCGATGACCAAAACGACTCCGGTGACAGGTCGTGTAATGACCACTCGCCGACTCGAAGAACCGCGTTTCGCCCTGCTTTGGCGTTGCCCGCCGTCTCTTGCCGACGGACTCGCGAAGATAAACAGACGCTGCAATCGTGCGAGCCAAGGTCGCGAGTGAGCTGTGTGATGGACGCTGACGTGAACCCGGCTGCAGAATGTGGAGGCGATCGACCGCACGTTTGACTTTGCACGAAGAGCAAAGCCCCGCTGTGTTTCACACTTGAAGAGGGAGATGGTGCCAACCCCCGACACCGTGGTCGTGGACTTGAGGGAGAGAATCTTAAAACTGGGGCAGGGCCCCTATGCCGCTCTTGCTGTGACTGAATGCACGTGCGGGCAAGACGCCTTTCTGTGGTCGTGGCAGCATGTGAGAGATGGAGAGATGGACTTGGGCACAGTGTTTGAGAGGTGAACACAGGCAAAACTTTCGTGAGACGGAGATCAACACAGCGTTTGTGAGATCAACACGGGGCGCAACGTTTTGAGAAACGGTGATGGGTGTCGTGTTTGCGAGGTCAACACGGCGTTTTGAGAGATGGACACGGCGGGGCAGAGAACGAACTTTGCTCTGCACCGCGAGCGGCAGCAAGCGGAGAGAGAAGCGGGCACTGGGACATGCGTCCGAGGACGCAAGCGCTTCCGGCACGGAGCCCCGCGCGATGGGGGCGCTCCCGAAGACTCATCGACGGTGCGCTGGCTCCCAACTTCTGCTGTGGTCGAGACAAAGCCCGACGGCAGACCCCACTCGCAAACGAACAAAATAAAGGGCACGAAAACTCCAGGCTGCAAAATCACGTCCCGTCGTCCGATCCACCCCAGTGTCGCGCCGCCCGCCACTGACGGCCCTTCTCATTGGACGCTCTTTGTCTAGATTCCTAGCATGAGCTGGTCCCCCACAATTGGTGGTTATCTGCCCGACCAGGTGTGAAAGGGTACCTGGACTGCCTGCTACTCGCTCACGCTCAACACTAAACCCGGGATTAGCTTTTGCAGCGGGGATGTGTGTGGGTCTGACTCCCTAGGCTGGAGCTGTTAGTTATCAGCTGGAGCCTTAGACTGCACCTGCACCAGAACCTGTTAATTTGAGTAAAGGATCTTTACAGGGAACACATGGTACTGGGAGGAGCAGGGTAGGTCCAGCCGCTGCATATGCCGTTTATTTTAAATGGGTTTATCACTTCGGAGCACCAGGGCTGCATTATATTAATGAGCAGTATATCTGGATCACTTTACAATGCTGTCACACCACGAGATAGCTTTACGGTGGAGTCTAATATAATGTTGGCTAGCAGTCTGCCAAGAGGTAGATGAGCAAATGCTAGGTTGAGTGGAGCAGCGATGCTTGTGATGCCAGGGAGCAGAGGTGATCCTGTGTGTGTGTGCGCGCGCGTCCCCCCCCCCCCCCTCCATTCTGTATAGAACGTCACAGCGCGAACATTCAAACGAAAGATGGCCATCGTGTGTAAGTACACGACGCACTGAACGCCCACACGTATGCATATGTGCCTACGCGCATGCACACACAGATACGCGCATCCACACGCGCTCAAAGCTTGCATGCATGTCATCATGCGTGGGCAAAATACACACACGGATACGCACGCACACCCAAACACAGGATATCCTTTTTATACCTATAGAATTTTTGGGGCAAGTGCTGTTTGTGAGCACTGATTAAGGTCAATTGATCATATGAGAGGGTGGTGGTGTGGCCAGCACCATACCTGGCCATCTTTGTTTCTGAAATGAGGGGGAGGCCTAGGACAGGTTTCTGACACCATTCGGCACCGATATTACCCTTGACTGGGAATTAAAATCGGGATATTGCAGGATCACAGAATGAACAAATGCACGATCACTAACCACAGAGACAAAAGGTCCCCCTGTGTTGCCTACATAGAATATTTGGGAAAGTGCTACTTGGTACGGTGTGTAAGCAGCAGCATTGTGGAAACGAAGAAAGCCGAGCGTGGTGCTGGCCACGCCACCCGATCATGCGGCGTGCCGGCCTTAATAGGCGCTCGCTAACCTCTACCGACACGTGCAGACGCACGAGACGTGTGTGTGTGTGTTTGGAGCGAAGCCCTCCACGTGCTGAGGTGGAACCCTCCTGGCTCATCTTGGTTGGTGGTGGCGGAGAGGCCCAGCGCCGCTCGCACAACCAACCGTGCGTTCTGGCACGCGGCGCCTAGATCCGATGCTAACGAATGGCGTGCGCCGTTTGTCCGCGTGGCCTTGCCCGAACACGACCTTGTGACCACATCTCCCCTAAGCCAGAGGAGATTAAGCACCGCGCACAGTCCCGGCGTGTGCATGTTGGCGTGCTTATACGCGCGTCCTTCGATGGTGCAAACGCACGCATCTCGCAGGGCTTAACTTGGCACAGCTTTTCTCAGACCCTGGGCTCGTGACACTCATTGGAATCGTTATCATTTGCCACTTGGGTCGATGCTAAATCCACAAAGGGAGAAGTTGTCGCAGGTCAAATTCGTGTGTGCGCAGCGCGCGCACGTGACGTCTTAAACATTTAAGGAATAGCGAGTGAGGGCAGACCGTCCTAGGAACAGGGTTACGTGGCGGTAATGTGAACCTTGACGGACATTCACCACTCACCTGACACCACTCGGCAGTCATCAACTCGCTGACCTTCACCACTCACAGCATATTGGGGGAGTCATTAAACTAAACTAAAAACGATAAACATGTTTTTATTTTACCAGGTAAGCGCCAAGTAATCGCTCAATATAGTGGTTTATCACTTGGAAATTTATAGCAGGCAAATACTCTTAAGCGTATGTTGATTCTAAATGTCGAGGGAAAAACACGAGGACCCGGAGAATAATCCACGCGACCACGGGTAGAAAATGCAAGCTCCAAATATACAGCAGGCGTCAGGATCGAGATCGAACCCACGACATCCTGTACACCAGGCGAGGTTGTTAACATCTCCAAGCCACCGTGGTGCCCCATTGACACACCCCTCTCCCAACAGCACACACCTATCCACTGTATGATTGTAAAACTAGACTGCATAACTCGCCATGTTATTGCGAATAGTAGTGTGGATAAGCAGCACTGGAAGGTCCGTTAGTAATATGAATGGGTCTACAATAAAACTTTGACAGTTTCGGACGACACCTCATTCATTAAAATTGGTGGCGCTACACAAACAAACGAACACACCGATTAGCCGCTCGTTCTGTAGGTGAGCGCCACTGATCCTGGGCTGGGGTCGTCTTGAGGTCACGGGATCTAACACCGCGAGCCTCTGTCTCAGCGGGAACATCTCTCACCGTCGCTCTGTTCCTGTCGTCCCGGCGCCCGCTTGTCTTTGCCGTTCCAGCGTCGGGGAAGGCGCCGGGCGGTAACGGCGAGGCGGAGGGCGTAGGGCCGGCGCGCAAGCGGCGCTGGGGCTCCAGCACGGCCACCACCCCCAAGAAGACGAGCATCAGCATCAGCACCGACTCGCTCAAGGTGCGCAACCGCGGCACTCGCCGACCAGCGCCCACCACTCATGTACCAGCACCACTCACCTCGCACGTAGCAGCAACACTCGCCACTCACGTACCAGCACCACTCACCTACCAGCACCTTGAAGGGTTTCTATCAGGAACCTCTCTGAGCGTTTCGAGGCTAACACTGGCGTGCGTGCGTCGTGTGCCGCCTGCGTCGCGTCATTGCTCGGAGCAGAGCCTCATCCCCGAGATGAAGGCGGCGGCAGCGGCGGCGCCGGAGCCCCCGGTCGTGGACCTGCACGCCGAGGACGTGGCGCTGTCGGGGGCCGAGGATGACGGCGAGGGAGGGGCCGCCGAGGGGCCGCGCGCGCCCACGGCCCGCCCGGGGGGGCAGGACGACGACGACGCCCAGGGGGCGGGGGACAAGGACGTGAAGATCATGCGCACCGTCACGCAGGTGCGTGCGTGCGCTCGCGATCACGAAGTGGGGGAGGGGCGGGCCCTGCTGGCGTGAAACGGCATGGCTAGGCGGGCGCGCGCAGTGGGGCATTGGAGGTGCCGCCCGTGGGTGATGCTGCGTCTCTACAGCCGCTGGCAGCCTGGTCGCGTCGGCTCGGTCTAGGACGGTCGTGCGTTCCTCTGTTCTCGTCCCCAATGCAATAAGAGCTGTGCCACTCCATGCCCTCACCCCCCCCCCCACCCCTGCTTCCCCTCCTCCCTTCCCACCCCCACGTTAGTTCATAATATGCCAAGCTGATTTTTCCATCCTAATCTTTTAAACAACAACACGGGTGATGCGGCTTACCTGTCGTCTGTTCCGCGTTGAGCCGATGATGTCAGGGCCAGCTCCGAGGGCAGCCTGGGTATTTTATGTACGTATGTTGAACTTCTTTCGCACCTTACGTGTAGCCTACCTTGCTAATCGGAGGTGCCACAAGGCACATAGCGGGCTACGTGGACCGATTGCCGCTAGCTCGGTCCGGTAAGGCTAACGTGTGAATCCGGACAAAGCCTGGGAGCTCTGTTCATGAGCTCTGTTCACAGTCCGGACCAGCTCCATCAACAGTTGTCGTGGGAATGCTGCAAAGCCGAGAGCAGGAGATTGAGAGGAGAGAGATGGGGGGAGGGCGAGGAGAGCGGCCGTGAGACGCGTCTCTCCGCGCCCGCCAGGTGGTGTCGACGGAGAGCCAAGAGAACGGGGAGGAGCCCCGCGGCGAGGAGGACGAGGATGACGAGGAGGACGAGGAGGACGAGAGGAAGGACGAGGACGACGACGGCTCCGTCTCCATGGATACGGAGCCGGCGGCCGTGAAGGCGGCCGAGGAGGATGCCAAAGCCAAAGGTGCGGCCCCTGCGGCAGAAAGGGGGACACACACGGGGAGCACGGTGGCATCGCCGCTCCTAAGTTAATTGATGTCGTGAAGCTATCACGAGGAATTCCTGGGTAAACTAGCGCAAATAAATTAGTGAAAAATTTAATATTCAAAACCCTGCAGGAGGGGCTCGTTGTGACTAAGGGGGGCCGTGTTCTGAGTGACGGCTCGGCTCTTGTTTGGTCTCTTAACAAGGCCCAGCTCAGGTTTGAGCCGCTCGGTTGTCAAAAGACACAAGAGTGAGCGGCTCAGCCATGCCTTGGCTCAGGCTCAACACTTAATTGTTTTTATCTTCTTGGTTCTTTCGGTAAAGTCACGTAGAATGGAAATAATAAAATAAAAAAAATGAAACATAATCAAATAATTCTCACGACGTTTCGGCCACAACACAAGCAGCCGTCCTCAAGTGAAGACCAGGTCTGAGGACGGCTGCTTGCGTTGTGGCCGAAACGTCGTGAGAATTATTTTATTATGTTTTATTTTTATTATTTTATTATTTCCATTCTACGTGACTTTACCGAAAGAACCAAGAAGATGAATCCCTGCAGTCACGAAAGCTTTAAATCGAAACTTAATTGTTTCTTTTAGCCAGCTCGCTTGAGTCAAGCCTGAGCTGAGCCGTGGCTAAGAAATCCAGGCCGACGAGTCTCTCTCTGATTTAAAGCTTTCGTGACTGCAGGGATTCATATTCTTGGTTCTTTGGTAAAGTCACGTAGAAGGGAAACAATAAAATAATAAAAATAATAAACAATAAAATTCTCACGACGTTTCGACTGCAACACAAGCAATCATCATCGTCAGGTGTGAAATCCACAGCAAGAAAATGTTCTTGCTGATGATGATTGCTTGTGTTGCAGTCGAAACGTCGTGAGAATTTTATTGTTTTATATTTTTCTTATTTTATTGTTTGCCTTCTACGTGACTTTACCGAAAGAATCAAGAATATGAGTCTCTCTCTATTGACAGTGGCAGGCCGCCAGTCTTGTTTTGTAACTCCGGGTCACCGTGCCGGTGCTGTGTGCTTGCAGTGTTGCCGAGCGAGAGTCTGGTGCGCCGTTCCATCAGCCAGCAGAACTCTGGCGTCTCGGTTACGATCGACGACCCCGTGCGCCTCGGCCAGAAGCCGTCGCCGCCGCGGCACAGAGCGACCTGCGTCCTGCACATCTCCAACCTGGTGAGCCCTGCTCTTCTGCCCTGCGACCTTGTAGCTGGTGACCGCTTACTCGGTCTGCTTAATCGGTCGACGCAGCTGCATTTAGCTGTAACCCAGCGACTCTGTGGCGATAGGTTAACTACCTCGCCTGGTATACAGGAGGTCGTGGGTTCGATCCCGACCCTTGACACCAGCTGTATACTCGGAGTTTGCATGTTCTCCCCGTGGTCATGTGGAATGTGGATTTTTCTCCGGGTCCTTCGTTTTTTCCCTCCACTTTAGAATCAACGTACGTTTAGAGTATTTGGCTGCTCTCAATTTCCACATGAGCCACTTTGTTGAGCTATAATTTGTGGCTAGGTCGCTTCTGAAAAAGAGCAATTTAGCTCAGTGTGTCTTACTTGGTAGAATACAAAATAGTTTAGTTTAGACTCGAGCTACGCATCCGAACGGCGCAGCCGATGGCGGTGTCATGCGATGGTGCCACAGGCTGTGAGGCGCGGGCGGGGGGTGTTGGAGTGTTACGTGATGAACATTACTTTTCAATGGTTGGGCTAGTGAGAGAGTAGGCTATGTAGACCAGAGGTCACTTAACCAGATGGTGGTGGCTATGCACATTGTCTGTAATCCAGCACTGGATGCAGTGAGGGTTGCTGGATCGCACAAATGTGGTGAAACTCCCTTCACTGTTGGCGTCGAGGCGCTATACCCTGGCTCGCCCAGGAGAACGAGCTCCAGCAAGTGGACTGATCGCCATCACTTTCCATCTGTACGGCTATAGAGCGTTGCCCTTTCGCACGTGTGCGTTTACTCCGGGTGCTCTGGTTTCCTCCCACATGTGGAAACAATCAAAGATTGGGTTGCAAACATCTTAAAATAATAACCCGAATGCAGGACCCTCCTGAATTATTTTTTTTTTGGATAAATAAAAAATAATTGTTGCTTGAAGAGATCTCGGAAGTGGCAATGCGATGTCGTAATCTTCGGATCATTCGACGTGAAGGGTTGCAACCGCTCTGCAAGAGTTCGGAATGGATTCTTGGTCTCGTGACACCGATGGCACCATTGGGATAAAATCGTGGAAAAGGACAAAGCCCCCCTCGATTCTAACCGCCGTGTTGTGCGCGGTTTCCGTGACCAGGTGCGGCCATTCACACTCGTCCAGCTGAAGGAGCTGCTGAACCGCACCGGGACCATCCGCGACGACGTTTTCTGGATCGACAAGATCAAGTCGCACTGCTACGCCACCGTAAGCCTGGCCGCCCCTCCTCCATCTCCTTTCCGCCTTCTCCGCCTCCCATGTCCGTCGCTCTTGGGGTCGGGGGGGGGCGGAGGAGTTCTGCCATCTGCTGGGGTGGTCCTACAGGCCGCATGGCAGCAGAGAGTGTGGTGTCCGTGGTATGCTGTAGTTTGTCTTGGTGGTGTTTTGTGGGGAGATTTGTAAGGTAACAGTGTGGAAGCATTGGGGTTAAGGTGGCAATGTGGTGTGGAATTGCATGTGATGGTTGGTGAGGGGTGGCGGTGTGTTTTTTTATTGTAAGATTGGGGTGAGGGTAGCACTGGTGTGGTGTTCATTGATTGGAGTGGGGTGGAATTTGTGGTCCAATCTCTTGTGGTGGCAGGATGGTGTGGTCTGTTGTGTTGCTGTGTGTGTTGTCGATGGTGTGCTCATGGTATTGTGTTTGAAGTGATTGTGATGTTGTGTAGTATTGCTGTACGGTGTTTGATGATGATGGTGCCATGTGGTTGTGTGTTACGTGATGGTGTAATGATGTATGTATGCTGAACGACATTGCCATCCACGCTAATCGGAGGTGCAGTAGATGTGGTGTGTGATGACACTATTGCGTAATGATGCGAGTGATGGCATGACGTGTGATGATGATGTGGCATGTCGCTGTACAGTACTCGTCAGTGGAGGAGGCAGAAGCGACACGCGCGGTGCTCCACGGCGTGAAGTGGCCGACCTCCAACCCTAAGTTCCTCTCGGTCGACTTCGCTGATCAGGATGAGGTGAGCGACTGGGTTTGGATTGCTTTGGTCGGTGCGAGCCAGGAGATGCGTTCTTTAGACCAGTGTCCGATCAGCTGTGCGCAGCTGCAGGACCAGTGCCTCCTTCAAATATCGTCTCTTAATGAACCCAATGAGTCTTTACACTGCACATTGGCCATTAGGCCCAGTTGGACATTTGCACATTGTTGTCATTGCAGATGGATATTGCAGCTGCTTTTCTGTCTCATTAACCTTACACCACAGTGGGTAGATTGTTATCGTGAATACGAATTCTCATTGGGGGCTCTTGGACGTGGGCCAGCAGTCGCGCCTTGTTCGCGGTTCGAATCCGGCAGGCCGCCCCTGTTAATACCACGGGTGCAGTATCAAACCGTACTCAATCGCGAACACCCGTGCCCTTTCCCCCCACGCAGCTGGACTTCCACAGGGGACTGACGCCTCACATGCCGGTATCAGCCTCCACGGTCGACCAGAAGCCGGAGCCGGCGCCTGCCCGGCGCGAGCCGCGCGAATCCCGCGAGCCCCGCGAGAGGAAGGGCGGCGAGCCCGAGCGCATCGTCCAGGACCTGCGCGTGGACCGCGAGCGAGAGATGGCGCGGCGAGAGCGGGCGCGCGCCGAGCGCGAGTGGGACCGCGGCAAGGTGCGCGAGTTCGCCGAGGAGGGCGCCAAGCCGCGGTCGCGCACGCCGTCACGGGAGCGCCGCCGCCGCGAGAGGGCGCGCTCCAAGGAGGAGAAGAAAGCCGAGAAGAAAGGTGCGGTTAACCTCCCGCCGGCACGCTAGTTGCCAGCGCCATCGTTGCCGGCGCGCTCATTTTCCTACGTGCTCGTTGCTGGCGCGCTTGCTGCAACTGCGCTCAGGGCATGGACTGGTGGCGCTCGCCCAACCAGGTTGTGATCAGCCGGTGGTTATGATACTGCGCGTGGGCTGTAAATCCGGCACTGTGGAGGCAGTCGCCAGGTGTTGGTGGATCGCACTCTCTTCCCGTGGGCGTCGAGGAGGTTGCTGTGTACCCTGGCTCGCCAGGAGAATGCGGTAACAGAAAAATGTGGACAAACCTGTTCCCTCTGGGGTAGAGTCTTTACCCCCCCCCCACCTCGCTTGCGTGGGTTTTCTCCAGACGCTTAGGTTTCCTCCCATTAATTGATCAATAACACCTTAATATATAAGGGACCGCAGAGCTTGGGCAATTGTTGGCGTCGGTTCACCGCCTGACTGCTTTCCTGCTTGTCGATGATTCCTCCTGCCTTCCGAGCCGTTCCCTCTCTCTCTGTGCTGCGCATTACAAGTTGAAATTATTATCGGTCAACGCTTGTGCTCTCGTCTGTGTGCGTCAATCCGTGCTTGTTTCTTGCGTCTCTTATCTGCTCGTGCCTCCTTGAAGCTCGCATCTCGTGCCTGCTTGTGTGTTCGCCTTTCTAAGCAGAAAAGCCCCAGGAGGAGCCCCCTGCCAAGTTGCTGGATGACCTCTTCATGAAGACCAAGGCCACTCCCTGCATCTACTGGCTGCCTCTGACTGAGGAGCAGGTGCGTCACCGTGTCCTCACCAGTTGTCGGGACCTCGTGTGCATTTGGTGTTTATCGAGCGCTCCTGTCGTCATGCTTCAGAGGGGAGATGGGGGTTCTCCGGGAAAATTGGGCAAGGCTCTTACACTGCTGATTTGTGCATGTGAACACGCATTGATGCTGCTGCTGCTACCGACGCCGTTGAATGTGTGCGAGCACTTGCGACGAGGTTGATCTCGCGTCAACAGAGGTCGCAGCGATCGTAATGGACGATGTGGTCCAGAGCGAGGGCCGTGTCGGCAGCATCGGCATCGTGTGTGTGTGTTCATTGACTTGCAGATAGCGCTGAAGGTGGCGGAGCGAGCAGAGCGGGCGAAGGAGCGCGAACGGCGGCGCAAGGAGCAGGAGCAGAAGGACCAGCGCGTGGCAGAGGAGCGCGTCGCCGAACGGGAGCGCCAGCGTCTCAAGGAGCGACAGGAGGAGCGGGAGCGCGAGACGCAGCGTCGGCGGGACCGCGACCGTGACCGTAGCCGGGACAGGGAGCAGCGCGGTGGTGGTGGCGGCGGCGGTGGTGGCGGCGGCGGTGGCGGCGGTGGCAGCAGGGAGCGGAGTCGCGAACGGAAACGCAGCCAGGAGGAGCGCGGAAAGGCTCGCGAGCGCAGCAGCAGGGAGCGGAGCAAGGATCGCGAGCCCAGCAAAGAGCACAGCAAGGGCCGTGAGCGCAGCAGGGAGAATAGCAAGGGCCGCGAGCACAGCAAAGATGGCAGCAAAGATGACAGCAAAGATGACGGCAAAGATCGCAGCAAAGATCGCAGCAAAGATCGCAGCAAAGATCGCAGCAGGGAACGCAGCAAGGGCCGCAGCGGGGAGCGGGAGCAAAGCCAGGAGCGCAGCAACGCTCGCAGCCGAGAGGGGGATGACAGGGAGCGGCGCAGGCCATAGGTCCGGCACCCATGGGGGCGGGTGGGCGGCATAGAAGAGATTTATGCTATTTTTCTCATCTTAATTGGGGGGGGGGGGGGGGTGTCAGGCGATACTGTAAAACCACCAGCCGTCTGTCCGCCTGCTCGCTCTCTCGCTGACGTTCAGGCTGTTTTGGGGTGAGTGTGTGCAGAGCGGCGGGCTTGCCTCTCGTCGGCCCATCTTCCGTGCGAGTGCGAGCGAATCATTTCTTCCAACTGTGAAAAGCGCTCGCGTCTGTGATCCATCATCATCGTCATATTAATTTGTACGGAAACCTTCTACAAGCACGTACAACGCTGTCATGCTTTGTGCGGCAGTTCATTGGTATGCATTTAGTATGTTTTCCAAAAATCTATCATTAAATACTTAAATTTGCAATAACTTTTGTAGTGCCTGAACGTGTGGACGCATTAGCAAGCCGCGGGCATTGCTGAGAGAGTGGTTTTACAGTATCCTCCGCTATTGTTTGTATGAATTGTTCCTGTAATGTAGCGCGCGACTGTACAGTCAGACCGACTCGGTTTCCCATAGGCCAGAGTATAACCATAGCTTTTAAGCCGTGTTGACTGATGCCTTGCCAATGCTATGTTCGTGTCCTGTTGACGAGGGTTTTAATTTTTCATTGAGTTTTAATTTCCGCTTGTACAGATTGATCTTTCTCAAGGGGGTGGGGCTCTTTGTGGGAGGCTTGGTCTCCAGTGAATGGAATTTCTTGTCGTGAGAGTCGCGATTGCTGCGTTCTTAGGCCTCGGAAGAAGTCACGGTTGACCCAGCGGTAAGAGATGCGACGCCCGTGCGCGAGCACAAGCGGTAGCGCAGTGTGAAATGTTAATTTGTCTCCAGCAGCCGAGACTCCTCCATGAAAGGTGGATGCACGTGGAGAGCAACAGCAGCTTGTCTGTCAGGTTTCACATTGTAGAGGGCAGTTGTGAAGAGAGTTGGTCATGTGCGCTGTGGGCAGAGGCGTCCTTGTTGCCAGGATGCCAAGGCTGTCATCGTGTTCACCCTGAGCCCAGACCACTGATCTTCCCTGTTTGTTTGGGGATGAGTGACAAGAGAGAAGAGACTCAACTCCAGCATGCCCATAGCGGGAGGCTGTTAATGGTGCATTCCCTGCAGGGCACTTGTGCTGGTTTAATCCACAGGCCCGTGCCGCAGGGAGACTGATTGAGCCCCTTCCCCTCTCGTTACACAACGCAGAGCTTCGGGCCAAACGACAGCCTTGAAGGGTGGTCTCACTTAGCCCCCTCCCACGAACCCGACCCCCAACCCTTCGGCGGGCATAGCTTAGAGTCTCGGCGCAGGCCCGTGATCTTTCGTCCTGCGTTCGTGCTATAGAAACGAGGCTTTTGATAATGTATTGTTCTATAAACTTTTGAACTACAGCAGACTCTGCGCTGAGCCGCGGCGGCTCTGGTTGCGTGCAACTCCCGTCGGCACGCGCGCCGCGGTGTTTGCGGCAAAGTGATTCGAACAGCACGAGGCTTCGGTGATCGGGGTGCGGTTTGCAGTGCTCGGTCGAGTCCCGTCGTACTCGGTGCTGGGCGCGAGGGCAATCGGAGAGCCGTGTTGCAGCGGGGAGAGGGGGGAAGTGCCGTGCTAAAGAGGTGGTGTGTGTTGTAAGTTCCATTATTTTATATATTGTAGTTGAGTTTTTGCAAGCAGTGTTCAGTGCTGTCACTCCCGCCTGAAGTCAAGTTCCAGTTATAGGCAACACTTTTTGAACACGTGTGGGGTTTTTTTTGTACCGATTAGGGCCATTAAAGCCTTGTTGTTTTTTTGTTTGTTTAAGCCCTTAGTTGTGCGTGTGGATGTTTTGTAGGCGCGCACCCAGGCGCCATTGGCGAGCGATATTCCCGTGCGGTCGCTGCGTCTTGGCGGGGCACACGTGATCCAGGCTCGCGGTGAGCGGTGAGCAGTGCCCGGGCCTCGCTGTGCAAGCGTGCGTGTGTCTCCATTCGCCTGGCGAACCCGTAACTGCCAGACATCTAGACCAGTGCTACTGTTCCGCTTTGACTTAGTGTTTGCATCAACTCCCTTTGATTTTGTGTATTTGGTTTGTATAGCGTTTTTGTCTTTTCTTTAAAAAAAATAATAAACCAATCAATTTGACACAGTAACCAGTGCTGTGGGTCAATAACTTATATAGGTACCACAAACTCCTTTTGCCGGTTTAGCTGTCGCGGTTTTGCACCAAATTTATTGACGTACAGTTCGACGGTCGCTCCCCTGTGGCCCGACCATTCACGTTTGACGGTATGATTCCTCCCATGCATTGTAGCTGTACTGCTCGCGATGATCACGCTGCCGCTGCGAAAGCACACGCCACCTCGTCTCCCAATGGGGTCCATCACGGGTCACGGGTCACGATGCCTCGGCGAGGCAGCGAGGTTCAGCTGCACGGGTTTTGAACATTCCAAGCAAATGGCTCTTGAGATTCAAGAGAATCTTCTTGGTTCTTTCGGTAAAGTCACGTAGAATGGAAATAATAAAATAATAAAAATTAAACATAATAAAATTATTCTCACGACGTTTCGGCCACAACGCAAGCAGCCGTCCTCAGGTGAAGACCAGGTCTGAGGACGGCTGCTTGCGTTGTGGCCGAAACGTCGTGAGAATTATCTTATTATGTTTTATTTGTATTATTTTATTATTTCCATTCTACGTGACTTTACCGAAAGAACCAAAAAGATGAATCCCTGCAGTCACGAAAGCTTTAAATATAAATATATAATAAAGGGTTATTTTTATTATTTTATTTTTTCCATTCTATGTGACTTTACCGAAAGAACCAAGAATATGAATCCTTGCAGTCACGAAAGCTTTAAAAAGAATAATTGTATTATGTTTTACACTGTATTTTTATTATTTTATTATTTCCATTCTATGTGACTTTACTGAAAGAACCAAGAAGGTGAATCCCTGCAGTCACGAAAGCTTTAAATCGAAATTCAAGAGAATGTCGAGCTTGGAGGATGGGGATCACAATTGTTACAGGGGGTGTAGCTTGGAAAAAAAATTGGACATTTAAAAAATATATTTTGTGTGAGATTTTGAATTAACACCCAGGCAAGTTTTAAATTCGTGGAGATTGGGTGGGAAAACGATCTCGAATAAGCTGTACTTCCACGTGCCCCCCATAGACTCCCACTAACCAACAGCAAGCAGTTGAAACCGGTGGACCTGCAACAGTGTGAGGCTTGGGACCGTCCGCATGCCAAGGCCAAGTCTGGTGGAAACGATCGTGGGGCAGAGATGAAGGGAGAGTAAGCGCACATCCACACACATTCACTACCTCGCCTGGTAAGTCGTGGGTTCGAGCCAGTGATGGCTGCTGTATATTGGGAGTTTGCATGACTTTTCGTGGTCGCACGGATTTTTCACTGGGTGCTCTGGTTTTTAAATCCTTTATATTAAGTTCGCTTGCTTGCTTGCGTGCTTGCGTGCTTGCTTACCCACCGTGCAAATCTTTCGGTCGTTTTTTAACACACTTCCCGTGATCCAATCGAGCTGACATTTTCCACACAGACTCGTTGTGCGTGACAATTAATTTTCGTGAAAATGTTTTTAATTTTTTTTACACTTTTTAGGGAACATTTTTTAAACATTTAATTACCAATTGCTTAATGCTGGCAGACAATCATCTGACCCATAGGTGGCAGCAATCTCAAGCCAGAGGACGAGAGGACTCTAGCCGCCACGCCTATGAAGGATTTAGAGTGAAAAACTTTGTTTTTACGGGTTTATTTTTTTTCCCCTCCACATTTAGGAAACGTGGTTTGAGAGAGATCGTATTAGGCTGCTATAGATGTCCACGTGATACGCAACTTCGTTGAGCTGCCAGTTTGTGGCCAACTCGCTTCTGAAAACGAACGTCGTGAGAATTATTTTATTATGTTTATTTTTATTATTTTATTATTTCCATTCTACGTGACTTTACCGAAAGAACCAAGAAGAGGGCCTTACCTGGTGAAATAAAAAGTTATTTAAATTTCACGGTTCAAATCCAGTGGCCACAAATGCAGGAGGTTATAGCCATGATAATTATACAACCCACCCGTGGCGTCATTCGCGAGTGGGCCATTGTGTTGTCGGCATCTGGGTCCACATTTTGCAAAGTTCGAAAATCACACCGCACAAATTGCTCAATTGGGATGATGGACAAAGCAGCAATCATTGCCCACCCCATACTGGCAGATTGATGTCCCAGATCATTCTTGCCAATGAGACTCCGTATCCTGTTGTCTTGAGTTCTCATCAACTTCACACTGAAAGTTGCTCGGTGCTGTGCCCGACGACCCCTGCCTGACCACAGCAAAGCATTTGAACCCTGGGCATGAGTAACCATGGTAACCAGGTTGGCTCACGTTGAGTAACTAAGGTAACCAGGTTGGCTCACGTTGAGCAACCAAGGTAACCAGGTTGGCTCACGTTATGAGTAACCATGGTAACCAGGTTGGCTCACGTTATGAGTAACCATGGTAACCAGGTTGGCTCACGTTATGAGTAACCATGGTAATCAGGTTGGCTCACGTTATGAGTAACTATGGTAACCAGGTTGGCTCAGGTTATGAGTAACCATGGTAACCAGTTTGGCTCACGTTATGAGTAACTATGGTAACCAGGTTGGCTCACGTTATGAGTAACCATGGTAACCAGTTTGGCTCACGTCATGAGTAACCAAGGTAACTACGGCTTTGTAGCCCTCTAGTGACGTCATCCCGCCGGTCGACAGGTTTACAGTGTGACGTCACAGCGTTGGGCGCGAACCCTCCAATCCGCTGTCGGTGTTGATTTCCGCCAGCTCGCGTTCCCGCCAATCCAATTGGATGATGTCATCTCGACAGGTCGCCTGCTCGCTCGTGACGCCATCACGCAGGTAACATTTCCGCCAGTCATGTCGTGACGTCATCGCGCCGATCGCGAGTATTTAAATCCCTTGCTAGTGACGTCATCGCGCGGGAAGCGGGCTCCTTACCAGTCCTTTTTGCGTGACGTCACCGCCCCGGTCGGGAGAACCTTAAAAAAAAGTATGTGACGTCATTGCATCGGAAGCGCGCGCGCACTTTTCGCCGTATTCCACTTTTGCGTGACGTCATCACACCGCTCGCGAGCCTTCCTCATCGCCCCGCCCCCCGGTGGTGACGTCACTCCGTCCCTGGCGGTGACATCGCCCCGTCCCCGACGGTGACGTCACCCCGTTCCCGGCGTGGTGACGTCACCCCGCCCCCCAGCGTGGTGACGTCATCCCGTCCCCGGCGTGGTGACGTCACCCCGCCCCCCCCCCCGTCAGCGCGAATTCTCCCGCCAGCCACCTTCCGAGTTCCACTTCGATTTTGGCGCGCGCCGTAGTGACGTCACGTCCGCCATTAAAAGTGGCGCCATTTCGTCGCCGCACACACACGGGGGGTGGTTGGTGGTGGTGTCTCCGCCATGGCCGTGCAGCTGGACAAGGAGGCTTACTACCGTCGCGTCAAGCGACTCTACAACACATGGCGGGCGAGTAAACGCCGCCGACCAAACACCGCCGCTTTCAAGCGCCTACCTTGCGTCAGGGAGAAGGGGAGGGCGAGACGCGCCGGGGCCTGCTCGCCTCACCACCCGCACGCCTCACCACCCGCACTCGCATGGGGCCGAGCCGGGCGCGCAAGCCCGCAGGCTTTTTCCCTCGCTCGCTCCCTTCCTTCCTCGCGGGCTCGCGGGGGGCTGCACAACGCTGAGGGGCCTCGGGAGTGGTGTGGGTGGGGGGGCTGGGAAGTCCACACGGCTAACTTAGGCCGCACTCGTGGTGGTGGCAGTGGGTAGGGTTAGTGGTGATTGGTGTAGTGGTGGTGGCGGTATAGTGCTCGTATTTGTGTTGGTAATGAGGCTAAGTGATTGGGCCCGTGGTGGTGGGGAGAATGACGGACTGAGGGGTTGACGGTGCTGATGGGGACTGGTGGTGATGGGGGGTGCGAGATGAAGCGGTAGTGAGGATCGATAGTGCAGCGGTTAACGCGCTACAAACCCAGCTACCATAGTTCGATTCCCTCTCACGACCATCAGCAGAGATGATTATCTAAACCGGCCCTAGGCCTCTCCTAGGACGACTCGGCCTCAAATGAGTTCCTGGTACGGCGTGTTCAACATCGCCACCGCGGAGACAAAGGCGGCCACCCACCCCCTCGTGTGTCGCTGCGGCCTTGATAGAGGCGCTCGCTAACACCGCTTGCCCCTACAATCTGCTCTGTCTATACGGGGGAAGGGGGGCGACACGAAGGCCTTCACGAGTCGTTACCATCCCTCTTGTTTACAGGATGCAACAATCGCGCACGCAACTGCAGATCGTTGTTGCGTCTCGATGGCGAATGTAACCTTTGGGTGTGTTCCCTCCTTGGGCTGCTACTCCCTCATTAGTCTCTGATGCCTTCGAGGGACGGTACCCTCACAACAGGCCACTCGTTTCAGTGAAGATGTCTCAACCTGCCCGACAAATCGTCTCCGCTCCACGTGTTCGTCTTCCCGTCCCGGTGTAATTCCTAGTAATCCCGCCGTTCCCCACGCTCCATTTCTCAACGTCCATTATTTTAGGATGCATTTGGTTAAAGCTGCTAATACGTTAAATAAATAAAAATCGTGTATGATGAGAATGAGTGTGATATTAATGCATTCATCCTTACGCCCCTTGTGGAGAGAGAGAGAGAGATCCGCTCCAAATGATTTCGGAATCGTTAACAAAGCCACAGTATTCTTGGTTCTTTCGGTAAAGTGACGTAGAAGGGAAATAATGAAATAATAAAAATATTAAACATAAAACAATAATGTTTTTATTTTATTGTTTCCCTTCTATGTGACTTTACCGAAAGAACCAAGAACATGAATCCCTGCAGTCACGAAAGCTTTAAATCAAAATTTAAAGCCACAGTAAATGTGCCGTGCCAATGGAAAGTGTAAGCTTATTGTCTGGTTCTTTGTCAATCCACTGCTAGATTCAGGACCCCCCACTCCCCTCCTGACCTGGTAGGGAATAATTGCCATTTTCTATACTTTTGAGGCATAAGCAATTATAAAATAACACTACCCAAGAACAACAATCGTGTTAAGTGTAATTATTATTAGCCCTTGCCAGGAATCAAACTAGGGTGTCCGTACGTGTGTTGTAGTGAGCGGTCGTGGAGTGGTTGGTGTGCCACACTTCGAATTCGGCGACCCAAGTTCGATTCTCGCTCACGGCCAACACCAGTGACGATTATCTGTACCGGTACTGGGCCTCCCCTAGGTCGACTCGGCCGCAAATGAGTAGCTGGTGCGGTGTGTAAACCTCACCACTGTGGAGACAAAGGCGGTCTGGCGTGATGTTGGCTATTCACCCGCTCGTGTGCCGTTCCGGCCTTCATAGGTGCTCGCTAACAGCACTTGCCCTTACAGTCTGTTACAGGCTATACGGGGGATTTTTTGTAGTAAGAAACCACGATCTCTTAACTCTGCCCCGTACCACTTGAATAAAAAAACACAATTGTGCACGATTTTGTTCAGCGTAAAAATCGTTTTTAATCGACCCATCATCGTGAGGTCAATTATAGTAATCGTAATTTACATATATATCCAGCCACACCCGAGTTGTGGGACTATTTCAGAATGCATTGGGTTTCAGTTTTAACATGTTATCGGGCGAGCTTAATGAGTGTTTGCGCTACATATGGGAGGAAACCGGAGCACCCAGAGGATGCTCCCACGTGTGCAGATGGCGACTGGTCCGTTCGCTGTACAGCCGTCTACTGACGAGCGAGCCACGGTATGGGCTCTTTGATGCCCGCTGTAAATGCGTTTAAGAAGGTTTGTGTTAGAATAAGCCCATAGTAACGGAGCATCTACAAGTTAGCAGGGTTTTGTGGGAATTGTATTACCCTGCGTACACTTCGTAATGTGAACTGGTTTTCCAGAAAAAGCATCTTTGGCCCAATTTCAGGTTTTTCCGGACACTTGAGGCTGTGTGGAGCCGCTGAGGAGAGGCTGACTTGGAGCAGTGGATGTATCGTCGCTGTGATTTATCGGCGCTTTGATGTGACCATTCCTCTCTTGTGTCACGCTTCTCTCTACAGAAAGGGGAGGATGAGTTTGGCAAGGTGGACGCCATCGTGGTGTCAGTCGGGGTTGACGAGGAGACGGTCTACTCTAAGTCCACCGCGTTACAGGTACCTGTCCTCTGCGTCGGGGCTGTGCGTGTCTCTTGCAAGGCGAAGCCGCGCTGTTCTCAACACAAGCGTGAAGGATGCTCGGGAAGATGCAGCTCAGTGGCTAAACAACTTCGGTTTGAACATCTAATTGTTGGTAAAAATCATCAGTATGGAAGAAGTGTCTCTCCAGTTCAGTGTGGCAGTGTATCATTACACTTCTAACAATCCATGCAACATGCTATGTGTGCGTGCGTGTCTGCGTAAATGTGCTTGTCTGTGCTCTTGTTTGCGAGCTGGTGCAATGTGGGGAGCGATATTGTAGTGGTTAGCGTGCTGCGCTTCGAACCCAGCAACCTGCGTTTTGTTTAGCGCTCACGGCCAACACCGCTGATGGTTATCTGAACCATTCCTGGGCCTCCCCTAGATTGATTCACTTTTAAATGAGTACCTGGTGGAATGTGTAAATTTCGCCACTTGGGAGTCAAACGGCAGCCAAACGTGTGGTGCTGGCCATCCATCCCCTTGGGTGCCATGCCGGCTTTCATAGGTGCTTGCGAAGAGCACTTTTAATTCGATACGGGGCATCTTTGTTTTTGTTACCCAGACATGGCTGTTTGGCTACGAGCTGACGGACACAGTCATGGTGCTGTGCGACGAGAAGATTGTGCTGATGGCGAGCAAGAAGAAGGTGGACTTCTTGCGCCAGCTCGCCAGCGGCAAAGGCAGCGAGAACTCGAGCGGTGCGCCGCCCGTCACGCTGCTCGTGCGGGACAAGGTGGGTGGCACCATCGCGCTTGAGATTTGAGACTGAAATGTTCGCTTGGTGAGGTCACCGAGTGGCTCGCAAGTGAGAAGACATTGAGCCTGCACCACTGAGAAACCCGGTTTTAATCCGGGTTTCAGCCAGCTGTGAATTTTGACCGAGTTCTCAAGCACAGTGAGTTTATGGTCTCAGCCTGGTCTCCATTAAATACACAACAACCATCGTGTTAAATTTCCTTTTTTTTACTTAATTGATTAAATTCCTGCTTTATAAAATATGCTTTGCATTGACAAGCCACGGGCAATTAATTCTAGATTTGAAGCTGCAGGCCATTGTAAAGGTGTGCCACCAGTGTAAATAGAGGAGCCTGCTCTCTGTGAGAGTGCAGTTAAAATGTCTCCACCACGTGAGATGACATGATGCCAAAATTGCGCAACTGGAATGGGGGGAGGGATGGCAAAATATCTATAAACATTTTTTTTAAACAATTGTAACGATTGTGACCATTTTGACCATGATGGTCATGCTTTCCAGAGTGAAAACAAGGAGAACTTTGACAAGCTGCTGGAAGAGATCAGGTCCAGCAAGGAGGGCAAGACGATCGGCGTGTTCTCCAAGGACGGCTACCCCGGCAGCTTCATGACAAGCTGGCACGACTCGCTCTCCAAGGGCGGCTTCGACAAGGTGCGTGCGTGTGGCGCGATGGCTCGGCTCGCTTCGTGCACAGCGGTGCTGTCGCCCCGTCTGGCACAGCGCGTCATCGTGAATCCCAGCGTCGCAAACCCGCTGCGTCAGCGCTGCGACTGGCGGCCTTCTCGGTCTCGAGATGCCCGCGGGGCGCGCCGACTAGCACCAGTCGTAACCGTTGATGTGAACTGTTCAGAATTGGGGGTCGTTTCTGGAAAAAAGTTGATAACCCCATTGTATATGTACATATATGAAGGTTAAACCCTGCCAGCTTAATTGGACTTATTCGCAATCGACTTTTGATTGTGTCATCTCCACGCTTATGACCGCAAAATTAACCTAATCCCTGTTTTCATCCACTGAATCCACCTCCAAGCAACAAAATCCTCCTACTTTTTTATGCACGGCGAGAGATGAAATTGTAGCGTGTCAAAACTTTCCAGGACACCCCTAAAATGTTAATTAACCACGGTCCCAGTTGATGGGGTTATTCCACTTTCTATCGTGTTTAATTTTTATACTCGATGAGAGATCGGATGAAGATGTTTTTAGGTGTGTTACAATTCCTCAGTTTGACTGTCACAATTAGTTTCCACAATTATTGATGGAATTCATCTGTGGATTGAATCCATCTCTGTAACATGGGAATAATTTCCATAAAAATGCTTAGTAAATTAAATGTTTAGTATGCAGTTGTGTTACTCTATGTATGTATGTTGAACTGCTTTCGCACCGTACGCAACCAACAATGAGAGATTTAATCAGTAGAATACATGCATAATCGATCAAAGGGCTACCAAAAAAAAACAGTATTGTAACTCGATAAAGCTATTCAGCCAAGGTGATGACATCACACACCATGCCCTACACCTCGCTTCCCCAGGACGTCGCGCGCAGTGTGTCATCGCCTCTTCGTGCGGCATGGAAGATGACATCATTACCGCCAATTAAACACTTCTGAGGACAAACATGTTGGAAGAGCGGTTCGTTAAAGAATCCGCACACGTGCGTGATTGTTCTCCGTTATCGTTACAGGTGGACGTGAGCAGCGTGGTGGCGCTGATGATCGCCGTGAAGGAGGAGGGGGAGCTGGCTCTGATCAAGAAAGCGGCTCTCATCACTTCGGAGGTTTACAGCAAGTACCTTAAGGAGAAGGTGATGGAGGTGGTGGACATGGACCAGGTACGGGCAGCATGCGTGTTAACACAGACGAGCATGTATGAACACAGACGTACGCGCGTGAGAACACGCGGTTGTGGGCGCACTCGTGAACACGGACATGCTTCACCGCACTGGCGTGAATTGGCGAAGCTAGGGGTTGATTGTTGTATCGCAGGATCATGAGAGACGGTGATAGGTCATTGATAATCATTGCGAGGGTTGCCCGGGAAAGCACCAGCAGCAGAGAGACACTTTTTATAAAAACACACAAAGATGTCCATTGCACGTACAAAGCCTCTCGGCTTTACGCATTCTGTGAAACAACCGGTTCAGAAGAACTGCATTTTTTTCATCATTTTGGCTTAGCCCACTTTCAATACATTGAGATAATGTGGACAACTGACAGGCAATAGTGAGAGGAATACACACTCTAAACCGGCTTCACCCTTATTAGGACTCGGTGCAGTGGTCATCAGCCTCATGGAGAGGGTTTTACGCTGTGGGGGACCTCATTGGCGCTTGCGTAATGGCAACTATGATAAAGTTCTGTAAATGATGTGAAAAACCCGTCTGCTCGTTGTCGGGGTGCCGCATTCTCAATCCGTGCTGGCTTGCGGCGTGTGTGTGTGTGTGCGTGCGCGTGTGTGTGTGCCCGTGCCTTGCGTCACTGGCGAGCAGAAGGTGCGTCACAGCAAGCTGGCGGAGGGCGTGGAGAAAGCCATCGAGGACAAGAAGTACCTGGCGGGAGCCGACCCCTCCTCCGTGGAGATGTGCTACCCGCCAATCATCCAGAGCGGCGCCAGCTGCAACTTCAAGTACAGCGCCGTCAGGTGAGGGCGAGGCCTGGCTGGGAGCGCCGCTGGCAGCAGTGGCTGTACCCTCCTCCCCACCCCAAATCCCCGTGATCCAGTGGCTCACACAAGGGATAGAGAGCCCGTCGTGTATACGAGGAGGCACCAGAGAGTCACCGAGGTCATGCGTGTAGTCGGGATCTTCCGTGAAATGATTATTAATCCCATGCGCCAGTGTGTGCGGTGTGGCTGTGTGTGCGTGGTGTTGGGACTGCATGTATGTGTGTGGCACTCATGTGGCTATGTATCTGCGTGGCTGGATGTGGTGGCGTGGCTGTGTGCGCAGTGGTAGGACTGTGTTTGGGTGTGTGCACTTCTGTGTGTGGCCATAAACCCGGTGACCCAAGTTCGATTCCTGCTCATGGCCAACACTGGTGACAATTATCTGAACCAGTCCTAGTTAGACTCGGCCTCAAATGAGTACCTGGTGCAGTGTGTCAGTATCGCCACTGGGGAGACAAAGGCAGTGGGGCGTGGTGCTGACCACCCACCTCGTGTGCCGTGCCGGCCTTCATAGGTGCCCGCTCACAGCACTTGCCCCAACAGTCTGCTAAGGCTATACGGGGGATCTTTGTCTTTGTGGCACCTGTTAATGGCGGGTTGTGTGTGACCGTGTGTGGCACTGTGTGCGTGCGCGTGGTAGCGTCGGCCGTGGGTTTGTCTGCTCACCCATGACCCCTTCGTCCCTGTGACTTTCCCGATCTGCCCCATACTCGACACCTGTGAAAAAAGAGCTTCACAGCCCATCGGATTCCTCCAGTCTAAACAAACATTACCGATTCTGACCCCCCTCCCTTGCCCCTCCTCCCTTGCCCCTCCACAGCGACAAGAACCACATGCACTTTGGCGCCATCGTGTGCGCGCTGGGCGTGCGATACAAGTCGTACTGCGCCAACGTGGTGCGCACCCTCATGGTGGACCCCACGCAGGCCATGCAGGACACCTACACCTTCCTGCTTGGCGTGCAGGAGCACATGCTGGCGCAGCTCAAGCAAGGTGCGTGCAGCTGGGGGTGGTGGGGTGGGGACAGCGGCGACGGTGCGCGTGGAGGGGTGCTTGTCATCCGTGCGTGTCTGGGTTTGTTGTTGTGGTGTGGTGGGATTTGTGGTGGAGGTGTGTGTTGGGGTATGGGCGTGCGGTGGTGTGTTGTGTGTGTGGGGTTTGTTGTGGTGTAGCTGTGTGCCGTGTAGGGTGGTGGGATTGTGGTTATGGGTGTGTGTTGGGGTATGGGCGTGTGGGGGTGTGTTGTGTGGGTGTGTTCTGGCCGTGTAGCAGAGTGTTGGGGGGTGGTATGTGTGAGTGTGTGTTGCGGTGTGGGTGTTGTGCGGAGCTTTGGTGCAGTGGTGAACGCACTGTGGTGCAAACCCGTCGACCCAAGTTCGATTCTCGCTCACGGCCAGCACCAGTGACGATTATCCAAACCAGTCCTGGTTCTCCCTTAGTTAGACTCGTACCTAACTAAGGGAGAACCAGGGAAACAAAAGGCGATCGGGCGTGTTTTTGGCCACCCACCCTCTTGTGTGCCGTACTCGCCTTCATAGGTGGCTACTCGCTAACAGCACTTGTCCGGACAGTCTGTTTAGGCTATGTGGGGGATCTTTGTCTTTTTAATTTGCGCGGGAGCAGGTGCGGCACTGTGCGAAGTCTACCAGGCGACGCTGGACTACGTCAAGAAGGAGCGCTCCGACCTGACCAACGCCTTTTCCAAAAACCTCGGGTGAGTGTGACCTCGGGGAGGGGCCCTGGGTGTTGCCTACAGATAAACCCACTGAACCCACAGCGTCGCCACGAGCCTGAACTTTGAGGTCTCTGTGTGCAGAAGAGAGGATGTTATTTTGTTTGGATGTAACTTTTAAACATTCAGGTTTATTTGGCTTGACCAGGTGAGGACTCAAGACACAGGATGTGAATTTCATCTGCGAGAGTGACCTTGGGTTACCAAAATGGCAGAAACACACATAAATACAATTTAATTACAGCAATAAAGCAAATAGGAATCGGAGCAAAAAACTGCTGTGTGACATTAGGTGTCATTGAAATTAGCCTAGACGTGGTGTCATTGGAGATGCTTTTGAGTGTGTGTGGATATTGTTGGCACACTAGGGGGCACAGGTGGTGCATCTGCCAGTCATCTCAGTCCAACCCATGCCACCTGGGTCCGTCCTGTGACCTGCCAGCGGTCGTTCGACACTTCACGTTGCCTTAATGTGCACCTAGCCTGGCACAAGTGCCGTGGTGACGTCACCACCACCACTTAGTGGTGAATGGCGGGTTGTTGTTGTTGGAGTGATGCAAGCATGGTGGGTTTCAAAAAGGAGGTGTCTGTGGACACATCACGTTTATTCTAGATTTGAAGCTTTCGTGACTGCAAGGATTCATATTCTTAGGTTTTTTTCGGTAAAGTCACGTAGGTAAAACATTAATTTATAAAAGTAAAATAAAATAAAAATCACGACGTTTCGGAGGCAACACAAGCTTCCGTCTTCAGGTGGAACCGTCACAGCCACGACAGCTGTATCAAGTAAATGAGAGATTACAAGAGCTACCACTCCGTATATATAATGGTTGGAGAGGGGGAAGGGCCAAGTACAGCACACTTTTTATTAATATGGTAAGGTGAGGCTTAAGAGGCTGAGCCTTTGTTACGGAGAGGTACGGTTTGTGACTAAGCCTGGCCTGCATAACAATAGTGTGAAAAAAGCAACAACTAAACACGTGTTCTGCGAGTGATCTGCTGTTTGCGTCTGTGCGTGCCCCGCAGGTTCGGCATGGGGATAGAGTTCCGGGAGGGGTCTCTGGTGATCAACGGCAAGAACCAGACGAAACTCAGAAAAGGTTCGTGACTGATGGGCGTCTCTTCGTACTCATTGACATGTAATTTTTTTCTCTAACCCCTCCCTCTCTCTGCCTCCGCCCCCCTCTGTCTATTTAAGGCCACCCCACAGAGACGATCTCCCTCTCTGTACCTGTGTTGCTCTCTCTATGTATCTTGGTGATATCTGTCTGCTTATATGTCTGTCTATAGTTTTCTGGTTAGATTTTATGTTGCTATTTCGTTATACCTGATGATGATTGCTTGTGTTGCAATCGAAACGTCGTAGTTTGCTATTAGTTAATTTATTATTTTATCTTTATACGTGACTTTACCGAAATAACCAAAGAATAATTCCTGCAGTCACGAAAGCTCCAAAATTAAGATTCGATGGGCTCTGCTCGCCGAGCAGTTAGGAGCAAACGCTTTGGGCATCCCTGGCGAACTTCGCCCAGCGGAGTGGACACTTTACCCACTGTGACCCTCGCTCACCTCGCTCACGACCGGCTCTTCCCTGCTCGGCCACAATCGGCAGCGCGATGCAACTAACCCTGTTGCACCTCGCAGAGATAGTGTAAAATGTGTTCTGTACAAGTGTAAGCCTTCTGTCAATGCACTGCTGGATGAGGGCCTCCCGACCACCGCTTGTGTTTCCGGGGTGCTGTTTGACCATGTTTCACCATGCTGGGTCAGTGCAGGCTGGTGACGGTGGGTAGCATAGTTGATGAACGTTTTTTAAAAAATGTACAGATCCGTGAGGATTGGGAGGCATGGGAAAGCCGAGACAGGGGAGGAAGGCAGCCTGAACCGGTGGCAACAATCGCTCAAGCATTAACCCCAGAAGCTTATAGACATTTGCCGTAGAAGCTTAAAGCATGAGGGATATGGAGATGCCACTGGTGCAGGGCAGGAGTCGAGGTTGACATGAGCGGTATAGAAGCATGCAGAGAATGAAAATCCGAGCAGCCGGATTTTTTCACGTAGCCTGCCTGCCCCGTCGTTTGTTCACCGACGACGGCGTCGGCGGTGGAGGCGAGCGTGGCCGTGCCGGTGACGGAGCTGTGCCCCCCGTGTCGTCGTGCAGGGATGGTGTTTAACATCAACCTGGGCTTGTGCAACGTGCCCAACAAGGAGACCAAATCGGACAGGGACAAGGCCTACTCGCTGTTCATCGCCGACACGGTGCAGATCAACGAGGTGGGCGTGGCGCACGCCACGCGGCCCCCCGGCCCATGCTGCAGTTTCGTCGCAATCGCGTGGCGAGCGTCCTCGGCCTGACGGGGGTCTCGGTCGAACAGCGCGTCTTCGTTATGACGGGGGCGTGGGGATGGCATGTTTCGCGGTGGAACGGGCCCACCTGAAACGTTCGCTTGCTCCTATGGTGCTTGTGCGGCTTCCCTAGGTTGCTCATCCCCCGGTGTAAGATGGTTTGTCGCGTGTGTCGCCGTTTAATGCCGTTTGTCTCAACCTAACGCTTTGCTCCCTGCTCCTCCTCGCCTCCACTTGACGGCACGCAGGAGGGCCCGGCCACGGTGCTCACGCCCGTGAAGAAGAAGGTGAAGAATGTGGGCGTCTTCCTTAAGGTGAGGTTCTTCCGGCCGCCCACACGAGCGACCGAGTGACCGAGCGAACGCTCCCGCAGGTTTCCGGCCAACAACCTTGGCAGCCATGCCATCGACAGCGATTCATTTTTAAATCCTTTATATTAAGTTCACTTGCTTGCTTGCGCGCTTACGACCGTGCAAATCTTTCGGTCGTTTTTTAACCCACTTCCCGTGATCCAATCGAGCTGACATTTTGCACACAGACTCGTTGTGCGTGACAATTTTTTTTTTTAAATATTTAATTTAAAATACCAATGTGATAAAAATGAAACTCTTATTCAAGAAAAACAGAAATGAATAATAAAATAAAACCGATGCTATGCATATAAAGGATTTATAGTGAAAACTTTGTTGTTACGGGTTAATGTTTTGACTAATGCGCCCTCCTTTACGCCGGCGAGTCTCGGAGCAGTTACACGCGACAAATGACTTGCAACATATTCGAAAGGCCATCTCCACCCACAGTGGCAGCTGTCTCTTCGGCAATTGGCCAAATCGGACACTTTGCCTGCCAGTAGCTGGAGGGGCGTTGGGGGTGGGGGGCGCGATGATTGCTATGTGTAATCCCGATTGAGAAGATGACGGTGATGACGCCGCTGATGACGATGACTGTGACCGATGACGCTGCTGCTGATGATGACCCGAGCGTGTGACCATGTGTTTGTGGGTCACTCCAGAATGAGGACGAGGTGGATGACGACGATGATAAGAACGAGGCCAAGGACCTGCTGGGGCGAGGCGTGCGGACGGCAAATCTTCTGCAGGAGCGCACACGGGTACAGGCGTCATCGCCATCACACCTGTACACACACCACGCGGGTACAGGCGTCATCGCCATCACACCTGTACACACACCGCTCGGGTACAGGCGTCATCGCCATCACACCTGTACACACACCGCTCGGGCACAGGCGTCATCGCCATCACACCTGTACACACACCACGCGGGTACAGGCGTCATCGCCATCGCACCTGTACACAAACCACTCGGGTACAGGCGTCATCGCCATCACACCTGTACACACACCACTCGGGTACAGGCGTCATCGCCATCACACCTGTACACACACCACTCGGGTACAGGCGTCATCGCTATCGCACCTGTACACACACCACTCGGGTACAGGCGTCATCGCCATCGCACCTGTACACACACCACGCGGGTACAGGCGTCATCGCCATCACACCTGTACACACACCATGCGGGTACAGGCGTCATCGCCATCACACCTGTACACACGCCGCGTGGGTACAGGCGTCATCGCCATCACACCTGTACGCACACCATGCGGGTACAGGCGTCATCGCCATCGCACCTGTACACACACCACGCGGGTACAGGCGTCATCGCCATCACACCTGTACACACACCATGTGGGTACAGGCGTCATCGCCATCACACCTGTACACACACCACACGGGTACAGGCGTCATCGCCATCACACCTGTACACACACCATGCGGGTACAGGCGTCATCGCCATCACACCTGTACACACACCGCTCGGGTACAGGCGTCATCGCCATCACACCTGTACACACACCGCGTGGGTACAGGCGTCATCGCCATCGCACCTGTACACACACCATGCGGGTACAGGCGTCATCGCCATCACACCTGTACGCACACCGCGTGGGTACAGGCGTCATCGCCATCACACCTGTACACACACCACGCGGGTACAGGCGTCATCACCATCACACCTGTACACACACCGCGTGGGTACAGGCGTCATCACCATCACACCTGCACACACACCACACGGGTACAGGCGTCATCGCCATCACACCTGTACACACGCCACGCGGGTACAGGCGTCATCGCCATCACACCTGTACGCACACCACACGGGTACAGGCGTCATCGCCATCACACCTGTACGCACACCACACGGGTACAGGCGTCATCGCCATCACACCTGTACGCACACCACGCGGGTACAGGCGTCATCGCCATCACACCTGTACACACACCACGCGGGTACAGGCGTCATCGCCATCACACCTGTACACACACCACGCGGGTACAGGCGTCATCGCCATCGCACCTGTACACACACCACGCGGGTACAGGCGTCATCACCATCACACCTGTACACACACCATGCGGGTACAGGCGTCATCACCATCGCACCTGTACACACACCACTCGGGTACAGGCGTCATCGCCATCGCACCTGTACACACACCACGCGGGTACAGGCGTCATCGCCATCACACCTGTACACACACCATGCGGGTACAGGCGTCATCGCCATCACACCTGTACACACGCCGCGTGGGTACAGGCGTCATCGCCATCACACCTGTACGCACACCATGCGGGTACAGGCGTCATCGCCATCGCACCTGTACACACACCACGCGGGTACAGGCGTCATCGCCATCACACCTGTACACACACCATGTGGGTACAGGCGTCATCGCCATCACACCTGTACACACACCACACGGGTACAGGCGTCATCGCCATCACACCTGTACACACACCATGCGGGTACAGGCGTCATCGCCATCACACCTGTACACACACCGCTCGGGTACAGGCGTCATCGCCATCACACCTGTACACACACCGCGTGGGTACAGGCGTCATCGCCATCGCACCTGTACACACACCATGCGGGTACAGGCGTCATCGCCATCACACCTGTACGCACACCGCGTGGGTACAGGCGTCATCGCCATCACACCTGTACACACACCACGCGGGTACAGGCGTCATCACCATCACACCTGTACACACACCGCGTGGGTACAGGCGTCATCACCATCACACCTGCACACACACCACACGGGTACAGGCGTCATCGCCATCACACCTGTACACACGCCACGCGGGTACAGGCGTCATCGCCATCACACCTGTACGCACACCACACGGGTACAGGCGTCATCGCCATCACACCTGTACGCACACCACACGGGTACAGGCGTCATCGCCATCACACCTGTACACACACCACGCGGGTACAGGCGTCATCGCCATCACACCTGTACACACACCACACGGGTACAGGCGTCATCGCCATCACACCTGTACACACACCACGCGGGTACAGGCGTCATCGCCATCACACCTGTACACACACCACGCGGGTACAGGCGTCATCGCCATCACACCTGTACACACACCACGCGGGTACAGGCGTCATCGCCATCGCACCTGTACACACACCACGCGGGTACAGGCGTCATCACCATCACACCTGTACACACACCATGCGGGTACAGGCGTCATCACCATCACACCTGTACACACACCGCTCGGGTACAGGCGTCATCACCATCACACCTGTACACACACCATGCGGGTACAGGCGTCATCACCATCACACCTGTACACACACCGCTCGGGTACAGGCGTCATCACCATCACACCTGTACACACACCACACGGGTACAGGCGTCATCGCCATCACACCTGTACACACACCATGCGGGTACAGGCGTCATCACCATCACACCTGTACACTCACCACGCGGGTACAGGCGTCATCGCCATCACACCTGTACACACACCATGCGGGCACAGGCGTCATCGCCATCACACCTGTACGCACACCACACGGGTACAGGCGTCATCGCCATCACACCTGTACACACACCACGCGGGTACAGGCGTCATCACCATCACACCTGTACACACACCATGCGGGTACAGGCGTCATCGCCATCACACCTGTACACACACCATGCGGGCACAGGCGTCATCGCCATCACACCTGTACGCACACCACACGGGTACAGGCGTCATCGCCATCACACCTGTACACACACCACGCAGGTACAGGCGTCATCGCCATCACACCTGTACACACACCACGCAGGTACAGGCGTCATCGCCATCACACCTATACACACACCACGCAGGTACAGGCGTCATCGCCATCACACCTGTACACACACCACGCGGGTACAGGCGTCATCGCCATCACACCTGTACGCACACCATGCGGGTACAGGCGTCATCGCCATCACACCTGTACACACACCACGCAGGCACAGGCGTCATCGCCATCACACCTGTACGCACACCATGCGGGTACAGGCGTCATCGCCATCGCACCTGTACGCACACCATGCGGGTACAGGCGTCATCGCCATCGCACCTGTACACACACCAAGCAGGTACAGGCGTCATCGCCATCACACCTGTACACACACCACGCAGGTACAGGCGTCATCGCCATCACACCTGTACACACACCACGCGGGTACAGGCGTCATCGCCATCACACCTGTACACACACCATGCAGGTACAGGCGTCATCGCCATCACACCTGTACACACGCCATGCGGGTACAGGCGTCATCGCCATCACACCTGTACACACACCACGCGGGTACAGGCGTCATCGCCATCACACCTGTACACACACCATGCAGGTACAGGCGTCATCGCCATCACACCTGTACACACACCATGCAGGTACAGGCGTCATCGCCATCACACTTGTACGCACACCACCTGCACCTGTACACATCTCGCCTGGTGTACAGGAGGTTGTGGGTTCGATCCCGAACCTGATGACTGCTGTATATTTGGAGTCTGCGTCTCTCTCTCTCTCATCATCAAGGTGGCTAGGAGATGTTAACTACCTTTCCTGGTGTACAGGAGGTTGTGGGTTCGATCCCGACCCTGACGCCTGCTGCTGTATATTTGAAGTTTGCATGTCTCTCCCTCCACATTTAGAATTAACATCACGCGTTTCTAGCATTGGCTGCTCCACATTTCTGCACGATGATAAGCCACTTCGCTGCGCTATCGTTTGTGGCCAGGTTGCTTCTGAAAAAGAGCTACATAGCTCAGTGGGCCTTACCTGGGAAAATAAAAAATACTTTACAGTTTAGAATGTTGACGCTGTCTCTGATTAGTGTGCACGTGTGTGTGTCTTTGTGCACGTGTGTGTGTGCGCGCGCGCACGTGTGTGTGTACAGAATGAGATGACGGCTGAGGAGAAGCGGCGAGCCCACCAGAAGGAGCTGGCAGCGCAGGTCAACGAGGAGGCGAAACGCCGGCTCACGGAACAGAAGGGCGGCACGCACACTCAGAAGTGAGTACACACGCCCACTCAGAAGTGAGTACACACACTCAGAAGTGAGTACACGCGCACACACGCAGAAGTGAGTACACGCACGCAGAAGTCAATACGCACACTCAGAAGTGAGTTCACGCGAAAACGCAGAAGTCAGTACACACACACGCAGAAGTGAGTACACGCGCACACTCAGAAGTCAGTACACACACACACTCAGAAGTGAGTACACACGCACACTCAGAAGTGAGTACACACACACACGCAGAAGTGAGTACGCACGCACACTCAGAAGTGAGTACACACGCACACTCAGAAGTGAGTACACGTGCACACTCAGAAGTGAGTACACACGCACACTCAGAAGTGAGTACACGCGCACACTCAGAAGTCAGTACACACACACACGCAGAAGTGAGTACACGCGCACACTCAGAAGTGAGTACACGTGCACACTCAGAAGTTTGTACACACGCACACGCAGAAGTGAGTACACACGCACACTCAGAAGTGAGTACACACGCACACTCAGAAGTGAGTACACGCGCACACTCAGAAGTGAGTACACGTGCACACTCAGAAGTTTGTACACACGCACACGCAGAAGTGAGTACACACGCACACTCAGAAGTGAGTACACACGCACACTCAGAAGTGAGTACACGTGCACACTCAGAAGTGAGTACACACGCACACTCAGAAGTGAGTACACACGCACACGCAGAAGTCAGTACACACACACACGCAGAAGTGAGTACACACGCACACTCAGAAATGAGTACACACGCACACTCAGAAGTGAGTACACGCGCACACTCAGAAGTGAGTACACGTGCACACTCAGAAGTGAGTACACACGCACACTCAGAAGTGAGTACACACGCACACTCAGAAGTGAGTACACGCGCACACTCAGAAGTGAGTACGCACGCACACTCAGAAGTGAGTACACGCGCACAGAATGGTGAAAAGTGCCTGTAATTATTTTTTTTCATTGTGCCTGTATCTTTTCTCAAATTTGCTGATTGATGGATTGTTTATTCCCGGCTGTGCAATCGTTGTCACTCGCCAAATAATCTCTGCACAACTCAGGCAGAGCAGGACACCATCAAATTCGATCTTCCTTTATTGTCATCGCTTTAATGAACCGTAGAGCTCGTCGAGAGGAATAGATTGCCGTATCGTTCGCCTTCAACAGACTGAAAATGACGTCGCAACGCAGTTTATGCGAGATCCGGAGGCTTATGGCACCCCGGGGGCCCGCCATAAGGTTCGAATATCGATCTCAAACTAAACTATAAAGTAATCAATTTTTATTTTACCAGGTAAGGTCCACTGAGCTGTGTATAGCTTTTGTTCAGAAGCGACCTGTCAATCGCACATCATAGCTCAAAGTTGTGCTTCCAAATATATAGCAGGCGTCAGGATTGAACCTACGACCTCCTGCATACCAGGCGAGGTAGTTAACATCTTCTAGCCACTGTGATGATGATGATGAGAGACACGCAAACTCCAAATATACAGCAGGTGTCAGGATTGAACCTACGACCTCCTGCATACCAGGCGAGGTAGTTAACATCTCCTAGCCACCATGGTGATGATGATGATGAGAGACACGCAAACTCCAAATATACAAAAGGCGTCAGGATTGAGCCCACGACCTCCTGCATACCAGGCGAGGTAGTTAACATCTCCTAGCTACTGTGATGATGATGAGAGACACGCAAACTCCAAATATACAGCAGGCGTCAGGATTGAACCCACGACCTCCTGCATACCAGGCAAGGTAGTTAACATCTAGCCAGCGTGGCGACCTCTCTCTGAATGCCCCGCCGAGCCTGGTACGCACACTCCGCTTCCCGCAGGGCTCGCAAGTCGAACGTGTCGTACAAGAACGCGTCCCTGGTGCCCAAGGAGCCCGAGATCCGGGAAAACAAAATCTACATCGACAAGAAGTACGAGACGGTCATCCTGCCGGTGTTCGGCATCGCGACGCCCTTCCACATCTCTACCGTCAAGGTGCGCGGCTACGGGGCGCGGCAAGGTGGTGCAGTGGTAACACGTGTGCCTCGCGGCAATGACAGCCTGGCTTCGATCCCCGATTCGAAAGCACCAACACACACACACGCACGGCTGCCATGCTGTTAGCGTGCACTTGTTAAGGCCGGTATGGCACACGAGTGGGTGGGTGGTGAAAACACCACGCCCGGCTGCATTTGTCTCCCGAGTGCTGATGTTTACACACCACACTCGGTACTCCTTTAATTTCGAGCCGACCTATGGGGGGGGAGGCCCAGGACTGGTTCGGATATTCAGATATTTGCGACGGTTCTTGGCTGTGAGTGGGGGTTGCACTCGGGTTGCCAAGTTTGTTGGGCAGCACGCTAACCACTGCCTTACCGCTACCCCGTCCCCCCCACCCCCCACTGCTCACACGCACCCCTCTCGCCAACATTATTTACAAACGCAACTCGACAACACTGCTCACCCACACACTACCCACACAAACGCACATCGCCCGCCCCGCTTGCGCACACCGCGCGCCACCAACAGAACATCAGCACATCGGTGGAGGGCGACTACACCTACCTGAGGATCAACTTCTTCTGCCCGGGCAGCGCCCTGGGTCGCAACGAGGGCAGCGTCTTCCTGAACCCCGACGCCACCTTCCTCAAGGAGATGTGAGAGAGCGAGCGAGGGACTTGAGTGTGCGAACGACGGGCGCCTTACCCCTGCAGGGCTGCTACAGCTGCGTAGCATTCGCGCACCGCGTGTGGTGTGTTGACGTCGGGGTTATGCGTGTGGTTTGTTAGCCACGGGGATTCTGTTTGTGGTGTGTTGGCGTGCCGTCTGTTGTGTGTTAGCGTGTATGCATAGTACAACTTGCCCTTAATGCAATGTGTTGTTCGCTTGCATGCACAGAGCAACGCTTTTGTGTAACACGTCAACTTGCACGCATGGTGTATTGTGTGCTCTAATGTTTTAGTGTGTAATGCTTTGGCTTGTACACGCGGCATCACGCGGGCGTGTATGTGCGTTCCTGGGAGCGGTAGCGTAGCGGATAGCGTGCCGCGCTACGAACCCAGCGACCCGAGTTCGATTCCAGCTCACGGCCAACATCAGTGACGATTATCTGTATTGGTCCTAGGCCTCCCCTAGATCGACTCAGCCTCAAATGAGTACTTGGTGCGGTGTGTTAACATCGCCACCGGGGAGACAAAGGCGGCCGGGCGTGGTGCTGGCCACCCACCCCTTCGTGTGCCGTTCTGGCCTCCGTAGGTGCTCGCTAACAGCACTTGCCCCAACAGTCCAAGGCTACATGGGGGGTCTTTGTTCCTGGCAGCACGTATCGGGCGTCAAACCTGAAGAACCCCGGCGAGGTGGTGGTGCCCGCTATGAACCTGCAGAACGCCTTCCGCATCATCAAGGAGGTCCAGAAGCGCTACAAGACTCGCGAGGCCGAGGAGAAGGAGATGGAGGTAGGGCGTCGCATCGCGTTGTGCGTCGCGTTGCACATTGCGTCACAGCGCGTCGCTTAGTTTGCGTCGTCGTGTGCCTCGTGCGATCGTGACCCCCTGACCCCGTGCGCGCCCGTTGTGCGTGTTACGGCTGCCCCTGCCTTCGTGGTCACCAGGGCATAGTGAAGCAAGACACGCTGGTCATCAACCCCAACCGCAGCAACCCCAAGCTCAAGGACCTCTACATCCGGCCCAACATCGCGCAGAAACGCATGCAGGGATTCCTGGAGGCGCACGTCAACGGTGAGAGGAGGCGGGGTGGTGGGAGTTGGTGAGGGTATGGATGTTATCTCCCTCACCTGGTATGCAGGGGGTCGTGGGTCCGATCCCGACTCTGACGCCTGTATATTTGGAGTTTGCATGTCTCTCCCTCCCCATGGTCGCTTGGATTTTTCTCCGAGTCCTCTGGTTTTTCCCTCCACGGCGTGTGATACTTTGTTGGATGAGCACCTCCCGGACACTGCGCGGAACGTAGTTATTTTACCATACTTCGCCACGCTGGTCAGCGAGGGTTGGCGAACACGGGGAGCGCAAACGTGGGAGTATATAAGTACGGTTCAACAATGTCCTTTACTGCACTGCCTAGAAACACCGCGATTGTGCGTCACGGTCGCCCATTGCAAGCAATCATTCAGGTGCGGGCCATCCGAGATGCGATCAGGCACATTGTTGATGATTTGCTGAGTAGACAATCATTTGCAATTCAGCATTTTCGTGCTAATGGCCTGCGGGGACCCATGTGTATGTGAGTGAGCGTCGCAGCTAATGTTGGTGACCAATTTCTGAACCGGTCCTAGGCCTCCCCTAGGTTACCTCAGCCTTAAATGAGGGTTTTATTTGGTGTGTAAATCATCACCATTGGGGAGAGCCCAAAGGCGGTGCTAATCACACCACCAAACCCCCTCGTGTACCGTGCCGACGTTGAAAGGGGCTCGTTAACGGCACTTGCCCCAACAATGTGTTAAAGGACGTATGGGGGGGGGGGGGTGGGATCTGTGTGTGTGTGTGTGAGCAGGGTTCCGGTACACGTCTGTGCGCGGTGACAAGGTGGACATCCTCTACAACAACATCAAGCACGCGCTCTTCCAGCCGTGCGACGGCGAGATGATTATCGTGCTACACTTCCACCTCAAGGTGCTGACCCCCCCCCCCCGCACCCCCCACGACCCACTCAGGGCACCGAGGCCTCGGTCTCCCCCCCCCCCCCCCCCCCCCCATATCACGAGCGTTGCCACACTCGCCACACAACACTCACTGCCGCCTCCCTTGTCACACCATACCACGCGGCACCGATCTCTCGCTGTCCCCCATATCACGAGCGTTGCCACTTGGCATACTCGCCACACTACACTACCACTCACGGCACGCGTTACCACCGCATTTACTATTCACCGCCCTCACAACCACCTCCTCTACACTCGCCACCTTCACCACCTCTACACTCGCTACCACTTCCTTCACTGCATCACGCGCTTTCAAATGCGATTCTCCAGCCATCTGAAACGCTCTGCCTTCCGATATTAGGAAGCCACTGGAGCTATGGACTTTGAAATCATGCAGATTAAAAATTGATTTATTCCGTATTTAATTTCTTATCCTTTCCCCGCAACTCCGATTAACACGGTTGGCTTTGCATGGTGCGAAAGAAGTTCTACACATACATACTTTCCACCGTCATTACCACCTCACCCCACCCCACCCAACGTAGCGGGTAGTCATGATCGTCTTCGCGTTATTGTCGCGCGTTGCTCGAGTCTACCGTCACCCCTCGTGTTTGCGCAGAACGCCATCATGTTCGGCAAGAAGCGGCACACGGATGTGCAGTTCTACACGGAGGTGGGAGAGGTCACCACGGATTTGGGCAAGCACCACCACATGCACGACCGCGACGACCTCTACGCCGAGCAGGTGAGACCGTCACACGCTCTCCTCCTCCTCCTCCTCGCCTTGCGCTCTGACGGCCGCCAGGGTGGAGCTTGCTGGCTCCCTCGCCCCCTCTCCGTCGCGCTTGTGCTAACGCGGGCGCCGCGGCGGTGTGTCCGCCGCTCAGATGGAGCGCGAGCTGCGCCACAAGCTCAAGACGGCGTTCAAGAGCTTCATCGAGAAGGTCGAGAACATCACCAAAGAGAGCCTGGAATTTGAGGTGCCCTTCCGGGAACTCGGGTCAGTGGATGCACACCCCCTCCCATCACCTGGTCGCTGTGGTGTCTGTATGGTAGCTGTGGCTTTGTGGTAGCTATGCAAGTGAGTGTAGGTAGCTGTGTGTGTGTTGTTGGTGGCGGTAGCCGTGAGCGTGTGTTGTTGTTGGTATCCGCAACGGAGGATTGTGTGCCCTGTCCACGTGCAGGTTCCAAGGCGCCCCCTACCGCAGCACCACCCTGCTGCAGCCTACGAGCAGCTCCCTGGTGAACGTCACCGAATGGGTAAGCCCCTGCACCGCATGCGTCCGCACTGCACCGCACCCGTCGTTCCGTACCCTCGGATCGCGCCGGTCGGCTACGTACGGTGCGAAAGATGTTCAGCATACATGCACACGTGTACCGTGCTGCGCACGTATCATTGACCCTGTTCCCCGTTCCGCGACTTCTGCAAGTTGCAGGGTGGGTGTCCCGTTCACTGCAGGGCGGGTGGTCCCGTTCTCCGTTGAATCTCGAAACGCGGGAGTGGTTTGCGTTAATGTTATTTAGCGAGGCGTAGCGCCACTGTTTTTAAAGACGTTGTTTCTCGCGATGCGGAACGACTGCCGCAGTCTACGATAGCTGGTGCCAAACTGTGCCACACGCCCCTCCCGCACGACTTTTTAAATTCCGATTCCGGAAGAAAAACTGATGACGTACACGTATGTCTTAGGAACCGGTTAGAGTTTGTGTTTAACGCGCTGATTATTGCTTTGCAAATCCTAGTAGCTTGATCGATCGTTCTAATTATCCGTGTGTTTTTTGGCTGTTGCTGAAGCTTCTGTTTATCTGACGGACCTTGTTGTACTCCCTCTCTCCCTCCCTCTCGCCTGCTTGGCGGTGGCGGCGCTCAGCCCCCGTTTGTGGTGACGTTGGACGAGCTGGAGCTCGTGCACTTTGAGCGCGTGCAGTTCCACCTCAAGAACTTCGACATGGTCATCGTGTACAAGGACTACAGCCACAAGGTCACCATGGTCAACGCCATCCCCACCAACTCGCTCGACCCCATCAAGGAGTGGCTCAAGTGCGTAAAGCCGTTGGCCAGCTCGCCCAACAGCGGTCTGTTAACGGCGATACGGAGAAAGTGGTGGTAGGGGGTGTGGGGGGGTAACGATTTTGTTTGTGTGGCAGTGGCCGGCACGTGAAGGTTTATTTTTTGACCGGTGTGGGGGGGGGGGCGGTTGTGTTGCCCGCGTGCGTGTCCCGACAGTTCGTGCGACATCAAGTACACGGAGGGGGTGCAGTCGCTCAACTGGACCAAGATCATGAAGACCATCACGGATGACCCTGAGGGATTCTTTGATCAGGGCGGCTGGTCCTTCCTGGACCCCGAGAGCGACGTGAGTGGTCGTGTCAGCCGCACACTGTGGGGTGGGTGGTGGGGATTGGGGGCATGCCCCTCGCTCGCCCCCCACCCCACAACCCCTCCCCTTCCTTCTAGATTTGAAGCTTTCGTGACTGCAAGGATTCATACTCTTAGTTCTTTCGGTAAAGTCACGTAGGTAAAAAATTAAATAAAAATTAATAAAAATAAAACAATAAAAAATAAAAATCACGACGTTTCGGAGGCAACACAAGTGTCCGTCATCAGGTGGGACCGTCACAGCCCCTTCCATCTACCAACCCTCTTTCTCTCTCCTGGTGTCATAACCCTTTAGCTGTTTAAGCTGTTTATTCATTTCAAGACGTTGGCCAGGTGGTGCAGTGGTCAGAGCGTGCGATTTTTCACGTGAGTTTGTGTTCCGCTTTGTGCGTGATGTTGACGTGTAAAGGGGGTTTTCCTTTTGCAGTACGCTGAGATGGTCCCGTGGTTATGTGCTTTGCAGATCCTAAGTAGCTTGATCGTTTGATATAATGATCCATCTGCGTTTTTGGTTGCTGCTGAAGCTTCTGTCTTCACATTGAGCCACTCTGTAGGATGTTGGTGCGGTTGTGACCCCCCCCCCCCCCCGGTTGTGTTGGCGTGGAGTTTGTATCGGAGCCGTGGTCGATATGTGAACCGCAAAAGATTTGTTTGCGGATCTCGGGAAAAATTGTAAGGAACACGTGAGCCCAAGGCTATGTTCGTTCCAGCTGATGGCAAAAATAAAAATCCCCAACCTAATAATTCGTACTTAAAAAATTATATCTAGATGGCACGTTTACTTGGTATTGTCTATCCAGGTAGTTGTTGGTCAGTGCTGTGTTTAACACGTAGGCTTTTCGTGACCAATATTATTCATAATCAACGTTTTTGGGTTTAGATCGCGTTATTTATAAATGTGTCGTAACCCTCCACCACCCGACACGGCCAATCAGCAAAAAAGTGTCACGTTGACAAAAGAGAAATAGTTCAATTCTGGCGAATTGCCCGATGATGCTGGATGCAATTACGAGCGAAACGTCGTACTATTCAAAAATTGTAAATGTTGTGGTTTCACGCTTCAACACACCGGTGAGCTAAAGCAGTGAACTAATTGTCTTTTTTCAACGTGACACTTTTTTACTGATTGGCCGTGTCGGGTTACGACACATTTATAAAACAGGTCCCTGCGGGGTGGGCTGGTAGGAACGAATAACCAAAGAATATAAACATAATGTATGATTACACTTGTTTAGCCAGGAAAGCCTGACTGAGTGTAAAGGTTTTTGTAGGGTCCTGCCAAGTGTTTGCAGTAGGGGGCGATGTTGCTACACCTAATCGGACATCGGGCGGACGGACGATATAATCTATTGTAGGCTGGTTCACTTCGTTCCTACCAGTATAACGCGATCTAAACCCAAAAACGTTGATCGTTGCTGTGTTGATGAATCCACTCTGCCGGAGCCCGTTGAGTTCCTGCAGAGTGGACCGCAGTGATGGTGGATTGGCTAGCGCTGTTCTAACGCGAGGAGGGCGGAAACATCTGCAGGGCAGCGGCGGTGGCTCGGACCAGGATTCTGACGAGGCGGAGGACGAGGACTTCAACCCCTCCGAGAACGAAGATGACGAGGAAGAGGAGGTGGACGACAGTGACGAAGACTACTCGTCGGAGATCGAGGAATCTGGTCAGATGCTGCTGCGCATTCCCCTCCCCCGACTCTCCCCCCCAGCCCCCCGTCCACGCCCCCCATCCCTCTGCGCACGGCAGTGCCAAGCTCGGCCCTTGTTAACGCAAGCGCCCGGCCGCGGTTTATTTGAGCGAATGCTTTTACACGTGACTTTGACACAGTTGGAGCAGCACCGGATCCACGAGGGAAATAACGAATTGACTGAATGCATGTGGACGTCGATGTTACGCGCGAGTGGACGTCAGCCCACGCAGCCACACCTCCGATTGGCACGGTTGGCTACGTACTGTGCGAAAGAAGTTCTACATAATGATAATTGTTTTTTTACCCTTCTATCTGGCAACAAAACTGACACCTTGTTTACGAGGAGTCGTGTTTGCATAGACCACAATACCTGCAGTCATAATGCAAACAAAAACATAACTCTGATAATGTATGCACTGTCTACATACCTACATGGCAACAAGTCCGCCCAGGCTTGCCCTGACGGACTTCACAGGCGGAGACGATGTGCGTCTCGTTCTCCCAGTTACACCTGCTGGCCGCTGTGAGCGGTTTGCGCTAACGCCGTTACCCCATCCGGCTGGTTTCTTGGCTCAGGCTCGGAGTTCTCGATTGGCAGCGAGGAGGAGAGCGGCAAGGACTGGGATGAGCTGGAGGAGGAGGCGCGGCGAGGTGAGTGGTGGTGGTAACGCACGTGTGCGCGTGTGACCTTGTGGTCTCGTGTTCTCTCGTTTCCTCATGTCTCGGTGTGCTCGGGGGACACGTGTCCGTGTTCTCACATTCCCTTCTCCTGTCTCCCTGTGTCCCGTTGTCTCCGTGTCCTCATGTGTCTACGTCCCTCTGTTTCTTGTCTCTCCATATCCCCATTTCCCCACTGTCCCCCGTGTTCTCGTTGCTATGTCTTTAAGTCCCAGGGTTTGGCGCCCGTGTCCTCCTCTGTCCCCATATCGGTGTGTCCTCCTGTTCCTGTTTCCTGCCTCTGTGTGCCCTGTGCTTCCCGTGTCTCTGTGTATTCCCTTGTGCCCGTGGTTCTGTCCCTTTGCCAATGGGCGAGTGACCCTGTGACCCCCCCTCGCCCTGCTGCGCCGACGCGTGTCTCCGCAGCCGACAAGCAGATCCTGGAGAAGGAGGAGGAGGACCAGCGGACGGCACCAGTTTCTCGCAAGCGCAAGAGCTCCGGCGGCCGCGACTCGAGGAGCAAGAACAAGCGGCGCCGCAAGTGAGACGGGGACAATAGCCCTCCCGCCGGCTCCAAGAGCCAGCTCGCCAATTGCAGCCATCCACATCTACCTACTACCCCTTGCCTCGCCCAGTTTCCACGAATATCACAGCCACGGAATGGCGGCAATGGCGGCGACGCGGAAATGAACACGTGGAGCGCTTGGGCCCCCGTGCCCAGCCGCATCGTGTCGCGGCCCAAGGGGGTGCCAGCCTCAACACCAGCTCACCACGCTCCTCCCCAGCACGGCGCCATCAGGCGACTCCACGCGACTCGTTCCCGCAGGACAACGTGATCGGGCCCGACCGCTCGTGCCAGCCTCTAGCATGGAACCGGTTCCTAGCGGGGCTCGCTGTGGGCAGTGGGTTCCTTGATGGAGGGCAGCAGAAGCACTGCCCGTGGGCCCCCCCCCCCCCCCCTTTGGTCACCGTGATGGACGCCCCTCCCAAGAGCATCGTGCCCGGCATAGTCCCCCCCTCCGCCCCACCTCACCACCAGTCCGTGCGTTAGGTCAGCAGTGCTGGCTTGCGCAATCTCTCCCAGGGTCGACCCAGGAGCTGTGACCTCTGCACCGTTGCAGAGTCTCAGAGTTGAGCACCGCGCAGCAGTTGCTGGTGAATTGGCTGTGCCGCTGAGGTCAGCCCACGCGAGCTCTCCTTTTCAAGAAGATCGGAGCCAGGAGCGTCTTTGGCAATTGCCAGGCCAGAGAGCGTTTGGCAGGGTGATGGCCGATGCCGAGGTTGAGAGCGTGACGGTGGGGAGAGTTTCCCTTGTGCCCTCCACTTCACGCTCTTCGACTGCTTTGTAGGTTGTTGCGGTTTGTTTTTTACTAAAGAATTGGCGCCCATGCTGGTGTTTAGTGGAGGCTCTCTCTCCTTCACGATGTCACTGCGGACGTGACCCAGAGTTTTGAGTCGAACGTTAAATAAACCCCTCCACTTTGACTCGTTTTGCGCGCGCGTGTGTAGGCTTTGCCATAGTTGGTCAGTCGCAGTAGTTGCCGGCGTTTGTTGATAAGTTCCTTGTTGGTCATTCTGTCCGGTCGCCTGAATCCATGTGTGTGGGGGGGGAAGGGGGTGGGGTAGATGGAGGGAATGGGGAAGGGGTCCACCAGGGGTCGGGTTCTCACCGGAACGTGGCGGTGGGGGTTCTTGTAGTTCAGAAAGCAATCTTGGCAGCCCGTGGCAATTCCACTAAATCCTTAGCCCCAACAGCTTCAATCCTGCTGCTTTGTCCACCGCCGTCACTGTTGATATGGCGGTCGTCGCTGTCGGTCGCAAGTTGACAAACGGAGGTTAAGTGTTGGCGGAAACACTTAAGGCGTGGGTCGAAGGAGCCGTGGCCGAAGGGGCCGTGGGCCAAATGCCCCGCGGGGGGTTGGGGGGGGCCGACTCAGAGGTCAGTCACGGCGCTGCCGGGCCACGTTTGACCCCGGTGGTTGTGGGAACCCCCCCGACCAATCTCAGGTTGTTTGTGTGCCACGTGGTCCCCCTCCTCCATGGTTGTCTGGGCCATCGCCTTCCTCCATTCCTATCGATTTTTTAAGTCGGGGAGGTCGTGAGATGCCACCTTTCTCTCTTTTTTACGCATTGAATCGTGGTTCATGTCGTGCTGCAGTGTATTGTAGTTATTGTGGGGGAAATAAAGCTTCGTCGTTTGTTTTTGCTGTCGGGTGTCTGTGTATGTGGGGAGCTGAGGGTGTAGTGGTTGGCGCACTGCGCTATGAACCCGACGGCCCGAGTGATTCCCGCTCACGGCCAACACCAGTGACGATTATTTGAACCGATCCTGGGCCTCCCCTAGGTCGACTCAATCTCATTAGTGTACCTGGTGCGATGTGTATCAGCACTGGGGAGCCAAGGGTGTGGTGCTGGGCACCCACCCCCCCTCGTATGCCGTGCCAGCCTTCTGCCTTCATAGGTGCTGCTCGCTAACAGCACTTGCCCCTGTCTGTTGAGAATATTTGTGTATGGGGAGCATTGATTGCGGTGGTTTGTGCTGTGAAGAAACCTGGTTACCCAAGTTCTCCGGGCCAACATCATTGGCGAGTGAAACAAGAGTGTGTTCTGGGCCTCCCCTAGGTCGATTCGGCCTTAAATTCGTACTGGGTGTCGATGTCGGCAAGGGGAGATGGACAGCTGACCACACAGTATCCTTGCGTGCTGTGGCAGGCCTTAATAACGTCACTTGTATTAAACGGTCTGCTCAGAATATAAACTGTAGCCTGTGTGAGCACACCCGTAATTACACTAACTCAATTTTTGTTCCTGGGTAGTGTTATTTCGTAATTGCTTATGCCTAAAAAGTATAGAAAGTGGCTATTATTACCCACACACTTTACTTTTGTGACCAGGACGGTGATATTTAAAAATTTACCTATTTTCAGTGGGAAAACGGGAGAATTTGTGTCTTTTTGTTCACAAAGTCAGAAAAAAACATGAATCAAAATTAACATGTATTTATACTAAAGTAATACAAAAATGACTACAAAAGATTTAGAAGTGAATAGTTTTTTGAGATTTACGATTATACTGTAAATCACTCACGAATCAGCCCCCAAATGTAGTCTCCCTTCATGTTCTCGTTTTACTGTCCTTGGTAGCTGAATTCAAAGTCCAGTCTATCCTGGTTGAAGCGCTCGCCTGCTGCTCCGAGTACGCTCCCATGTTCTCCTTGAATTTATCAAGATGAGTATCAAGGATATGGACTTTGAGGGACATCCTACAGCCCATTGTGCCGTAGTTCTTCACCTGTCTCAACCAGCTCCACAGTTTTCGACGTTGTGATTGCCCAGGAAGCCACGAATCACTGCGACAAAGCTGTTCCAAGCAGCATTATCCTTACTAGTGAGCTAATTCTGTCTAGATCTTACGTTTTCGTGACTGCAATGATCCATCCTCGTTAGTTCTTTGGGTAAAGTCACGTAGGTATAAAATAAAATAAATTAAAAATAAAACAAGAAAAATACTCTTTTTTCGGTAAAGTCCCCTTTTAAAAAAAATAAACTAAATAAAAAATGAAAACAACTAAATTAAATCATGACGTTTCGGGCGCAACACAAACGTCCGTCTCCAGGTGCGGACAACGCAGCGAAAGCACAACCGCTTCAGTGTGTCGGAAGCGACACAAGCTTCCGTCATGGCTGTCCCACCTGATGATGGAAGCTTGTGTTGCTTCCGAAACGTGATTTTATTTACGTTATACCTACGTGACTTTGCCGAAAGAACTAAAGAGTATACAGCTAATTCTGCTCTTCGGCAAGTCCACTCAGCTCCACATCCTCCTGCACCGCATCAGCTCCATCTCTTCCCCAGCCCGTGCCACGCCCGTTTAAGCCCCCTCTGTCTGGCCGGCCATGCGGTTATGTGGCGCAACGGTGGCGAGATGTTATCTTTCTCTCCTGGTATACAGGAGGGGGTGGTGGGTTAGAACTCTTGACGCCTGCTGTATACGTTATAGCAAAAACGTGGTCTGCACCTGCTGCATCGAGATGGGATAGTGTGTTTCCCCCCTCCCACGCGTGGATTTCCTCACATAGAGACACTCATTCTTTGGCTGACACCTAATGTACTGGGTGGCCCAAAAGTCAGGACACACAGGGTTATTCTATTTATTTTAAACAAATGTTCAAACGGACTTCCATGAACAATAATGCACGCACGAAAATTTTCTGTTGAAATTAGTGTAGGATTTTTTTTTTAAGATTACGGGTGTAACCTTTGAACATCCATCAATACGACTTTGTCGTTTCAATACATTCCGAGCTCTTGGTCGCGTTTTGTTAAACGGTGGATTTGATACAATGTGAACTTAAAGAATATACGATCAACATGTTTTAATGCCTGGGGCAGCGAGTTCGTTCAACAATCTTTCTCTCTTCCCCGCGTTTTATAAACCGGTTTAGTTTGTGGTGACGACTTGTTGCCTCAATGAAATATAAAAAAATTTAAATGCCAGAGTGGTCAAGACTGAGACGATAGATGGAGTCCTATAACAGGTCGCAAACGGGTTTTGATTCCTTACCCGTACCCGGCCGCACCAGGGTCGCAAACGGGTACCCGTACCCGGCCGTACCCTACCCGTACCCGGCCGGGTACGGGTATCGGGTACCTGATTGCGACCTCTGGGATGAAGCCATGTTGCAGGCGCGGGTGGGTTGATTCTAGGAACTTGAATTGTGAGAAGAGACAAGACGTTGGGAAATGAGTGACAAACGGTGACTCACCAGTGACTCACGGCCTACCCGTACCCGGCCGCACCAGGGTCGCAAACGGGTACCAGTACCCGGCTGGGTACGGGTAGCCGGGTATCGGGTACGGGTATCACTATGAGATCTCTTTTACCAGTGCCAAAATATAGTAGGTTGCCACTGGTAAAAGAGATCTCATAGTGTAAATGCTTACCCCGAGCTCTCAATACTCTGATATTGCACTGTGTTTGAGTTGTACGCCTCCTGGTATCATCTGGTCCAACACCAATTGGGACTAGGCTCTAAAGAAAGCCGTCTCGGGTGTGGACCAATCAACTTCAAGGACAGTGCATATCATTATCAGAGTTGCTTCTTTTTGTTTGCTTTTTTGACTACTTGTGTTGTGGTTATTGCAAACATGATGCCTTGAATAAAGGTGTCAGTTTTGTACCAGTTTAAAAGGGTAAAAACCTACTACTACGACGGAATCATCGCGCGCCACGACGGCGAGCGTCGTGCCGACTGGTCATCCAGCAGTGGACAAAACAGTTGCAACGGCCATAGAGCACCAAGGAGCCAGCCGCCAGCGCACGAGTGCACGAGCAGCACCAAGCCCTGGGCGCCATCAAGCGCCAAGCGACAGAGCCTCTTCAAGGACCGCATCGTGCCGACGCCACTCATCTAGCAGTGGAGAGAGGGAGCCAAAGGCTGCAGACACGCCCGCGCGAGCAAGCAGGGAGTGAACCCGCTGTGTGTAAGCCCCTCCACCCCCCCGCAAGCTCACCACACAACTCCCGGCTCTAAAAATAATCATAATTATCTTCTTGGTTCTTTCGGTAAAGTCACGTAGAAGGGAAATAATACAATAATAAAAATAAAATAATAAAATAAATCTCACGACGTTTCGGCCACAACGCAAGCAGCCGTCTTCAGGTGAAGAACAGGTCTGTCGGAAAGACAGCGTCTGACAGACCTGTTCTTCACCTGAGGACGGCTGCTTGCGTTGTGGCCGAAACGTCGTGAGAATTATTTAGTTATATTTTTATTATTTTATTATTTCCCTTCTACGTGACTTTACCGGAATAACCAAGAAGATGAATCCCTGCAGTCACGAAAGCTTTAAATCGAAATTTAATATGAATTAATTCACCAAGGGGACAACGCGCACACAACACGCACATCGAATAAGACTTAAAAAAAGTTATCTTTGTGTTTCGAAAAGGGTTGCCAATTCAAGGTGGTGCGTTCAATATCAACTGATCGTGCAAAGCAGTTGCTGCCGTCGAGTTACATGAATAAGAAGTGTTTCAGTCATTTATTTTCGTTAATTGCATAATCTTGCCGATGAATCTATTGACGTATACTTTTGCCCTCGGGATATAATTTGCTTATTGCCTTTCGTATGAATATCATAGTAGAGTGTCATATGTTTATTTAGAATTAAAATTGCTTAACATAGAAGTGTTTGAGTGTTTCTTTCCAAGTCCATGCAAAACTCTTATTTATAAGAACTATATCCTGCGTTGAGATATGAATTTGGAGACCTAACATAACATAAACACTAAGATAATCAATACATGTTTAATCCAAGATAATTGTTTTATCCCGATTGATACAACTCTGGATAACGAAGCTAAGCCTAATTATCATAACTGCCAACATTAACATTGTAAGCACTCGCATAAATTAATACGATTATCTCCGTGATGATCATAATTCATGCATATAATTACATACATTAGCATAATTTCCGTGATTTACGCATTTTTAATTTTTTTTTGATCAAAATTTAATAATCCGACATATACAACACCTCTTAGCCCTCTCTCCACTCTGAAGGACCAGTGCTCGGAACATCATCAGCCGACTGTAGATTCGCCTGCTGCGATGGCTGCCGTTTGTGACAAATGTGAGACTTTTGGAGCTGTGACAGTCGGCCACTGCCAAGGGAAGCCCCCGTTCCTTAAATCTCGCGATGCCGAAAGTCACCCTTCCCTGGTGAAGGTCTTACTCGCCAAAAACAAATAAGGCTATGTTGTTGCCGTGCAACATTCATGCCTCCGGCCAACCCCCTTGTATGTGTTCAGGATTAAAGTCTTCTGGACTGCCAAATCTGTGGATCTTAGCACGGGGATTTATACGGCTCTTGGAAGCATACAGGAACGCTGCTACTTGCGCACATTCGACTTAACGAGAGATACATCTGCAGAACGTGAAGAACCAGTGGCATCTACATCTGCAGAACGTGAAGAACCAGTGGCATCTTCATCTGCAGAACGTGAAGAACCAGTGGCATCTACATCTGCAGAACGTGAAGAACCAGTGACATCTACATCTGCAGAACGTGAAGAACCAGTGGCATCTTCATCTGCAGAACGTGAAGAACCAGTGGCATCTACATCTGCAGAACGTGAAGAACCAGTGGCATCTTCATCTGCAGAACGTGAAGAACCAGTGGAATCTACATCTACAGAATATGAAGAACCAGTGACATCTACATCTGCAGAACGTGAAGAACCAGTGGCATCTACATCTGCAGAACGTGAAGAACCAGTGGCATCTACATCTGCAGAACGTGAAGAACCAGTGGCATCTACATCTACAGAATATGAAGAACCAGTGACATCTACATCTGCAGAACGTGAAGAACCAGTGGCATCTACATCTGCAGAACGTGAAGAACCAGTGGCATCTACATCTGCAGAACGTGAAGAACCAGTGGCATCTACATCTGCAGAATGATGAACCAGTGGCATCTACATCTGCAGAATGATGAACCAGTGGCATCTACAGGAGATTGTGCAACTTTTTAATCCATTCCTCGTGTTTAGTGTACACGCCGTACATGATTGCAATCGACACGAGTTAAGTTGAACTTACCAACAAATCGACTTACGAACAGACCTCTAACTCGTCCCTGTATTTGGTTTGCTATCACCGGTGTCTGATCCCAGGCATCGCAGTGGGTACACTGTGGACAGTGGCTGGCGTTCCAAGGGCAAGAGGCTCTCTGTCATTCTTGAACCTAATTTATCTGCCCAGAGACGATGATGGTTTCACATCGCACTTCCAGTGTGCTTGGGTCTTGCCTCGGAATTCCAAGTTCCCTCCACAAGTTACCAACATGCTCAAGAAACGTCAGGTTAAATATGCCACGCAGAATTGAACGAAAGAAAGCCAAGTGGTGGGGTTTCGTGATGTTGATTTAGAAGAAATATACATTTGTGTTTTATTAAGTCAATTCTGCTTAAGAGGGATTAAACATAATTTTATAAAGAGAAATGTACATTTGAATCTCAAACACTGCTTGACATTGTGGCGGACAGGCCTGTTCAGAGATGCATCACCGGGCCACTGAGTTTGGGAGACACAGATGCAGCTTCTTGGTTCTTTCGGTAAAGTCACGTAGAAGGGAAATAATAAAATAAAACATAAAATAATTCTCACGACGTTTCGGCCACAACGCAAGCAGCCGTCCTCGAAACGTCGTGAGAATTATTTTATTATGTTTTATTTTTATTATTTTATTATTTCCCTTCTACGTGACTTTACCGAAAGAACCAAGAAGATGAATCCCTGCCGTCACGAAAGCTTTACATCGAGACACAGATGCAGTTCACTCTTTACCGAGGGCTCATCGGTGAGCCGAAGTGAGCTGCAGACTGCCACAGAATATGCAAAATGTACAGCCGTGTTGTCAACCTACCACTGAACCACTGCTCTCCTGATGCCTGCGCGAGGTTGTGCACATTTACACTTTGCGTACCGTTGAAGTAAATTGCGAGCAGCTGGACATCTGCGAAAACGAGCTTCATAGCTCATCGGATTCCTCCAGTACAAATAAATATTCCGAGTGTGATGATTGGGGAGTGAACAAGACGGCACAAAAAGCAAACAACGCAAAGTTGACGGCAACCCACGAAACCTAAAAACCAGCGCCTTTGTTGAAGTGAACAATCGCGCGAGCACGCTTCACCGCCCTGGTCACCGACAGTTGCTGCTGATGGTGGTGGTGGGGAAAGCGCAGAGTTGGGGACGTGGCGGAACAGGTCAAGGGATGTCTGCACTGCCCCGTGTAACCCCCGCAACAATCCGTTGTCAACTCCGTGGTCTGTGGAAGAAGACAGCCATTCAGACTTGCCTTCCTTTTCATTGATGACATCTTTATTTACCGATTACCTTTAGGCTATCCATTGTGCTCGGTTGCCAAGTTACTTTGCTCGGAGTCAGCCGCTGAGGTCGTGACGGGTTTCCATTTCATTTCTCTGGCTCCATCGCCCCCTGTACCGTTCCCGTTCTGCTGCAATGTGCGACGACGATGCCCATTTTATCGACGGCGTGGTGGCACGTAAAATTAGAGGGTTGAATATACTCTTGGTTCTTTCGGTAAAGTCACGTAGGTAAAGAAAATAAAATAAATAAAATAAATCACAACATTTCAGGCGCAACACAAGCGTCCGTCATCAGGTGGTGACAACCACAGCAAGAAACAACTGCTGAAGTAATTAATCCCTTGTCACAATCAGCTCTTCTGCCGGCTTCAGCAATTGTTTCTTGCTGTGGTTGTCACCACCTGATGACGGACGCTTGTGTTGCACCCGAAACGTCGTGAGTTAATTAATTACATTTTTACATTTGTATTTTCTTCACCTACGTGACTTTACCGAAAGAACCAAGGGTATGGATCCTTGCAGTCACGAAAACTTCAAATCTAGAGGGTTGAATGAACGCGGGCCCGCGAGCCCTTGCGACAAACCGCTGTTTGTGCCGCGTCGGTCACCATCACCCAAGCAAAAACCCCGGGGGCTCAACTCCCGCTTGGGACCGAGCCGTGACGAGGTTGGGCGCTGGGGACACGTAGGGAGGCCCACGAAGCGACTGCGCCCTGCCGGGTCTGGGTGCGCTCCCACGCATGCCCCGTGGCTGTTCTCCGGACACTTTCCCAATTTCCTTGCACGTGCCGTGAGAACGCTCTCAAATGAACGCGCTGGTCAAACACCCCCCCCCCCCTCGCAGTTGGTAGCCGTCTGGGAAGGGAAAACAATAATCGCGACGCTCAGGCGAAGTTTTCCTTGGCGAAACAAATTCAATTTAGTGACCGCTCAAGACGCACGCGCACGTCACGGCGCGTGACGCCCTTCGCACGGCGAGCCCCAAGCTTCAGCGGCAACGTCGAGCGACGTTGGAGGGGAAATCTTTCCCGAGGGCCAAATAGGATTTACGCGTTGACACACGCAGCCTGGCGCTATCCAATAACGCAACGTGCACGTCAACCGGGCGTAAAGGAGACAGAGACAGGCAGTGACCGAGCGTGATGTGGCCAGGTCAAAGATTCATCTTCTTGGTTCTTTCGGTAAAGTCACGTAGAATGGAAATAATAAAATAATAAAAATAAAACATAATAAAATAATTTTCACGACGTTTCGGCCACAACGCAAGCAGCCGTCCTCAGGTGAAGAACAGGTCTGTCGATAAGACAGAGTCTGTTTAATTTTTATTATTGTATTATTTCCATTCTACATGACTTTACCGAAAGAACCAAGAAGATGAATCCCTGCAGTCACGAAAGCTTTAAATATAAAGTATGTTTTATTTTTTAAATTTTATTATTTCCATTCTACGTGACTTTACCGAAAGAACCAAGAAGATGAATCCCTGCAGTCACGAAAGCTTTAAATCGACAGGTCAAAAGATATTTTCCCCTCGAGTACCCCATTTATTAGTGCGGCTAAACTGCTTGCAGCGACGGATCACTATCGTCCCTGCGGGCTGTACATGACCACGAGTCTCGTGAAATTAAGTTGTGGGTCACATCAGGCCCGTGGGCCAATGGTTCCTCAGCCCTGAGCTAGAACAACAGCTGGTGGGCAGAGAGACGAGGGAGGGGGGGTCGCCGTGTGGGGGGCCGCTGTTGGTTTGTTTCATGGTCCACCGAGCGAGGGTCGGTGTGGGTCGCGACGAAGGCTGACGGAGGGATGCAGGCCGGCGATTTGAAGGGAGACGTGAAGACGGGGGGGGGGGGGCTCTGGCAGGCGACGTCAAGGCCCCCCTCCCCGCCATCCCCGGAGAGGTTCAGAGGCGCAGCGTGAGCGAAGTCTGCGCCATCGCGTTGTAGATGAACGTGTCGTTGAACGGCACGAACTGGTGCGTGATCACTTTGATGGCCTCCTGCGCGGCCGTTCCTGCGAAGGTGGGGGGGCAGGGGTGGGGGACGAGCGAGACGGTCGCTTTGGTTGCTCCGCGCACCGGACTACGCATACATTTCGATGTAAAGCTTTCGTGACTGCAGGGATTCATCTTCTTGGTTCTTTCGGTAAAGTCACGTAGAATGGAAATAATAAAGTAAAACATAATAAAATAATTCTCACGACGTTTTGGCCACAACGCAAGCAGGTGAAGACCAGGTCTGTCGGGGAGACGCTGAAAGAACCAAGAAGAAGGACTACGCAGTTGAGGACTCGGCAGTTTTCCACCGCGCAGCCGACCCGTGCCGCGACCGCGTCTAGCCGTGCCCGGCGCGGGTCCGGAGTCGCCAGTGTTTACTCTACATTCTGCTAAAATCTGAAAATGATTAACCCTGACCCCTAACCTTTAGATTTCAGTCGGGTATGTTCTGGTAAGAGAACTGAGAAGCATTTTTGCATCCGGCACGGCACATCCATTACACTGGTCAACACACTTTTTCTGGCATAAGCTATTCCAAATCTGGCATCAGTTTTTGTCTATCACATCAGGTGTTTGAGATATCAAATAATGCATTTTCAATAAAAACTGCAGAAGAAAAATATTAAATGAATGTGGATATCTACATAATATGATATTATAAACACACTATCCAAAAAATACAGCACCATATTTTAACACTAAAGCAGTCACTGACTCGCAACAACTTGCAACCATAAGTGACAGAGTTAATTTTGGGTTAAAATCAATGAAAATGGGGTATGCCGATAGCATAAAAATGAGATGTGATAGAGCAAATCTGAGATCAGATTTGGAATCAGCACCCTGAAATTAGTCTAAAACAGCTGCAAAAGTCCAGGCCAGAAAAAAATGTTTTTTTTTGTTGACCATTGTTGGAAGTGCCGTTAGCATCCGCCACTTACTCCAGTCTACCAGCGACTGAATGAAACATTTTCAGTCACCATCCGTCACACGCTCCTGCGACTTACACTCCAACTAGCACCTGCACGTCAGCTACTCTCATTGCTCCATAACCACGGCAGATTTCCCATTTTGAGGCCGCTCCCTCCCTTTGCCTGCAACTCTGTCGTCAGTCTCGACCACCGACCATCATCCCCGCTCGCGACCGGTCCTGGGCAAAGCCCACTAACTTTTCATTACAATCAACACGATTCCTCTAACTTGCGTGGTCTCTCTCTCTCTCTCTAATACGAGCGTTGCTCTCCCTCGTCTGTCAGTGCAATTCCCCGGGCCGAAGTGCATTGGTGGTTCAAGCTGCGATGAAGTCTCGGCTGCTGCGCGCGCAGCACACACGAGTTGAAATCGTTCGTCTCAATCGCTCGCACCTCCGATGAAGGAGGCGACGGTGTGAGGCTCCGCCGCTCCGTAACGACAGCTGCAAGACAACAGCAGAGACACGCGGCAGCTTGCTCAGACACCCGTGGTTAAACAGGTGGTTAAACACGTGGTTAAACAGGTGGTTAAACACGTGTTTAAACACGTGTTTAAAGACATGGTTAAACAGGTGGTTAAACACGTGGTTAAAGACGTGGTTAAACACGTGGTTAAAGACGTGGTTAAACACGTGGTTAAAGACGTGGTTAAACAGGTGGTTAAACAGGTGGTTAAACAGGTGGTTAAACAGATGGTGAAACAGATGGTGAAACATGCAACCCGGGGGACAGGGGAGGGGGGGGCAAATGGGCAGTTGACCCCCCACCCCCTGCAATGTCACAGAGGATGTTTGAGATTCATCATGAATGTAAAATTGTTGCACATAACGTAAAAGGAGAGTGTGCGTGGAGGGGAGTGGAGTGAGATGAGAGGGTAGAGGGAAGAGAGTGCGTATAGGGGAGCGGAGTGAGCTGAGCGGGGCGAGGTAGGCAGGGGCGAGTCTACGGAGCATCTAGAAGGTGATGAGCGGGAACTCCGGAGCTCGGCTCGTGCGACCGTAGGATGGGAACCGAGGGACGTCGGACGGCGAGACGCTGCACGTACAACTCGTGCAGGTACTCGTCCTTGACGGTACAGCGGAGCCCCCACTCCTGCAGCAGGCCGGCCACGCACGCCCGCAGCTCGGCCACATCCCGGTCCACGTCCTCGGCACGCACACCTAGCCAGGGACAGCGGTCGTGAGCGCTGCAGGTGGGTGACATGGTAACTACCTCGCCTGGTATGCAGGAGGTAGTGGGTTCGATCCCGACACTGACCCCTGTATATTTGAAGTTTGCGTGTCTCTCTGCCCGTGGATTTTTCTTCGGGTCCTCTGGTTTTTTCCCTCCAGGTTTAGGAATACGCGTTTAGAGTATTTGTCTTGCGATAAATTTCCACGTGATAAGCCACGCAGTTGAGCTACCATTTGTGGCCAGGTCACTTCTGAAAAAGAGCTACGTAGCTCAGTAAGCCTTAACTTGGTAAAATAAAAATAGTTTATATTTTTTTATAGTATATTAGTTTCAAATGAGTACCTGGTGTGGTGTGTAAACACAGCCACCGGGGAGACAAATGGGTGGTGCTGGCCACTCACCCCCTGGTGTGCCATGCCGGCCTTCATAGGTGCACATTAACAGCACTTGCCCAAACAGTCTGGCTATACGGGGGGGTCTTTGTACACATGCGGCACGTTGGCATAGTAGGGGGTACAGCTGATGCATCTGCCAGTCACATCAGTCAGTCAACCCCATAGCACTTGGGTCTGCCCCGTGACCTCCAGCCAGCCGGCATTCGACACTTTACGTGCCTCAAAGTGCACATAGCCTGGCACAGGCGCCGTGGTGACGTCACGGCCACTTAGTGGCGAACGGCTGTGGTTTGTGTGGACACGCGGTACGCGCGCTCAGACCTGGGTAGCGGCTGTACTGCTGGTAAAAGCGGTCCACTGCCCGCAGCATGACGTACAGCACCGCCTCGCCTTCCGCCGACTCCAGCTGACTGCCTGTACAAACGCGCACAACAAAGATCCCCCCCCCCGTATAGCCTTAACAGAATGTTGTGGCGAGTGCTGTTTGCGACATGCCACCTATGAAGGCCGGAACAGCACACGAGGGGGGTGGGTGGCCAGCACCACGCCCGGCCCACTTTGTCTACCAAGTGGCGATGCTTACACATCCCACCAGGTATAGTTCTCGTTTGAGGCCGAGTCGACCTGGGGGAGGCCCAGGATTAGCTTAGATATCGTCACTGGTGTTGGCCCGGGAACGGGAATCCAACTCGGATCGCCGGGTTCGTAGCGCAGTGATGCGCGCACACACACACAGCAACAAACATGGGTAAGATCAGCTTGGCCAGGGGTACGATATGACCAGGCCGTGCCCTCCCCTCCCTCCAACTAAAGTTGAAAGTATTATCACGCAAACTCTGTCGCTCTACGCTCAGCATCGTCCAATATGAACGATATTTGACTGTAAATCTGCGTTGCTATATAGAAAACCGGTCACGTTGATCAAAGCGCTTTTATTAACACTTTGCGATAAACACGGCCAGCACCAAAAGGAGAAGCCTTGTCGGCCAGTGCGACGACATCACACGCCGTGCGACTCCCTCCCTCCCACCCACCCTCCCTCCTCCCACCCCACCCACCCCCACCCTCCCTCCCACCCACCCTCCCTCCCTCCCACCCACCCCCTCCCTCCCACCCACCCTCCCGCCCCACCCACCCCCACCCTCCCACCCTCCCTCCACCTCCCCACCCACCCTCCCCTCCCTCCCACCCACCCTCCCTCCCCCACCCTCCCTCCCTCCCTCCCCTCCCTCCCTCCCTCCCTCCCACCCACCCTCCCTCCCACCCTCCCTCCCTCCCACCCCACCCCCCTCCCGCCCTCCCTCCCTCCCCCACCCACCCTCCCTCCCACCCCTCCCTCCCTCCCACCCTCCCCTCCCCACTCCACCCACCCACCCTCCCTCCCTCCCCCGCACCCTCCCACCCTCCCTCCCCCCACCACCCTCCCTCCCTCCCCTCCCTCCCACCCACCCACCCTCCCCCTCCCTCCTTCCTCCCTCCCACCCACCCTCCCTCCCACCCACCTCCCTCCCCTCCCCACCCTCGCTCCCCACCCACCCTCCCCCTCCCTCCCACCCACCCACCCCCTCCCTCCCTCCCTCCCCACCCTCCCTCCCTCCCTCCCCCCCACCCTCCCTCCCTTCCTCCCACCCTCCTCCCACCCTCCCTCCCCACACCCCTCCCTCCCACCCTCCCTCCCTCCCTCCCACCCACCCTCCCACCCACCCTCCCTCCCTCCCACCCTCCCACCCTCCCTCCCCCCCTCCCACCCCTCCCACCTCCCTCCCACCCACCCTCCCACCTCCCACCCTCCCACCCACCCACCCTCCCACCCACCTCCCCCCCCCCCCTCCCACCCACCACCCACCCCCACCCTCCCTCCCACCCACCCACACCCTCCCACCCACCCACCCTCCCACCCACCCACCCTCCCACCCACCCACCCACCCCACCCACCCACCCACCCACCCCCCACCTCCTCCCTACCCTCCCTCCCTCCCTCCCTCTCCACCCCACCCTCCCTCCCTCCCTCCCTCTCTCCCACCCTTCCACTCCACTGCACTCCCCTCTCCGCGCGCACTGCAGATGAACAGCCAGTCAACCCGCGGCGCTGCAGACGAAACAACCGCGTGAACACGGAGAATGTCCAGTCGTGGGTTAGCAACTCGCGGCAGGTCACCTATGTCGGCGGTGAGGGCGGTCTCAGCGTCGTACTCCTCGGCCAGCGAGCGACACCTCACCACGCGCAGGAAGGCCGCGTGCTTGCCTGCGAGAGGAGCAACACGACAACAATCTCCACGTTAAATGTGCTGGGTGGGTGGGGGGGGGGGCGGTGGGGCCTCCACGTCTCACTGAATATTTGTTGAGGTCACTGCTATCACTCGCTGGACAAAGTAGCAGGTGACACGTGGCTAGTAGCCATAGCCGTAGTAGCGAGAGTTTTGTTGGATGTGGATATAATGAGTTAAGCCATGGATATAACGCTTTGTACCCTGTGTAGGGTTAGCACAAATTGTGGAAGGTATATTGCATATCAACAATAATAATATTTATATTTATTATAACAGTGTAATGGAATCAATATACTTTTCCGGGAGTGTGCTGCCAAGTTTCTGTAGTGGGGGTGATGTTGCTGCTGGGTCGAGTAAGATGCAGGCTACTTATTTATCAGCATTGGCATAAACTTAATTTGGAACTTTCGTGACTGCAGGAATTACTTTTTGGTTCTTTCGGTAAAGTGACGTATAAAGATAAAATAATAAATAAAATAATAGCATACGACGTTTCGATTGCCTATGTGTGTCTCTCTCTATGTATCTCTGTGATATCTGTCTGCTTATATGTCTGTCTATATGTCTCTGGTTCTGTGTTTCTATATCTCTCTCAAATTTAGCATTCTCAGGAAGAACGTAATCAACCAGATAGGGTGCTGACTGTTATGTTATCCGACTCTCTGTTGAATTACATTACATTTCTAAGTATACTAGATTTGTGTTTCCATTTCATTTATACCTGATGATGATTGCTTGTGTTGCAATCGAAACGTCGTATGCTAGTATTTAATTTATTATTTTATCTTTATACGTCACTTTACCGAAAGAACCAAAGAGCATTTGGCATATTTTGCGTGAATGTACGTCGCCCTTCCTTGGCACCGTACGTAGCCAAGCGTGCAAATCGGATGTTGGGTTTTTATTTATTTTTAGCCCGAGGAAGAAACCGGAGCACTTGGGAGGAAACCCATGCTGAACAGGGTGTGTGAAAGAGAGAGAGAGAACGCACCAACTACACACGCAGAAAGGCACCCTAGTCGGGATTCTAACCCGAGCCCCCCTCCCTTCTTCGCCGTGTTATCCATTAGATAAAAGGGTCGGCTTCAGCGCACCCAAGCGGTGGCCGAGCACGGCTACGGATGCTGTGCCACGTGACGTTACTCACAAAACAGCCTCACGTCTCCCTCCGATATGCCGTCCGCCGGCTGCGAAACACACAAGCGGCGGCCGCGTTAGTCCTCCGTGCTCGGCAATGCGAACCTCAAGACACGTTCACCGTCCATTCATAACAACTCATCACAACTGAGCACGTTCGGTATCTGTGCCACGCGCCTCACCCGCCCCAGAGATTGCAGCAACGAAGCAGTGAGCTTCCCAACAGCATCAGCGTCTTGCTTCGCTTTTTCCCGGTACCTGCAACAGCAAAATGTCGTCACACTGATGACCTATTCACACTGATGGAGTACAGGAGGTATCGATGTGGCCCAACAATGCTGATGAGTTTGGGGAGACATATTTCTGAAGGCTTTACAATTAAATTTGAAAGCATTATCAACGTACGCTCTGTCGCTCTACGCTCAAGCGTCGTCCACTATGAGCAATACTCGATTGTAAATCTACGTTGCTATTGGTGACCTACCCTGCAGAAAAATGGGTCACGTTGATCAAAGGGCTTTCCCAACACTTGGCGATAAAACGTCGAGCACCAGGCGATAAAAGGTCCAGGATTAAGAGGGTAAAAGCCTTCATAATAAAGGTTTTTTGGGTTAGATCGCGTTATTTATAAATGTGTTGTAACCCTCCACCACCCGGCATGGCCAAATAGTAAAAAATGTGTCACGTTGACAAAAGACAAATAGTTTACTACTTTAGCCCACCGGTGTGTTGAAGAGTGAATCAACATCATTTAAAATTCAACACACCGGTGGCCTAAAGTAGTGAACTATTTAGTCCTTTGTAAACGTGACACATCTTTTACTGTTTGGCCGTGTCGAGCGGTGGAGGGTTACGACACATTTATAAATAACGCGATCTAACCCAAAAAACTTCATTATTAATAATATTGTTCGCGAAAGCCTACGTGTTAAACAGGGTAAGCCTTGTCGGCCAATGGGATAGCATCGCGTGCGCCGTGCTACGTGGTCTCTCTCCGCGCGGCTCGGAACGTAACGTCGCCGCTAAATAACCGCCTGCCAGGACAAACGCACATTGCGGAGTGTTTCGGAATCCGTCCAAACGCACGACTCCTTCTTCCTAGCTTACGTTGATCCCGAGGCGGCTCGGTGAAAAGACAAACCAGGACACGGCACGTCTGTCTAAGGGGCGGGGGTCAAAGGTCAGCGACGGGCGCCCCAGGGCGGAGGGGCTCGGGGGTCACGCACACGTTCTGGAGGCGCACGAACTTGTCCGAGTCGGCGATCATGTCCGGGATGGAGCCACGCAGCGGCAACGCGCCCTCCGCCCCCTCTGCCTCCACGAAGTCTCGCAGCGCTCGCACGAGCACCCAGAAGTCGGCGCTCTGGCGGCGGGAACGTCAGAGCGGGAAGAGACCGTTACATGGCGGTGGCCGGGGGAGCTGTGGGCGCGAGAGAGTTTGGGTGTGGGCGAGCGGCAGGTTGGGTGTGGGCGAGCGGGAGGTTGGGTGTGGGCGAGCGGGAGGTGTGGGTGAACGGGAGGTGAGTGTGGGCGAGCGGGAGGTGAGTGTGGGCGAGTGGGAGGTTGGGTGTGGGTGAGCGTGAGGTTGAGTGTGGGCGAGCGGGAGGTTGAGTGAGTGAGCAGGAACTGAAGCGCAAGTGAGCAGGTTGAGTGTGAGTATGAGGTTGAGTGTGGGTGACCAGCAGGTTGAGTGAGTGAGCAGGAGGTTGAGTGTGGGTGAGTGTGGGTGAGTATGAAGTTGAGTGAGTGAGCAGGAGGTTGAGTGTGGGTGAGTGTGGGTGAGTATGAAGTTGAGTGAGTGAGCAGGAGGTTGAGTGTGGATGAGTATGAGGTTGAGTGTGTGTGACCAGCAGGTTGAGTGTGGGTGAATTAGGTGAGTAGGAAGTTGAGTTAATGAGCAGGTGAGTGTGGGTGAGTATGAGGTTGAGTGAGTGAACAGGAAGTTGAGTGAGCACTCGGCTGACATTTCCGCTCACCTTGGCCGAGAGGCTTTGACAGCTGGGGTCACTGAAGAGTTGCCGAATACCATCAGGAATCTGGACAAAGCGCAGTCGAAAAAAATAAAAAATGTGATTGTGCGTGCGATTTAAACGCCACACACGCAATCCATATTTTGATTGCGGAAGGCACCCGGATACGGAGCTCACGGTGGGCTAAGTTGCGCGCTGGTCGCAGGAAGGGGATAGCCCCTCACCAACTACGATCGACGCCTGCGATCAGCACGGTTGGCTACGTATGGCGCGCAAGAAGTTCAACATACATATGTAGTGACACAGCGCCGACTGCTGTCCAGCAGCGGCAACTGCGGTGGACAGTAAGCGCACACGCCGTGGAGCGTGTCTACGGCGTGTGTGCCCCGGCAGGGCAGAGGAACTGGGGCAAGGGTCACGGAAGACCTCATCGGGAGGCACCTGGAGCCCGCTAGTAGGTTCGTGAAGGGAGGCGCGGCCAGGGCAGAGCCAGGCTGCGCCGAGGGGAATAAAAGCTGCGGAGAGCGGGAGCTCCGGGCTGCCGGTTCTGGGAGTGGACTCGTCTCGTCTCGTCGTCTTTGCCGCCTTTGTCGCTGCCGCCTTCATCGCTGCCGCCTTCGCCCAATAATTGTACGGCCGGAGAGTATTTGGCTGTCTCGGTCGACGCCGTCGGTGCAACGCGGTCAGGGTTGTGTCTAGGCCGGGCTGTACGGCAACGTGGTCGAGAGAGGAGGCGATCCGTGCGAGTGTGAACGGCCGGAGTGGTGTAACGGAAATAAAAGAGAAGGTGCCTGCTGCAACTACCTCGTCTCCGACTGCGTGCGCTACACACACACACTGAGGAGGACACTACACATATGTAATAAAAGACTTCGTCACACACTGCTGGTCTCCGTTGCTCTTTTTATTTAGCTTCTTGCTCGCACCCCGCTGGTCCTGACAGCGGACCAGCGTCTCCTCACGCGCGCCCCGCACGCGCTCCCTCGTCAGCTCTTCCACTCCCGCAGTCCGCACACCGCTGGCCGACGGTGTGCCGAAGCTCCTCCAGCCACGTGGCCGATGGCGCGGATCCCCTCCGGCCACCCAACGTGGTCCAGCTTCTTCACTCCAACTGACCCGGAGCCCTTCCGGGCTCCCACCTATATCCCCTCTACCACGTGATCCTGTCTCCTCCCCTTCCAGACCATCAGATCCGGCCTTCCCATAGCGCCCTGCTGGCTCCACCCCCCGTTTACCTCGCTTCCGATTGGACCCGAGGTGAACGGCGGGCCCTCCCATATGCCCCCATACTGGGCTCCGCCCCCCAATACCCCGGGCCGTATGATTGGGCCAGAGCCCAGCAGCGAACCCCATTTACGCTCGCATTACACATACATACACGCAGACGCAGGGAGCAGCCCTCGCTCACCCGTGTTGGGTTGAGAGCGGTCGTCGTGTTCTTGATGGCCTCCTCAAAGTTCTCCTCGACAGACGACGCTCCGTGCTCGTTCTTGATCATCCCTGCAAGAACGCTCCGCACAATCAGCCGCTAGCAGGGGGCGTCTATCCATATGTAATGTGAGGATATATCCGGGTTGCTGATTGATCACACCTCGTTACGATGATTGGCTCTACCGGTCCTGGCCCATAGCCAATGGGGTGAAGTCTAGGGGCGTGGCCCTGACGTCATGGGAAGGTGACATCTGTAAGTAGAGGATTGGTTCTGCTGGCTTTAGCCACAGCCAATGGGGGGACGAGTCAGGGGCGCGGTCCGGGAGCGTACGATGGAGTCTAGAAGATTCCATAGAGGGTAACTAGGATTGGCGGAAAGGTACCACGTGACCCGGGTATTAAAAGGGGTGGAGACGAACAACACGTGGTCAGATCTGGAACGAACGGAGGGTGAGGCCACGCTGGAGCGGGGTCCAGGCAGCCACGTGGCCATGCGTGTCTCTCTCCCTCTCACGCTGTCTGTCAGCAGCGTGAAGGAGTAAGATGGGAGTCTTGTGAACGAAAGACAAATAAAGACCGGATTCCAGAAGTCGCTTCCACGACCTTTATTACACACACACAACAAAAACTCACAGCTCACTGCATTCGGGATGTAAACTTACGGATAACACAAAAGGGGATTTTCCCAGAACAGCTGCATCCAACCTCAAGGCAGCAGTATTCTGTCCGGAGATGTCTATCCAATGGGGTGCTGCGGTGGCGAGATGTTAACTGCCTTGCCTGGTATACAGGTCATGGATTTGATCCTAACCCTGACACCAATACTCTTAGGTTTTTTCGGTAAAGTCACGTAGGTAAAATAATAACAATAAATTAATAAATAATAGAACAATTTATCGAAAATAAATAAAAGTATTTCTATTTTTTTTATTCTATTATTTTCTATTATTTGTATTATTGATTTTTATTATTTATGTTTTACCTACGTGACTTTACCGAAAAAACCTAAGAGTATGAATACTTGCAGTCACGAAAGCTTCAAATCTAGAACCGACACCAATATACATGGAGTTTGCATGTGTGATCGTGTGGATTTTTTAAATCCTTTATATTAAGTTCACTTGCTTGCTTGCTTGCGCGCTTACGACCGTGCAAATCTTTCGGTCGTTTTTTAACCCACTTCCCGTGATCCAATCGAGCTGACATTTTGCACACAGACTCGTTGTGCGTGACAATTTATTTTCGTGACAATTTTTTTCCAAAATTTTACACGTTTTAGGAAAAAATAAATTATATTTAATTACCAATTGCTTAATGGTGGCAGCCATTCATCTGACCCATAGGTGGCAGCCATCTCAAGCCAGAGGACGAGAGGACTCTAGCCGCCACGCATATAAAGGATTTATAGTGAAAAACTTTGTTTTTACGGGTTAATTTTCTCCGCGTCTTCCCTATTTTTCTCTCCACAGTTACAAACGTGCATTTAGAGTATATGGCTGCTCATACATTTCCACATGATAAGCAACCTCTTTGAGCTATCATTTGCGATAGCCAGGTTACTCCCTGAAAAAAAGAACCCGTAAAAACAAATTTTTCACTATAAATCCATTATATGCGTGGCATCGGTTTTATTTTATTATTCATTTCTGTTTTCCTTAAGTAAGAGTTTTATTTTTATCACATTGGTATTTTAAATTAAATATGAATTTTTTTTTCCTAAAAAGTGGAAAAATTTGGAAAAAAAATTTCACGAAAATAAATTGTCACGCACAACGAGTCTGTGTGCAAAATGACAGCTCGATTGGATCACGGGAAGTGGGTTAAAAAACGACCGAAAGATTTGCACGGTCGTAAGCGCGCAAGCAAGCAAGTGAACTTAATATAAAGGATTTAAAAATATCTACGTAGCTCAGTGGGCCTTAGCCTGGTGAAATAAAACAAATAGTTCACTCTGCAGTAGCAGGAGGAAAACCCAGAGCTAAACCAGCTTTTATAAGAGTGGACACCACACGGAGGTGTGCAAGGACCGGTAATTACAGGTAGTCTTCTACTTACGATGTGGATGCGTTACGACGACCCTATCGTAAGTCGAAAATATCGTAAGTCGAAGATGGCCTAGCCTACCCAGGAGTCTTAAAAAATGGTGATAATTTAGCAAAACAGCAATTTACAGTACCGTACTGTATAAACTCTATGTATTTATTAATTACAATACTGTAAAATGTAAAGTAAAAAAAGCAAGGTAAATTCTTAGCCTACCTTTGTGAACTGCAATTTAATAGAAAGTTTTTTTCAGGAAACAATCCTATCTGCTGTAAAAACTTTAAACATGCATTGAACGTATCGTATCGTGGTAACCCTAAAATGAAATCGCTAAAGCTACGTATCACACCATGCATTGAACGTATCGTTACGTATCACATTGTACCATACTCACCAAGATTCTGTCCGTCGTCTGCACACTTGAACGATGTTAAGGTTGTCGATGGCAATTTTTTCGCATCGCTATCGCCATCGTAAGATCGAAATATCGTAAGTCGGACCCCATCGTAACTCGGGGACTACCTGTATTATAAAATCCGCGTGATGCGTTGCCATGCTCTCTAAGTTTGGGAGTGTTGTAGTGGGGTCACCAGCCGTACTGGGAACGAAGCCCCCCCACCCTCCCCACCCCCAAGGCATCACAATCTAATTCTAGATTTGAAGCTTTCGTGAGTGCAAGGATTCAAACTCTTAGGTTTTTTCGGTATGTTAGTTTTTTATCTAACCCCCTCCATCTCTCTGCCACCGCCCCCTCTGCCTATTTAAGGCGACCCCACAGAGACGATCCCCCTCTCTGTACCTGTGTCACTCTCTCTCTATGTATCTTGGTGATATCTGTCTGCTTATATGTCTGTCTATAGTTTTTCTGGTTAGAATTTTTTGTTGCTATTTCATTTATACCTGATGATGATTGCTTGTGTTGCAATCGAAACGTCGTGATTTTTATTTTACTTTTATTAATTTTAATTTTTTACCTACGTGACTTTACTGAAAAAACCTAAGAATATAAAGTCACGTTATTATACAGTATTATACAGTCAATTCAGCTGTGACGGTCCCACCTGATGACGGAGACTTGTGTTGCCTCTGAAACGCCGTGATTTATTATTTAATTTCGATTATTTTCACTATTTATTATTTATTTTTACCTACGTGACTTTACCGAAAAAACCTAAGAGTGTGCATCGCAATCTGTGATGGTAGCAACTCCACCAGACACCTACACACGGAGCTGGCACGGACGAGGAGAAGCGCTCAAGCGATTGCCATACCTTGCCTGATCAGCTCCTTAAACTGGTCCTTCTCCTTGTAGTTCTTGGGCAGACTGCCATCGTGCTGCAAGAACACGCACAGGGTCACAGTGTAAGAGAACGACACGGGCACAGGAGAAAGAGAGAGCGAGAGAGAGACGGGGTAACGTTTAAGAAACAAGCAGCGAGCACGGTGACGGGAGGGAACCGGGCGAAGGACGACCATCACCTGCGACCTCCACACGTCCAGATACTTGGCTACCACCACCAGCCATGGCGTATGACTGTGCTCCTGTTGATCACACACGCACACACACACAGAAAGACAATGATCACAAGCGTATTCTAAACAGTCTATTGGTGGCAAATGCAAGTGACAATCTACTGAGATCAGAAGTATAATTTTTTTCAAGAGACCTGCGTACTCAATTAGCAAATTACTCATTTAAGGCTGAATCAACCTAGGGGCGGATCAGGACACGGTTCAAATGCCACAAGCTACTGATACTATCCATGACTGCTGAACAAACTTCGGCCATCGGGAGCGTAACACGGTGCCACAAGCCATCAATGCTTGTGTACACGTACAAACACACGCGCACGCAAAAAATAACAACCGCTTAACACGTAGGCTTTCGCGACCAATATTATTCATAATCAACGTTTTTGGGTTAAAACGCGTTATTTATAAATGATTTCACGCTTCAACACACCGGTGGGCTAAAGCAGTGAACTATTTGTCTTTTGTCAACGTGACACTTTTTTGCTGATTGGCCGTGTCGGGTGGTGGAGGGTTACGACACATTTATAAATAACGCGATCTAAGCCAAAAACGTTCATTATGAATAACAACCGCCATTCGCTACGCACAAAGACACGCACACACATGCACACGTAATTCTGCCACGTGGGATAAGACGACGAAGGCGGTCGTGAAGCTCTTATAGCGGGAGATGGGGCGCAGCGGTGGCCAGATGTTAACTCCCTGGCCTGGTGTGCAGGAGGACGTGGGTTCGAGTTTGCGTCCTTCCACATTGAGAATCAACATCCGTGTTTAAGAGTATTTGGCAGAATTTTTTTTTTGTCAAGGCTCCCTCCTCTAACCCAGCTTAAATATACGCTGCCAAGCTTGGTGGTGTTTCATTCAGACGCTGTCTTTCCGACAGACCTGTTCTTCACCTGAGGACGGCTGCTTGCGTTGTGGCTGAAACGTCGTGAGAATTGTATTTGATTATGTTTGATTTTTATTATTTTATTATTTCCCTTCTACGTGACTTTACCGAAAGAACCAAGAAGAGGAGTATTTGGCTGCTATAAATATCCACGTGATGATAAGCCACCTCGTTGAGCTATCATTTGTGGCCAGGTCGCTTCCGAAAAAGAGCTAGACAGCTCAAATTAGTCAAGAGTTTACACCATTGGAACCTCATTTGCCAGTAAAAAATATGATAATTGGTTTTTTACCCTTCTATCTGGCAACAAAACTGACACCTTTTTTTACAAGGAGTCATGTTTGCATAGACCACAATACCTGCAGTTATAATGCATTATGACTGCTGGTATTGTGGTCTATGCAAACATGACTCCTTGTAAAAAAAGGTGTCAGTTTTGTTGCCAGAGAGTTATAATGCATTATGACTGCAGGTATTGTGGTCTATGCAAACATGACTCCTTGTAAAAAAAGGTGTCAGTTTTGTTGCCAGATAGAAGGGTAAAAAACCAATTATCTTAGTCAAGAGTTATTTTTTTAGTTTTGGCCATAATCTAGCCTCTGCTGGGATGAAGGCCTCCCCAAAGCCCACTCCATCTCGCACAGCAAGGCAGCCCCATCATCCATCCACCTCCTGCGCACGACGTCCAATTGTGTGACACGGAGTTCACCGAGAGTGTGTGTGTGGGGGGTGAGGTGAGGGTGGCGGGCAAGTGTGGAGCACCTTCTTGTCGAGGAGGGCCAGGTCGCAGGAAGCCAGGTGTTTGACGAGCGCCGGGAAGGGACGGTCGAGGCGCAGGTCCTCGAGCGCGTTGTCCGGGTGCGACTCGACGACCGTGTGCTCGCGAAGTGCCACGCGCATGTAGCCCGCCATGCCGTAGGCTCGGCACGCCAGCAGCGGCACGCTCGCCTGCCACAGCGCCGCCGCCAGCCGCAGCAGCGTGCTGTCGGACGGAGGGTGCGGACGCGGCGGAAACGTGCGTACGTTGAACTGCTTCTTTCGCGCCGTGCGTAGCCAACCGTGTGACGACGCGAGGGTTGGAGGGGTCGCCGCGAGGGGTCGCCGTGTGACGACGTGAGGGGTCGCCGTGTGACGACGCGAGGGGTCGCCGTGTGACGACGCGAGGGGTCGCCGTGTGACGACGCGAGGGGTCGCGGCGTGACGACGCGAGGGGTCGCCAGGTGACGACACGAGGGGTCGCCGTGTGACGTCACGAGGGGTCACGGTGTGACGACGCGAGGGGTCACGGTGTGATGTCGCGAGGGGTCGCCGTGTGACGACGCGAGGGGTCGCGGCGTGACGACGCGAGGGGTCGCCACGTGACGACGCGAAGGGTCGCCGTGTGACGTCATGAGAGGTCGCGGTGTGACGACGCGAGGGGTCGCCGCGTGACGACGCGAGGGGTCGGAGGGGGAACGGTGAGGAAAGCGCGGCGTGAGGCGAGGTTCCGGGCGGCTGGTGCATTACCTTTGCGGCAGCTGTGTGGTGATGACCACGGTGAACTTGTGAAAGAACGTGGGCTCCTTTTCTAAGACTTTCTCCACAGCCTGTTGCATTAAAAGACAAAAATTCACGTCGGAAAATTTCCGCGTGAACGTTTAAAATCTGTAAACGTTTCATGATTTTTTTTCCCACACCGATCTTTCTGCATGTAAAATGTTTGCTTCTCATAAGTATCCGAGGTCTCAATGGAAATAAATAAAAAATTAAAAAATACTTTTTTCTAAACACGCTTTAATGAAATGTACTGTCCGAGCTGCCCCTCCCCCTGCCCCCTTCCCCCATCGCCCCTCCCCTCCTTCCACATCCCCCTCCCCTCGGCGTGGCTCCCCGAGGCTTGCCGTGAAGTCAGGGACCCCGTGGTGATTTACAGCCAACGTGAGTTGAGCGTCGACAATTAGGGCGTAAAAAAGATTGTTAAAAAATATTTATTTTTAATTTTCAATGATAGAATATAGTACTGTCATCAGTATGACACAGCTATACCAAGTTTGCAGTCGATACGACATTGGGATTACGGTTGAAATTGAGTTACAAGATTTTTGGATACGACAACACATACAGTAAGTTAAATAAAAGCGTGTAAAAAGTTTTAAAATACATCTTTTGGATTTTCAATGATAGAATATCGTGTTGTCATCAGTATGACATAGCTATTTTAAGTTCGCAGTCGATAGCACATTGGGAAGTGGGTAAAAATTGAGTTACAATATTTCTTTTTTGAGGATACAACAGACGAAGTGAGTTAAATAAAAGCGTGTAAAAAAGAGCGGTCCCGATGATGCCCTATCGCCTGCTACTAAACAATAAACTTCCTCAAACGAGCGACTTAAAACTCCGTCTGTCGTCTTACCTCCTCAACAAAGTTTCCAGACACGTCGCTGTTCAGCTCCTGGATGAGATGCATCGCCGTCTTCGCTCGACTCTGCAACACAAGCACGGCCTAGAATGTCCTTCTCTATACAAGTGTAGAGGAGTAGAGGAGAGTGGTGGCGTCGTGTGCGCTGTCCGGTGCGGTGACATCACGGGACGTGGGGTCGCACGCGCCGGGCAGTGCACGTGACGTCACGCCTCAGAGGGTATTTAAGGGAGACCCCGTGACGTAAGCGGGGTCACTGGAGGAACGGGGATAGTGGAAGGGGTGAAGAGGGAACCCTTATAGTGATACTTGTTAATAAACCCTGGCGGAAGCCCCTAACTCACCTCCGTCTCCGAGTACGTCCATCGCAACTACTCAACACATGCATCGTAACCTACGACCTTGGTCACAGCCCTTGGTCATCACAAAACTCTGACCCTAGCCCTCGTAAGATTACTGATTATGTTACGAGAAGAAAACCCAATTTTTGAGCACTAAACTCATGAACGCACGGCCCGGCCCATCGTTGCGTGCCACGTGGTGGTCAATTTCTCAACATTTTTTATAATATCCCTGAGCACAATGGCAGAAACATGTCCAGGAGATAAATGCCGGTGTCGAGGTCTGCTAGCCACGACGGGAGGACTTCAGGAGAGAGTTTGTGTCGGTTTGCTGTTCCTCCTCCGTTGAAGGAGTGCAGACCAGTCGCTTTGCTATTTGGGTCCCTAGTTTTGGTTGCTGGCCACAAACACATTCCTGCGGAGGGAGCTGGTAGGAACGTTGGGTTGCTCGGTCAATGGCCAGGGTCAACGGCGGCGTGGTGTATTCCGCAAATATGCCCAACTGTGAGGGCGGGCACAAGCCGGCGTGAGTAGGTTAAACGTTGAGTTTTATAAGGGCACCACGGTGTGACCAGCCCCTCCCCATCCAGCCCCACCCCTCCCACCCCCCACCTAGCCCCACCCCTCCCACCCCCCACCCAGCCCCACCCTCCCCACCCAGCCCCTCCCCACCCAGCCCCTCTCCACCCTCTCCACCCCTCCCCTCCCCACCCTCCCCTCCCCACCCAGCCCCACCCTCCCCTCCCCACCCAGCCCCTCCCTCCCCACCCAGCCCCTCCCTGCACGACGGACGGACATACACAATAATCCCTGTGGGCTGGTGTAACCAGGAGGTTCCTACCAGTATTAAACTGCTGCAGCTTGTCTTTATTGAATATCTCTATGGGTCTCTGTATCTCTTTCATGAGTACAGACTACAGTGGTGTACTTGGCTTGCATGGCCACAAATGCACTGTGGCTTGTTTTGCATTGGAGAAAACCGTTCAAACACTGCCATGCTGTACAAGACAGAGACTTGTGTTGCCTCCGAAACGTCGTGATTTAATTATTATTTTATTTTTATTATTTTTTACCTGCGTGACTTTACCAAAAAAACCCTAAGAATATGAATCCTTGCAGTCACGAAAGCTTCAAATCTGCCACTGACCAATTACATTGAGCATGCGCCCTGCACTTTGAATATTAGCCCGAGCCAATCGGTTCAATCGTTCCTACAACAAAACAGGATTGGACTATCTAGTTTGTGAAATTTTCATATCCGATTGCCAAAATAATAATAATTAAATGATGATGTCACCCTGATGCTGCTCTATTTAAGACCGGAAGCAACAGGAGAGCTTCACCATTCTTGCCCGATGAAGCTGATTGTAATTATCAGCGAAACGTCGTGCTACTCAAATTTTAAAATGCTGTTGATTCTCTCTTCAACACACCGGTGGGCTAAAGAAGTCAATTAATTTGTCCTTTGAAAATCGTGAGACATTTTTTACTGTTTGGCCGTGTCGGGTGGTGGAGGGTTACGACACATTTATAAATAACGCGATCTGACCCAATAACCTATATTGTGAATAATATTGGTCGCGAAAGCCTACGTGTTAAAATAATAATAATCGAAAAATCTATAAATGATGAACGACCCTTACAAAGGACACCCCAACATGCATTTCATTACCTCGCCAATGCTGCTCTTGTCCAAAAAGAAACTGTTACAACAAAAACAGAAAATGTTTTAGGATCACACAAAGCTGCAATCGTCGTGTATTTAAATGAATAGCACTGCGATGAGAAGGCAAATTCAACACGTGTAAGAAACCTTACTTGTTGCCAATATCTTCCCCACTGACTTTGTTCCCATCCAAAATCGTAAAGGCGCCAATGCCTGAAACGGGAACAAGAAATTAAAGTGTCAACGCACAACCTTCCTCTCAAGTTTTACATTTCACCCACCCGTTGTTGTGAGCGCAATAGCTGGGTTTTAACCCCCCGCGAGCAGAGTTTTTGCCTTGTCAATGAAATTCATGAATTCGATAAGGGAAGCATTTATCATGGGCTCGAAGTGTCCTTCTCCCTTCCCTGCCTCGATGCGAGAAGGAGTGGACGGAGGCACGCACCAGGCAGCACCAGGTTTTTCAGGATCTCGGTTCCCGTGGCGCTGGCGTTGATCAGACACACGTGGGCGTTCTCCAAGGCTTGCTGCCCATGGTCACCCCACAGCCTGTCACACGCCCAACGTTGATGAAAAAAAACGGAGTGGTCAGTCTTTGGCTCTATGAAGAGGGACAACGATTGAAGGGGAGACGCGTAAGACGTGTATTGAAATGCAGGCTCGCTGCCTCTCCTCTCTCATCTCACTCCACTCCCCTCCACGCACTCTCCTACCTCTCCCCTCTCATCTCACTCCACTCCACTCCCCTCCACGCACTCTCCTGCCTCTCCCCTCTCATCTCACTCCACTCCCCTCCACGCACTCTCCTACCTCTCATCTCATCTCACTCCACTCCCCTACACGCACTCTCCTACCTCTCCCCTCTCATCTCACTCCACTCCCCTCCACGCACTCTCCTACCTCTCCCCTCTCATCTCACTCCACTCCCCTCCACGCACTCTCCTACCTCTCTCATCTCACTCCACTCCACTCCCCTCCACGCACTCTCTGACCTCTCCTCTCTCATCTCAATCCACTCCCCTCCACGCACTCTCCTACCTCTCCCCTCTCATCTCACTCCACTCCCCTCCACGCACTCTCCTACCTCTCTCCTCTAATCTCACTCCACTCCCTTCCACGCACTCTCCTACCTCTCCCCTCTCATCTCACTCCACTCCCCTCCACGCACTCTCCTACCTCTCATCTCATCTCACTCCACTCCCCTACACGCACTCTCCTACCTCTCCCCTCTCATCTCACTCCACTCCCCTCCACGCACTCTCCTACCTCTCCTCTCTCATCTCACTCCACTCCCCTCCACGCACTCTCCTACCTCTCCCCTCTCATCTCACTTCACTCCCTTCCACGCACTCTCCTACCTCTCCCCTCTCATCTCACTCCACTCCCCTCCACGCACTCTCCTACCTCTCCCCTCTCATCTCACTCCACTCCCCTCCACGCACTCTCCTACCTCTCCCCTCTCATTTCACTCCACTCCCTTCCACGCACTCTCTGACCTCTCCTCTCTCATCTCAATCCACTCCCCTCCACGCACTCTCCTACCTCTCCCCTCTCATCTCACTCCACTCCCCTCCACGCACTCTCCTACCTCTCCTCTCTCATCTCACTCCACTCCCCTCCACGCACTATCCTACCTCTCTCATCTCACTCCACTCCACTCCCCTCCACGCACTCTCCTACCTCTCCCCTCTCATTTCACTCCACTCCCTTCCACGCACTCTCTGACCTCTCCTCTCTCATCTCAATCCACTCCCCTCCACGCACTCTCCTACCTCTCCCCTCTCATCTCACTCCACTCCCTTCCACGCACTCTCTGACCTCTCCTCTCTCATCTCAATCCACTCCCCTCCACGCACTCTCCTACCTCTCCCCTCTCATCTCACTCCACTCCCCTCCACGCACTCTCCTACCTCTCTCCTCTCATCTCACTCCACTCCCTTCCACGCACTCTCCTACCTCTCCCCTCTCATCTCACTCTACTCCCCTCGACACACTCTCCTACCTCTCCTCTCATCTCACTCCACTCCCCTCCACGCACTCTCCTACCTCTCCCCTCTAATCTCACTCCACTCCCCTCCACGCAACTCTTACCTCTCCCCTCTCCTCGACACACTCTCCTACCTCTCCCCTATCATCTCACTCCACTCTGCTCCACGCACTCTCCTACCTCTCCCCTCTTATCTCACTCCACTCCCCTCCATGCACTCTCCTGCCTCTCCCCTCTCATCTCACTCAACTCCCCTCCACGCACTCTCCTACCTCTCTCCTCTCATCTCACTCCACTCCCTTCCACGCACTCTCCTACCTCTCCCCTCTCATCTCACTCTACTCCCCTCGACACACTCTCCTACCTCTCCTCTCTCATCTCACTCCACTCCCCTCCACGCACTCTCCTACCTCTCCCCTCTAATCTCACTCCACTCCCCTCCACGCAACTCTTACCTCTCCCCTCTCCTCGACACACTCTCCTACCTCTCCCCTATCATCTCACTCCACTCTGCTCCACGCACTCTCCTACCTCTCCCCTCTTATCTCACTCCACTCCCCTCCATGCACTCTCCTGCCTCTCCCCTCTCATCTCACTCAACTCCCCTCCACGCACTCTGAGCAGAGGTCAGTGAAGGAAACCCCCATTATTGCACAGTACCTCCATGTACCCACGTGTGTGCTACCCGCATTCAACCCGCACTGACCGGCGTGGTGAAGTATGGTGAAACAAAAACCCAGCAAACCCACCGGCGTGGGGAGGCTCTCATCCAGCGGTGGATTGACAAAATACAAGAAACATTTATACACCGCGGCAAGTGTGATGAGCCGGGTCGACTCTGCCCATCACACCAACCATGGTCGTTAAATCAAGAACCACTTTGTGGGAATCCCAAGCGAGTTGATTTCCCTACTGACAAGAGCCCGCTCGCGCCAGAGCAATGTGGAGTTTCCACCAATGTCACGGGGCTATATAAACAACAACAACAACAACAAAAACTCGTGATAAAAAAAACATTGCGGCCGAGACTTTAAAGAGGTGGACTCCGGTGGACTCCGAAGCGAACCGACCCCAACAACACTCGACCCCGATTCTAGATTTGAAGTTTTCGTGACCGCAAGTGGCATCTATATCTACAGAACGTGAAGAACCAGTGTCATCTACATCTGCAGAACGTGAATAACCAGTGGCATCTACATCTGCAGAACATGAAGAACCAGTGGCATCTACATCTGCATAACATGAAGAACCAGTGGCTTCTACATCTACAGAACATGAAGAACCAGTGGCATCTGCATCTACAGAACATGAAGAACCAGTGGCTTCTACATCTACAGAACGTGAAGAACCAGTGGCATCTACATCTACAGAACGTGAAGAATCAGTGGCATCTACATCTGCAGAACGTGAAGAACCAGTGGCATCTACATCTACAGAACGTGAAGAATCAGTGGCATCTACATCTGCAGAACGTGAAGAACCAGTGGCATCTACATCTACAGAACATGAAGAACCAGTGGCATCTACATCTGTAGAACGTGAAGAACCAGTGGCATCTACATCTGCAGAACGTGAAGAACCAGTGGCATCTACATCTACAGAACGTGAAGAACCAGTGGCATCTACATCTACAGAACATGAAGAACCAGTGGCATCTACATCTACAGAACATAAAGAACCAGTGGCATCTACATTTACAGAAGGTGAAGAACCAGTGGCATCTACATCTGTAGAACGTTAAGAACCAGTGGCATCTACATCTGCAGAACGTGAAGAACCAGTGGCATCTACATCTACAGAACGTGAAGAACCAGTGGCATCTACATCTACAGAACGTGAAGAACCAGTGGCATCTACATCTGCAGAACACGAAGAACCAGTGGCATCTACGTCTGCAGAACGTGAAGAACCAGTGGCATCTACATCTACAGAACGTGAAGAACCAGTGGCATCTACATCTGCAGAACACGAAGAACCAGTGGCATCTACATCTGCAAAACACGAAGAACCAGTGGCATCTACGTCTGCAGAACGTGAAGAACCAGTGGCATCTACATCTACAGAACGTGAAGAACCGGTGGCATCTACATCTGCAGAACATGAAGAACCGGTGGCATCTACATCTGCAGAACACGAAGAACCAGTGGCATCTACATCTACAGAACGTGAAGAACCGGTGGCATCTACATCTACATAACGTGAAGAACCAGTGGTTTTTTCGGTAAAGTCACGTAGGTAAATAAAATAGAATAAAAACTAAAATGAAATTAAATCAAATCACGACGTTTCGGGCGCAACACAAGCGTCCTTCTTCAGGTAAGGACAACGAAACGTCAGCACAACAACTTACATTTTTGACCCCCAACAACACCGGCCCCCCCACCCCCCACGCTACATTTCGCCTGCGGGGAAACATCGCCCGTCCCCGGCACAACTTTCAGGCAACGCCGCAGGCCTACCGGCGTGCCCGATTCACAAACAAGCGCCGGTTCTCGCCGCCGGCTTCCCGCGCCTCCCTCAAAAACAAAACACAAAACGGAGAGCGCGCGAGACCGCGGACGTCGCAATGGATGGCATTCACCTCAGCTGTCGGTCATATTTCCTCTCTTTCTCTTTCGCGAGCGTGCAGCTCTTGACGGCTAAGGCCATGGCCGCCGTTGGCTGGTTACCGTCAGGGGCAGTGACGGCGCGATTCGCGCGCTGCAGATTCGCCGCCGCCGCCGCAACGCCGATTGGCTATCACGAGACTCCTCTACTTACGAACGGGTTAAGGTTCATCATGGGACCTCCTTTGCCAGTACCAAAATATACTAATAGGGGGTTTTCCCCTTTTTTCTGGCAACAAAACTGACACCTTTTGCAAGGAATCATGCTTACATTAACCACAATACTTGCAGTCAAATGCAAACAAAAAACAATACTCTGATAATTTATGCATTGTCTTTGAAACTGATTGGTCCACACCAGAGACAGCTTTCTTTAGAGCCTAGTCTCATATGGTGTTCGACCAGATGACGCCAAAAGACAATGCATAAATTATCAGAGTATTCTAGATTTGAAGCTTTCGTTGAAACTGATTGGTCCACACCAGAGACAGCTTTCTTTAGAGCCTAGTCTCATATGATGTTCGACCAGATGACGCAAATGCAAACAAAAACAATACTCTGATATATATTCTTAGGTTTTTTCGGTAAAGTCACGTAGGTAAAAGATTAAAATGAATAAAAGTAAAATAAAATAATTTTAATGTTTTACCTACGTGACTTTACCGAAAAAACCTAAGAATATGAATCCTTGCAGTCACGAAAGCTTCAAATCTAGAATACTCTGACAATTTATGCATTGTCTTTTGGCGTCATCTGGTCGAACACCATATGAGACTAGGCTCTAAAGAAAGCTGTCTCTGGTGTGGACCAATCAGTTTCAACGAAAGCTTCAAATCTAGAATACTCTGATAATTTATGCATTGTCTTTTGGCGTCATCTGGTCGAACACCATATGAGACTAGGCTCTAAAGAAAGCTGTCTCTGGTGTGGACCAATCAGTTTCAACGAAAGCTTCAAATCTAGAATACTCTGATAATTTATGCATTGTCTTTTGGCGTCATCTGGTCGAACACCATATGAGACTAGGCTCTAAAGAAAGCTGTCTCTGGTGTGGACCAATCAGTTTCAACGAAAGCTTCAAATCTAGAATACTCTGATAATTTATGCATTGTCTTTTGGCGTCATCTGGTCGAACACCATATGAGACTAGGCTCTAAAGAAAGCTGTCTCTGGTGTGGACCAATTAGTTTCAACGAAAGCTTCAAATCTAGAATACTCTGATAATTTATGCATTGTCTTTTGGCGTCATCTGGTCGAACACCATATGAGACTAGGCTCTAAAGAAAGCTGTCTCTGGTGTGGACCAATCAGTTTCAACGAAAGCTTCAAATCTAGAATACTCTGATAATTTATGCATTGTCTTTTGGCGTCATCTGGTCGAACACCATTTGAGACTAGGCTCTAAAGAAAGCTGTCTCTGGTGTGGACCAATCCGTTTCAAAGACAATGCATAAATTATCAGAGTGTTGTTTTTGTTTGCATTTGACTGCAAGTATTGTGGTTAATGTTAGCATGATTCCTTGCAAAAGGTGTCAGTTTTGTTGCCAGAAAAAAAGGGGAAAACCCTATTAGTAGGGTTAAGGTTCGTAAGAGGTTTCTGTTCGTAAGTCGATTTGTTTGTAAGTCCCAACTTTAGTCCCTGTCAAGGCCGTAATTATAATATATATTCAAATATGATCAAAATGCCCCCCCCCCCCCAATATATTGCTATAAACAATATTTAAATAAAAATAATAATTGCTATGCTGTGTAAATAAAAACAACAATTTGCTAAACCTTGGCCACAATATCTGGACTCGTCTTCATATAACAATGCATAGATTTCTGTTTATATGATTATGGTTGTACTTTATTAATCCCTAATGTCTGCCATTACATACAATGAAACAAGAAAAGATAAAAACAACAAAGCAATGTAATACAATACACAATGAGACATTATTGTAAAAAAATAATTAAAAGTCCATCCCATGTGTTAGTTAATTTTTTGACATTTTAGTCAGGAAATTAGTTTTCAAATTTAGATTTTTTTTCTGGGGGGGGGCCCCTAGACCCCCTGGAAGATTTGGTCCCCCCCCCCCAGTGTTGACTCCATGGCTACGGCCTTGGTCCCTGTCGATGACACACGTGTTGTACGGCGTGTACACGAAACACGGCGGTGTGGATTTAAAAGTTGCATCACCTCCTGTAGATGCCACTGGTTCTTCACGTTCTGCAGATCTAGATGCCACTGGTTCTTCACGTTCTGCAGATCTAGATGCCACTGGTTCTTCACGTTCTGCAGATCTAGATGCCACTGGTTCTTCACGTTCTGCAGATGCAGATGACACTGGTTTTTCATGTTCTGCAGATGTAGATGCCACTGGTTCTTCACGTTCTGCAGATGTAGATGCCACTTGTTCTTCACGTTCTGCAGATGTAGATGCCACTGGTTCTTCACGTTCTGTAGATGTAGATGCCACTGGTTCTTCACGTTCTGTAGATGTAGATGCCACTGGTTCTTCACGTTCTGCAGATGTAGATGCCACTGGTTCTTCACGTTCTGCAGATGTAGATGCAACTGGTTCTTCGTGCTCTGTAGTTGCAGATGCCACTGGGTCTTCGTGTTCTGCAGATGTAGATGCCACTGGTTCTTCACGTTCTGCAGATGTAGATGCAACTGGTTATTCATGTTCTGCAGATGTAGATGCCACTGGTCGTCGTGTTCTGCAGATGTAGATGACACTGGTTCTTCGTGTTCTGCAGATGGAGATGCCACTGGGTCTTCGAGTTCTGTAGATGGAGATGCCACTGGTTCTTCACGTTCTGCAGATGTAAATGCCACTGGTTCTTCACGTTCTGTAGATGTAGATGCCACTGGTTCTTCATGTTCTGCAGATGTAGATGCCACTGGTTCTTCACGTTCTGCAGATGTAGATGCCACTGGTTTTTCACGTTCTGCAGATGTAGATGCCACTGGTTCTTCATGTTTTGCAGATGTAGATGTCACTGGTTCTTCGTGTTCTGCAGATGCAGATGCCACTGGTTCTTCATGTTCTGCAGATGTAGATGCCACTGGTTCTTCATGTTCTGCAGATGTAGATGCCACTGGTTCTTCACGTTCTGCAGATGTAGATGCCACTGGTTCTTCATGCTCTGCAGATGTAGATGCCACTGGTTATTCACGTTCTGCAAATGTAGATGGCACTGGTTCTTCACGTTCTGTAGATGTAGATGGCACTGGTTCTTCATGTTTTGCAGATGTAGATGCTTATTCCCTTTGGTGATCGTGTTTACTCTCTACTCTCTTGATAAACTTACCAAAAGATGTCTGCACAGTTGCGCTCAACCTGTAACAGGCAACAGCATCGTGAACAGATGCCGACACCTAAGTAAACCTTTCACTGTTTGGGTCCTGAGACTCAAAACCACTCTCAGGCAACTGGACATACGGACAGGTTTGTTCATATCTCTGAAAAGTGTGTAAGTCAAATGTTCGTAAGTAGAGGAGTGTATGTACAATGCAAACAACGTTGTAATTATTGACGCACGACCAAAAGAATTAACCGAAGCCCGCTCAATTGCATTTGTCATTCATACCACTGTGCCCTGAACCGAAACGAAATATATAAGAGACGACGTTTCTGATAATGGCTCTTATTCATAAGTGCTATGAAGTAGAGTCGCTACCCGAAACGTCGCCGATTTGATATTTCTCCCCCCCCCCCTCGTTTTTAGGCCACACACAGCGACAGCGTCATTGACGAATTGGTTGAGTAATTTTTTCTTAAGATGTGCATATTAAATCAGGCACGCGGATTTCTATAGCAGTCTGATAAATACTGTTTTGGGGTCAACGTTAGCATGGTAAAACGTTGGTCAAACGTTCCATGCTGACTGGGCAGACGCGTCTTGGATTGAATGACGACCACGTACGTGTCGATTGTTTCAACGGTGTTGCAAGATCCACGGCCTGATTGTATGCCTGTATTCTATGGGCTACACGCAAACGAGAGTGTGCGATTTTAACCACCAGATGGCAATGTCTGATTGGGAAGAGCGTTTTTCCAATTCCTCCACCTCACCATCACCACTCACCGAATAACGAAATATCAGTCATTGGCGTTCTCAGGATCTCATCTTTTTGGTTCTTTCGGTAAAGTCACGTAGAAGGGAAATAATAAAATAATAAAAATACAACATACTAAAATACAATAATGTTTTATTTTTATTATTATTATGTTTTATTTTTATTATTTTATTATTTCCCTTCTACGTGACTTTACCGAAAGAACCAAGAAGATGAATCCCCGCAGTCACGAAAGCTTTAAATCGAAAGTTCTCAGGGTCGTTCGCACTCGAGTCCAGAGACCCGTTGTTTCCACGAGGTCCCTGCATTGGGCTGTTTGCCCGGTTCCATTCGTGCTCTAAGGAGTAGTTGGTGAATGGTAGGAAGACAGATTTTAACTCGCCACTGATGCGAGCCGTGGCCGGGATTCCAACTCAGGTCCATGGCGCACTACGTATTCCCTCCCCCGCACCTTATTTCATTATCAGCCGTGATGAATCCACTGCTGAATGAGGTGCTCCCCAACCTGCAGCCACGTCCCTACGATCTTCGCGATGCAGTAATTCGTCCAGCAAGCTGCCTGCAATCGCGATCCGATCTCATCGCTCCATCTCCTTCCGCGGAAGACGTCCTCTCGGCTGAGTTCCAGTCCCTGGCTACCACTCCGTTCTTTTTCTGAGCCATCATCGTCCATCATCCCTTGGAGTGTCCTCCTGTCCCGAGCCCCGGGATCAAACCCATGACCTCCTGCATACCAGGTGAAGTAGTTAACATCTTGCCACAGTGCCACCCGAAACTTGTACGCCAGTTCGTTCATGGGCAGGTCGCGTGTGATGAGGTCACCTACTCACCTACTCACCCACCTACCCACTCACCTACACACCCACCCACCCACTCACCCACTCACCCACCTATCCACTCACTCACTAACCCATTCATTGACCCACTCACTCACCCACCTACCCACTCACTAACCCACTGACTCACTCACCCACTCACTCACCCAAATGTTATTTGACGTTCTGGCTATCGCCTGATGAAGTTGGTTGTAAACCACCAGCGAAACGTCGTACACGAATTGGAAATTTCGATTTAAAGCTTTCGTGACTGCAGGGATTCATCTTCTTGGTTCTTTCTTGGTTCTTCAGACGCTGTCTCCCCGACAGACCTGGTCTTCACCTGAGGACGGCTGCTTGCGTTGTGGCCGAAACGTCGTGAGAATTATTTTATTATGTTTTATTTTTTATTATTTTATTACTTCCCTTCTACGCGAATTGGAAATGTTGTGGGTTTACTCTCCAGCACACCAGGTGGTGCTGAAGTAGTAACTAATTGACACATTCTGTTTATCTTCTTGGTTCTTTCGGTAAAGTCACGTAAAATGGAAATAATAAAATAATAAAAAATAAAACATAATAAAGTAATTCTCACGACGTTTCAGCCACAACGCAAGCAGCCGTCCTCAGGTGAAGAACAGGTCTGTCGAGAAGACAGAGGACGGCTGCTTGCGTTGTGGCCGAAACGTCGTGAGAATTATTTTATTATGTTTTATTTTTATTATTTTATTATTTCCATTCTACGTGACTTTACCGAAAGAACCAAGCAGATGAATCCCTGCAGTCACAAAAGCTTTAAATCGAAACGTTCTGTTTACGCGACGAACCCTTACGAATTGGCTGTGTCGGGTGGTGGCGGGTTTAAAGACACATTTATATTTACGCTTCCAAACCCACTCAACGTTCATTGTGGATGTTTCTTTAATAGTTTGGATGACCTCGTAACCCTGCGTGTCTCCCCTAGGCCCACGCCTTCCTCTTAGTACAGACGATGGCGAATGTGAGCACAAGCCAAACGAATCCCCGAAATAGAGACGCGAATTCTTCACGTCTGAACGCATTTGCGGTTTCAAAATTAATACGCACATATTTAATAGCATGGGATTTATCAAGAGGGGGAGGAGGCTGGATGGAGGGTGCGGGGGGGTAAATAAATATGAAGTTAAAACGAATCTAGCGCTCTCACGGTCTGGCTGTCGACAACAATAACTGACTCACCTACCCACAAACACCACCACGACATTCCTACATAGTGGCGTCACCGACTCATTTGCCAGCGTGATTGTTCACCGACCTTCTCCACTCCCACTCCGAGCTCCCCCCCCCCACCCACCTACCCACTTCGTGGGCTCAATGCCACCACCGTAGCTGCTGCCCAGGAAGAGCCGTGGTGTCATCCGATGCTACCCTCTGTGTGGGGGAGGGGGGGGGTACAACACGGCCCTTGCCACAATAATACATACATCTGGATTGAAAACTCATTTCTTACAGAAATGCCTCCAGTGTGTTTCGTTTGTTGTCCACCCCCGCCGCCGCCGCACCTCCCATTAGCACCGGTTGACTACGTACGGTGCGAAAGAAGTTCAACATGCTTACTTACAAACCATCGAACAAAGACGGCCCAACTGCATCGCGCGCTTTCAGATGCGCTTCTGCGGCCGTCTGGAACGCTCTTCCTTCCGATATTAGGAAGCCACTGGAGCTGTGCACGTTTAAATACAGATTGAAAATACTAATTTCTTTAGAACTGCTTTCGGTGTTTAGTTTGTTGTCCTAACCCCCTCCCGCACCTCCGATTAGCACGGTTGTCTACGTACGGTGCGAAAGAAGTTAAACACACATACATACATACACAGACTCATATGGAGACCCATATACTCACACAGAGACCCATAGACTCACACAGAGACCCATAGACTCACACAGCAGCGACCCATAGACTCACACAGAGACCGATAGACTCACACAGAGACCCATAGACTCAGATAGAGACCCATAGACTCACACAGAGACCCATAGACTCACACAGAGACCCATAGACTCACATAGAGACCCATAGACTCACACAGAGACCCATAGAATCACACAGAGACCCATAGACTCACACAGAGACCCATAGACTCACATAGAGACCCATAGAATCACACAGCAGCGACCCGGAGACTCACACAGCAGCGACCCATAGACTCGGGTCGCCGAGTTTGTAGAGCACTACTACACGCCTACTACAAAGACCCCCCATATAGCCTTAACAGACTGTTGGGGCAAGTGCTGTTAGCGAGAACCTATGAAGGCTGAAACGGTACACGAGGGGGTGCCTTTATCTCCCTAGTGGCGATGCTTTTACGCACCGCACCAGGTGCTCATTTGAGGCTGAGTCGACCTAGGGAAGGCCCAGGACCGGTTCAGCTAATCGTCAGTGATGTTAGACGTGAGCGGGAATCGAACTCGGGCCGCCGGCTTCGTAGCGCAGCGAGCAAACCGCTACACTACCAAAGACAAAGACCCCCCATATACTCTTAGGTTTTTTTTCGGTAAAGTCACGTAGGTAAAACATCAAAATTAATGAAAATAAAATAAAATAAAAAACAAAAATCACGACGTTTCGGAGGCAACACAAGTCTCCGTCGTGATTTTTGTTTTTATGTTATTTTATTTTCATTAATTTTGATGTTTTACCTACGTGACTTTACCGAAAAAACCTAAGAGTATGGTTCCTTGCAGTCACGAAAGCTTCAAATCTAGAATTAATACCCCCCATATAGCCTCAACTGACTTGTTAGGGCAAGTGCTGTTAGCGGGCACACGCACGCGCGTGCGCACGTGTCATTTAGCTTCGTGGCGCAAACCTTGTGCCCCCCCCCCAACTCGCAAAGCCCCCCTCGCTCAGCCCCGGACAGCCGCCGTGGAGTTGTACGAGAGCGCGCTGGGCCCTCGCGGGATATGCATTTTGTATTCTTAGGTTTTTTCGGTAAAGTCACGTAGGTAAAAAATTTAAATTAATAAAAGTAAAATAAAAATAAAATTAAAATCACGACGTTTCGGAGGCAACACAGGTGGAACAGTCACAGCACGACTGCTGTATCAAGTGAGAGACATTCCAAGAAAAACCGTCCTTGTATATATACTGTTTTTTTTGGAATCGCTCTCACTTGATAGAGCTATCGTGCTGTGACGGTTCCACCTGAAGACGGAAGCTTGTGTTGCCTCCGAAACGTCGTGATTTTTATTTTATTTTTTATTTTACTTTTATTAATTAAATTTTTTTACCTACGTGACTTTACCGAAAAAAACCTAAGAATATGAATCCTTGCAGTCACGAAAGCTTCAAATCTAGAATCATCGGAGCCGTTCCACTGTGCTGCTGCAGCTGACGACGCGGTTATCCGGCGTAGACCACCTGAATGTGAAATTGTGGTCGATGTTCTGCAACGACATTTCATTTTTCAAGTTTCATTAATTAGGTATAGCCCTGTGAGCCATTCGGCTCTTGAGTCGGGTGCAACCGCAACAAACTAAATATGAACAGAGAAACATCTTAAAGCGACGGCGCGCAATAGAAACATCCTGGATAAACCAGCAAATCATCCAGAAAAAAACACCGAATTACAACGCTGTGTGCAAAACTCCCAGTGCGATGCCAGTCAAACAATAACAACCATAAGACAAATTTCGATTTAAAGCTTTCGTGACTGCAGGGATTCATCTTCTTGGTTCTTTCGGTAAAGTCACGTAGAATGGAAACAATAAAAATAATAAAATATAACATAATAAAATAATTCTCACGACGTTTCAGCCACAACGCTGATGACGGCTGCTTGCGTTGTGGCCGAAACGTCGTGAGAATTATTTTATTATGTTTTATTTTATTTTATTATTTTTATTGTTTCCAACCACAAGACAATTTAGATTCGAGTTATCAGGTCAACTCCGCACTTCCGCAAAGAGACGTAGCTGTGAATGGACGAGACGCAGCGAGGAGCGAGAAGATCGCTGCAGATATTCCGAACACAAAAAGTGCTCCACACGCACCGCGTGGTGGGGCGTGGCGGTGGTGGTGGTGGTAGCCTCCGTCCTGCCGTGGAGTGGCGAGCTCACGGACGCGTCCGTGATGCTGACACACGCACGCCGATGCTGGCTGGCCGGCTGATTTGAATGTGGGGCGAGAGTCTTGTGGTGTCATCCGACCGACCTCCGCGTGCCGATGACTAAAGGCGGGTTGATTCACCTTCTCGGCAAGTGGATTCCACTCCCTCGACAACAACAGCAGTGGCAGAGGCCGCTTTGCCGGGGCTACGCGTGGCCTATACGACCCCGGGGAGGATTAGATGAGGTCGCACAGAGAGAGAGAGCACTTGCCGTAGTTTAAATAATTTTCATTCGCGTCGAGCAGAGCCTCCGAGCCGTGAGAGAGGATGAACCCAGGCACCGAAGGCACAGATCGAGTGCCGTCAGTGGCGGATGATCCTCGAAGCGAAAGTGGCCACAAATGTAGAAGCTACACATGTAGTAGTAGCTACACGTGTAGTAGTAGCCACATGTGTAGTAGCTACATGAGTAGCTACTGCACATGTAGTAGTAGCTACACGTGTAGTAGTAGCCACATGTGTAGTAGCTACATGAGTAGCTACTGCACATGTAGTAGTAGCTACACGTGTAGTAGTAACCACATGTGTAGTAGCTACATGTGTAGTAGCTACATGTGTAGCTACTACACATGTAGTAGTAGCTACACGTGTAGTAGTAGCCACATGTGTAGTAGCTACATGTGTAGCTACTGCACATGTAGTAGTAGCTACACGTGTAGTAGTAGCCACATGTGTAGTAGTAGCTACACATGTGTAGCTACTACTACACATGTAGTAGTAGCTACACACGTGTAGTAGTAGCTACTATACATGTAGTAGTAGCTACACATGTAGTAGTAGCTACACGTGTAGTAGCTACACATGTGTAGCTACTACACATGTAGTAGTAGCTACACATGTAGTAGTAGCTACATGTGTAGTAGTAGCTACACAAATGTAGCTACGGGCCCCGCACTTTCAAGGGCCCCCGCGCTAAATTTTATCAAGCTATCAATTCCGGTTCGGTGATTCTGCACTTGCTCTATTACTATAGTACTATACCGCCTTCGACTTTTACGAACGACAACCGGGTGTTTAAGGTTAGCGATTTGTCGTATTATCTGGCTGTATAGCGAATGAAAAAATGCAATTACTTTACTACGCAAGTAGCAAAAATTGTGTTTGAATATTGGTGTGTTTTTTTTGTTAATTTAATTTCGGGCCCCTGTATAGTATCATGCTACAGGCCTCGCAAGAGCTTAATCCGGCCGTGCCCGTTTATTTATTACTAAAAATAAAACATAATAAAATAATTCTCACGACGTTTCGACCACAACGCAAGCAGCCGTCTTCAGGTGAAGACGGCTGCTTGCGTTGTGGCCGAAACGTCGTGAGAATTATTTTATTACGTTTATTTATTCCCAAACTTATGAATGCCGAGCGCTCATCCTTCAGGGACGTATCCGTCTGACTTTGCCGTGGGTGGTCAGCCTCCGCATAGGGGAGGATTCATTTTTAAATCCTTTATATTAAGTTCGCTTGCTTGCTTAGGACCGTGCAAATCTTTCGGTCGTTTTTTAACCCACTTCCCGTGATCCAATCGAGCTGACATTTTCCACACAGACTCGTTGTGCGTGACAATTAATGTTCGTGAAAATTTTTTTCCAAAAATTTTACACTTTTTAGGACAAAAATATATTTAATTACCAATTGCTTAATGGTGCAATGCAATCATCTGACCCATAGGTGGCAGCCTATGGGTCAGATGATTGCATTGTTTTTACGGGTTATACTTATTTGGGGAAAAATTAATCATGCTGGGGTGGGGGTGGGGGGAATTTGGCCGGAGCGGCTCAGGTCCATGACCACCGAAGGAATTAACTGGACGAGCTGCTGAGTGTGCGGACCACGAGGATGCAAGAAGGAGCCGTGGGACAGAGACGGTGGCAGGGGAGAGAGACGGTGGTGGCGGTGGAGACACGGAGGCAGAGAGATACGTTCCATTCATTGGCTACCACTATTCTGATAAGCCCCTCCCCTCCCTCCCCCCGTAACTGGTACTTAAGAGCTTACATCTTATAGTAGTAGGTTTTTACCCTTTTTAAACTGGTACAAAACTGACACCTTTATTCAAGGCATCATGTTTGCAATAACCACAACACAAGTAGTCAAAAAAGCAAACAAAAAGAAACAACTCTGATAATGATAATAATATGCACTGTCCTTGAAGTTGATTGGTCCACACCCGAGACGGCTTTCTTTAGAGCCTAGTCTCCATTGGTGTTGGACCAGATGACACCAGAATGCGTACAACTCAAACACAGAGCTCTCAATACTCTGATATTGCACTGTGTTTGAGTTGTCCGCCTTCTGGTGTCATCTGGTTCAACACCAATGGGGACTAGGCTCTAAAGAAAGCCGTCTCGGGTGTGGACCAATCAACTTCAAGGACAGTGCATATTATTATCATTATCAGAGTTGTTTCTTTTTGTTTGCTTTTTTGACTACTTGTGTTGTGGTTATTGCAAACATGATGCCTTGAATAAAGGTGTCAGTGTTGTACCAGTTTAAAAGGGTAAAAACCTACTACTATATTTTGCCACTGGTAAAAAGAGATCTCATAGTGTAAAAGCTTACACCTTGAATCCCTGCCTCACTTGATGCAGCAAATCTGGCTGTGACGGTCCCACCTGATGACGGAGACTTGTGTTGCCTCCGAAACGTCGTGATTTTTATTGTTTTATTTTTATTAATTTTAATTTCATTTTTTACCCACGTGACTTTACCGAAAGAACTAAGAGTATGGATAAGGGGCAACTCAGAATCAAAACTATATATTCCTACAGACTGCAGGAGGAATCCGATGAGCTATAAAGCTCTTTTGCACAGATGGCCAGTAGGGGCACGGGGTCATAAATACGGGAACGAAGAACCTGACAATAAAACTAGCAACACGAGTCTGTGAATCTCTGCGAATCTACAAGGATCTGAATAACCCTACTGGGTCTGTTGTGTGAGTCTGTAGGGCTCTGTGTAGCTGTGTGGGTCTCTGTGTGAGAGTATGGGTCTCTCTGTGAGTCAGAGGGTCTCTGTGAGACTCTCTGTGGGTCTCTGTGTGAGAGTATGGGTCTCGCTGTGAGTCAATGGATGTCTGTGTGAGAGTATGGGTCTCTCTGTGAGTCAGTGGGTCTCTGCGAGACTCTGTGGGTGTCTATGTAAGAGTATGGGTCTCGCTGCTGCTGCTGCTGCAGCTGCTGCTGCTGCAGCTGCTACTGCTGCTGCTGCTGCCCAGTAGACTTCCAAGGGCAGTCTACCGAGGGGCATCCTGACCGGGTGCCACCTCAACTGGCTCCTCTCGATCGGGAGGAGCAGCGGCTCGACTCAGCCGGACAGCCCCCAACAGATCCGGCTGAAATAATGAGTTAATTACTGGCACACATATATACAAAACTGGTCAACACACTTTTTCTGGCATAAGGTATTCCAACGGTTTTAAGGTAATTTTGGGGTGCTCATTCCAAATCTGGCATCAGTTTTTGTCTATCACATCAGGTTTTTGAGATATCAAATATTGCATTTTCAATAAAAAACTGCAGAAGAAAAATATTAAATAAATGTGGACATCTACATAAAATGACATTATAAACACACTATCCTAAAAATACAGCACCATATTTTAACACTAAAGCAGTCACTGACTCGCAACAACTTGCAATCACAAGTGACAGAGTTAATTTCGGGTAAAATCAATGAAAATGGGGTATGCCGATAGCATAAAAATGAGATGTGATAGAGCAAATCTGAGATCAGATTTGGAATCAGCACCCTGAAATTAGTCTAAAACAGCTGCAAAAGTCCAGGCCAGAATTTGTTTTTTTGTTGACCAGTGTAATAAAAAAAAATCTGTATACAAACTCATTGTGTTGTTCTGGGGCATTTTTCGAGATGGAGGGAAACGTCTCAATCTCAATCCACGTCTCAAACTCAATCCACGTCTCAATCTCAATCCACGTCTCAAACTCAATCCACGTCTCGATCTCAATCCACGTCTCAAACTCAATCCACGTCTCGATCTCAATCCACGTCTCAATCTCAATCCACGTCTCAAACTCAATCCACGTCTCAATCTCAATCCACGTCTCAAACTCAATCCACGTCTCAAACTCGATCCACGTCTCAAACTCAATCCACGTCTCAATCTCAATCCACGTCTCAAACTCAATCCACGTCTCGATCTCAATCCACGTCTCAAACTCAATCCACGTCTCGATCTCAATCCACGTCTCGATCTCAAGCCACGTCTCAAACTCAATCCACGTCTCAATCTCAATCCACGTCTCGAACTCAATCCACGTCTCAAACTCAATCCACGTCTCAATCTCGATCCACGTCTCGATCTCAATCCACGTCTCAAACTCAATCCACGTCTCAAACTCGATCCACGTCTCAATCTCAATCCACGTCTCAAACTCAATCCACGTCTCAAACTCAATCCACGTCTCAATCTCAATCCACGTCTCAATCTCAATCCACGTCTCAAACTCGATCCACGTCTCAATCTCAATCCACATCTCAAACTCGATCCACGTCTCAAACTCGATCCACGTCTCGAACTCAATCCACGTCTCAAACTCAATCCACGTCTCGAACTCAATCCACGTTTCAAACTCAATCCACGTCTCAAACTCAATCCACGTCTCAAACTCAATCCACGTCTCAATCTCAATCCACGTCTCAAACTCAATCCACGTCTCAAACTCAATCCACGTCTCAAACTCAATCCACGTCTCAATCTCAATCCACGTCTCAATCTCAATCCACGTCTCAAACTCAATCCACGTCTCAAACTCAATCCACGTCTCAATCTCAATCCACGTCTCAAACTCAATCCACGTCTCGATCTCAATCCACGTCTCAAACTCAATCCACGTCTCAAACTCGATCTACGTCTCAATCTCAATCCACGTCTCAATCTCAATCCACGTCTCAATCTCAATCCACGTCTCAATCTCAATCCACGTCTCAATCTCAATCCACGTCTCAAACTCGATCCACGTCTCAATCTCGATCCACGTCTCAAACTCAATCCACGTCTCAATCTCAATCCACGTCTCAATCTCAATCCACGTCTCAAACTCGATCCACGTCTCAATCTCAATCCACGTCTCAATCTCAATCCACGTCTTAATCTCAATCCACGTCTCAATCTACGTTTCAATCTCAATCCACGTTTCAATCTCAATCCACGTCTCGATCTCAATCCACCTCTCGATCTGAATCCACGTCTCAATCTCGATCCACGTCTCAATCTCAATCCACGTCTCGATCTGAATCCACGTCTCAATCTGAATCCACGTCTCAAACTCAATCCACGTCTCGATCTCAATCCACGTCTCGATCTGAATCCACGTCTCAATCTGAATCCACGTCTCAAACTCAATCCACGTCTCGATCTCAATCCACGTCTCGATCTCAATCCACGTCTCGATCTCAATCCACCTCTCGATCTCGCGTGTTAGAGAAACGGAGTAGATGGAGCAGAGCTGCGTCTGAGTTCCACAAAACAACAACAACAACAACCTCCTACCCACCCCCCACCATCTTCATCCTGAGAGTGCATCGCTCTGGAACGATCTCCGTTTCCTCCAGACAGCGATGAGCTCAACAAAGACAAACTCAGACACAAGATGACGACTTGTTCTGTTTGGCATTTATTTTTTTTGCGCGCGCGCGTCAAATTCGGAAATTAAAATTCCGTTCGCTCGACGTTTTTTTTCGGTGGCCGCGGACACAATTTTTTTTCTTTCCTGTGGAGGGGGAAGGGAGCCGTGATGGTCTCGGCGGCGGTTGCGGAGATTTGCGGCGGCGTGGGGGAAAAAAAGAATAACTTTCAGACTATTTATTATTTTATTAATATTCTTCGCGACGTTTTATTTTCTGCTCCGACAACAATGGCCTTGGTGTGTGTCTCACTGCGCCGGTCGAGGGGGGGCTAGAGGGGAGGTGTGGGGGGGGGGTCTGTCTCGGCAATTCTCGTAGCATCAGCAGCAGCAGGAGCAGGAGTCGGGCGGGCGACGTTTTGGCAAAGCGTGCGGGAAGCGATGCCTCTGCACCTTCATTTTCGCCGGCGTCGCCGGTTTTGTCTTGGACCAGCCGGCGAGTTCATGGAAGGACAGCGCCTCACTTCCCCCCCACCCACCCACCACCACCACCACCACCCAGTAGCACCACCACCACTAGCACCACCCACCACCCACCCAGTAGCACTAGCACCACCCACCACCCACCACCCACCACCACCACCCACCACCACCACCACCACCCACCACCACCACGACCCACCACCCACCACCACCCCCCCCCCACCCACCACCACCACCACCACCCACCACCACCACCACCACCCACCCACCACCACCCAGTAGCACCACCACCACCCACCACCAGCACCACCAACCACCAACCCACCACCACCACCCACTACCACCACCACCCACCACCACACACCACCACCACCCACCACCACCACCCACCACCCACCAGCACCACCACCCACCACCACCCACCAGCACTACCACCACCTACCACCCACCACCCACCACCACCACCACCCAGTAGCACCACCACCACCCACCACCACCCACCACCACCCACCACCACCACCACCCAGTAGCACCACCACCACCCACCACCCACCAACCCACCACCACCACCACCCACCACCACCACCCACCACCACTCACCACCACCCAGTAGCACCACCACCCACCACCACCACCACTAGCACCACCCACCACCAGCACCACCACCACCCACCACCACCACCCAGTAGGTGATGATGGTGGGTAGAGGGGGTGAGGAAGGGAGGGAGGGTGGGGGAAGTGGTGGAAACGTTTGCGACGTTGTCGTGGCGAGACTGCGGTGGTGGCTTGGTGGTGGTTGTTGGTGGTTGGTGGTGGTGGTAGTGGGTGGTGGTGGTGGGTTGGTGGTGGGTTGGTAGTGGGTTGGTGGTGGGTTGGTGGTGGTGGTGGTTGGTGGTGGGTTGGTGGTGGTGGGTTGTTGGTTGGTGGTGGTGAGTGATGGTGGTAGGTGGGTTGTTGGTGGTGGTTGGTGGTGGTTGGTGGTGGTGGTTGGTGGGTTGTTGGTTGGTGGTGGTGAGTGATGGTGGTAGGTGGGTTGTTGGTTGGTGGTGGGTTAGTAGTGGTGGTGGTTGGTGGTGGTGGTTGGTGGTAGTGGTGGTGGTGGGTTGGTGGTGGTGGTTGGTGGTGGGTTGGTGGTTGGTGGTGGTGGTTGGTGGTGGTGGGTTGGTGGTTGGTGGTGGTGGTTGGTGGTGGTGGTGGTTGGTGGTGGGTTGGTGGTTGGTGGTGGTGGTGGTGGTTGGTGGTGGGTTGGTGGTGGTGGGTTGTTGGTTGGTGGTGGTGAGTGATGGTGGTAGGTGGGTTGTTGGTGGTGGTTGGTGGTGGTTGGTGGTGGTGGTTGGTGGGTTGTTGGTTGGTGGTGGTGAGTGATGGTGGTAGGTGGGTTGTTGGTTGGTGGTGGGTTAGTAGTGGTGGTGGTTGGTGGTGGTGGTTGGTGGTAGTGGTGGTGGTGGGTTGGTGGTGGTGGTTGGTGGTGGGTTGGTGGTTGGTGGTGGTGGTTGGTGGTGGTGGGTTGGTGGTTGGTGGTGGTGGTTGGTGGTGGTGGTGGTTGGTGGTGGGTTGGTGGTTGGTGGTGGTGGTGGTGGTTGGTGGTGGGTTGGTGGTGGTGGTGGTTGGTGGTGGGTTGGTGGTGGTGGTGGTTGGTGGGTTGGTGGTTGGTGGTGGTGGTTGTTGGTGGTGGTTGGTGGTGGTTGGTGGTGGATTGGTGGTGGTTGGTGGGTTGGTGGTGGTGGTGGTGGTTGGTGGGTTGGTGGTGGTGGTGGTTGGTGGGTTGGTGGTGGTGGTGGTGGTTGGTGGTGGGTTGGTGGTTGGTGGTGGTGGTTGGTGGTGGTGGGTTGGTGGTTGGTGGTGGTGGTTGTTGGTGGTTGGTGGTGGTGGTTGTTGGTGGTGGTGGTTGGTGGTGGTGGTGGTGGGTGGTGGTGGCCACGTCCCGCGAGCCGGTGGGCAGGAAAGACAAGAGACGCGGCAGAGGCGTTGCTGGCTCACAACGAGAGTCGTGCCCATCGGGGCGTGCTGATGGGTCTGATGTATCTGCTGCTGTGTCTGCTGCTGCTGCTGTTGCTGTGTCTAATGCTGATGCTGCTGTTGCTGTGTCTAATGCTGCTGCTGTGTCTGCTGCTGCTGTGTCTGCTGCTGTGTCTAATGCTGCTGCTGTGTCTGCTGCTGCTGCTGTGTCTGCTGCTGCTGTTACTGTGTCTGCTGCTGCTGTGTCTGCTGCTGTGTCTAATGCTGCTGCTGTGTCTGCTGCTGCTGTGTCTGCTGCTGTGTCTAATGCTGCTGCTGTGTCTGCTGCTCCTGTGTCTGCTGCTGTGTCTAATGCTGCTGCTGTGTCTGCTGCTGCTGTGTCTGCTACTGCTGTTGCTGTGTCTGCTGCTGCTGCTGTGTCTGCTGATGCTGCTCTGTCTGCTGCTGTGTCTGATGTTGTTGTGTCTGATGTGTCTGATGCCCTTGTCTCACCCGACCGACCCCAGGCAGCGTGCGCGCGCCTGTCTCGTCGTGTGGTGGGAAGGAGGAGATGGGTGAGTGGATGGGTGGGTGGGTGAGTGGGTGGGTGGGTGAGTGAATGAGTGGGTGAGTGAGTGGGTGAGCGAGTGGGTGGGTGAGTGAGTGGGTGAGTGAGTGAGTGGGTGGGTAAGTGGGTGGGTGAGTGTGTGGGTGGGTGGGTGAGTGAGTGAGTGAGTGGGTGAGTGAGTGAGTGGGTGGGTGAGTGGGTGGGTCGGTGAGTGGGTGGGTGTGTTGGTGGATGAGTGGGTGGGTGGGTGAGTGAGTTGGTGGGTGAGTGAGTGAGTGTGTGAGTAAGTGGGTGAGTGAGTGGGTGGGTGGGTGAGTGAGTGGGTGGGTGTGTGAATGAGTGGGTGGGTGGGTGAGTGGGTGGATGGTGGGCGGGGAGTGGGAGCGAAGTGGTCTCCCAACTCGGGCGGACCTCGGGCGAGGTCCTGCTGGGCCACCCACCCACCCACCCACCCCTCGTGTGCCGTGCCGGCCTTCATCGGTGCTGCTACTCGCTAACACCACTTGCCCCAACAGCCTCTGCTCTCTGCGGTGGTGGCACACGCGCCTGTTGTTGTTGATGTTGTTGTTGGGGGGAGGGGGCGCAGTGGTTCCACTCCACTGCCGAATCCGGCGAACCAAAAAAGACCGTGCCGAATATTTGGAACCGCGAGTCTCTGATGCGTCGTCATCCTCGGACCCCCCCGGGGGAGCCGGTAGCCGCGTGCGGCTCTTTCATGACCTGCCGCTCCGTGGCAGTTATTTCTAAAGGTGCAAAGACAAAGATCCCCCGTGTAGCCTGCAACAGACTATTGGGGCAAGTGCCGTTAGCGAGCAGCACCTATGAATGCCGAAGCGGTACACGAGGGGGTGGGTGGCCAGCACCACGCCCGACCGCCTTTGTCTCCCCAGTGGCGATGTGTTTACACACCGCACCAGGTCTTTATTTGAGGCTGAGTCGACCTAGGGGAGGCCCAGGATCGGATCAGATAATCGTCACCGGTGTTGGCCGTGAGCGGGAATTGAACCCGCGTCGCCAGGTTCATAGCGCAGCGCGCTAACCGCTACACCACCGCTCCCCACTTATTAAAAATACATCCCCCGTATAGCCTTAATAGAATGTTGGGGCAAGTGCTGTTAGCGAGCAGCACCTATGAATGCCGGGGCGGTACACGAGGGGGTGGGTGGCCAGCACCACGCCCGACCGCCTTTGTCTCCCCAGTGGCGATGTGTTTACGCACCGCACCAGCTACTCATTTGAGGCCTAGTCAACCTAGGGGAGGCCCAGGACCGCTTCAGATAATCGTCACCGTTGGTGTTGACCGTGAGCGGGAATCGAACCCGGCTTCGCAGTGCAGCGCGCTAACCGCTACACCACCGCTCTCCCACTGATACAGGTACTGACACACACACACAACGAACACACACGCGCGCGCGTGCACGCGCACACACCCCTCGTGCACGTTCTAAAGCTGGAATGTGACACGTCTTGGTATGAGCCAATCCCCGGTCTCTCGGCTGCACCCCCCCCCCTACCCGCCTCCTCCTCCTCCCCCCTCTCAGGCGGCACGAGACGCCCTGTCGCGATGACTCACCAATGTCGGGATTTCACGTTGCACCACCAAACACAAAAATGCAAAGGCCCCCTCCCCCCCCCGTATAGCCTGCGACATGACAATCGCTGGGGCAATTGCTGTGAGCGAGAGCCTACGAAGCACGGCACACCAGCGCCACGCCCGGCCGCCTTTGTCTCCCCCGTGAAGAATGTTGACACAGCGCACCGGGTGCTCATTTGAGGCTGAGTCGCACCAAGGGAGGGGCCCAGGACCAGGTCTGAAATTCGCCACCGGGAGCGGGAATGGAAACTCCGCTCGCCGTGTCAGTAGCGCAGTGTGTGCCCTAACCGCTGCGCCACCGCTCGTCACTCACACGCTCGCACCAGGACAGAGGGGGGGGGGCAAAACCTCGCACAGAGAAGGCAGCAGGACATGGGAATCGAACTCAAGGCCCCTTAAATTTCGATTTAAAGCTTTCGTGACTGCAGGGATTCATCTTCTTGGTTCTTTCGGTAAAGTCACGTAGAAGGGAAATAATACAATAATAAAAATAATAAAACATAATAAAATATTTATATTTAAAGCTTTCGTGACTGCAGGGATTCATCTTCTTGGTTCTTTTGGTAAAGTCACGTAGAAGGGAAGTAATAAAATAATACAAATAAAACATAATAAAATAATTATATTTAAAGCTTTCGTGACTTGAAGGGATTCATCTTCTTGGTTCTTTCGGTAAAGTCACGTAGAAGGGAAGTAATAAAATAATAAAAATAAAACAATAATTCTCACGACGTTTCGGCCACAACGCAAGTAGCCGTCCTCAGGTGAAGACCAGGTCTGACGCTGTCTCCCCGACAGACCTGGTCTTCACCTGAGGACGGCTGCTTGCGTTGTGGCCGAAACGTCGTGAGAATTATTTTATTATGTTTTATTTTTATTATTGTATTATTTCCCTTCTACGTGACTTTACTGAAAGAACCAAGAAGATCAAGGCCCCTTTCTTGCGTTACCACTGCCGCCCTTAATTGGCAGACGCGATTTTAGGTATGGGGTGCCGCGGTGGATAGATGTTAACTACCTCGCCTGGTATACAGGAGGTCGTGGGTTCGTTCCCGACCCTGACGCCTGCTGTATATTTGGAGGCTGCGTGTCTCTCTCTCATCATCATCATCACGGTGGCTAGGAGATGTTAACTACCTCGCCTGGTCTACAGGAGGTCGTGGGTTCGTTCCCGACCCTGACGCCTGCTGTATATTTGGAGGCTGCGTGTCTCTCTCTCATCATCATCATCACGGTGGCTAGGAGATGTTAACTTCCTCGCCTGGTGTACAGGAGGTCGTAGGTTCGATCACGATCCTGACGCCTGCTGTACATTTGGAGTTTGCGTGTCTTTCATCATCATCACGGTGGCTATGAGATGTTAACTACCTCGCTTGGTGTACAGGAGCTCGTAGGTTCGATCACGATCCTGACGCCTGCTGTATATTTGGAGGCTGCATGTATCTCACTCATCATCATCACGGTGGCTAGGAGATGTTAACTACCTCGCCTGGTGTACAGGAAGTCGTGGGTTCGATCCTGACGCCTGCTGCAGTATATTTGGAGTTTGCGTGTCTCTCTCTCCCTGTGGTCGCGTGGATTTTTCTCCCCGTTTGGAATCAACACCGCGCGTTTCCAGTATTTGACCGCTGCGCTACAAATCCCCTTGTAGGCCACTTCGATGAGAAATCATTTGTCGGCCAGGTCGCTTCTAAAAAGATAGCCACGTCGCTCAGCGGTCCTCCTTGCCTGGCGAAACAAAACTCGGCAAAACATCGCACGCACGCGCGCGCACGCACACGCACGCACGCACGTGCACGCGCGCGCACGCACACGCACGCACGTGCACGCGCGCTGGACTTCTTTCACACCGTACGTAAGCCAACCGCGCCGATCGGTGAGGTGCGTGTCCGGCGGGTCGCGTTGACGGCGATGGCTCGAGGCGAGCGAGGTGACACGCTCCAGTACATTTCGATTTAAAGCTTTCGTGACTGCAGGGATTCATCTTCTTGGTTCTTTCGGTAAAGTCACGTAGAAGGGAAGTAATAAAATAATAAAAATAAAACATAATATTTCATTTTATTATGTTTTATTTTTATTATTTTATTACTTCCCTTCTACGTGACTTTACCGAAAGAACCAAGAAGACGCTCCAGTAACTTCGCTCCCGGCCTCCCCACGGGAAACAGACTCGGGGAGGAGAGGCTGCGTCAGCTCCAGTGAAGCCAACGGGGAGAGCGGCTGGCATCTTGACAAGGGGTCATATTCTTTCTAGCTTTGAAGCTTTCGTGACTGCAAGGATTCATGTTCTTAGATTTTTTTTTTTCCGGTAAAGTCACGTAGGTAAAAAAAATGTAAATTTAAATTAATAAAAGTAAAATAAAAATAACATAAAAATCACGACGTTTCGGAGGCAACACAAGCCTCCGTCTTCAGGTGGAACCGTCTCACTCAGCACGCTTGCTGCATCAAGTAAATGAGAAATTCCAAGAGATACTACCCCGTATATATACTGTACTGGTTGAGGGGGTTTCTCTTTCGCTGCACGAAGACGTCCGCGTTTGTTTGTTTGTTGACATGTTTTAGCTTCGCGATCCCACCCCTCCGAACCAATGACAATTATAGAGCTGTGGGTGGTCACCCTCCCAACTGTGCCCCCCCCCCCACCACCACCACATACACACATCAGTGCAACAGCAACAAATATAAACGAACGCCGAATGACAATTACAGCTTTTTTCTCTCTCTCGAGCGCTCGTTTTGGTGGCATTGAGCCGAATGCGGTGGCGGTGGTGGTGGTGGCAGTGGTGGCAGTGGTGGTGGTGGCGGCGGTGGCAGTGGTGGCAGTGGTGGTGGTGGCAGTGGTGGTGGCAGCAGTTGCAGTGGTGGTGGCAGCAGTGGCAGTGGTGGCGGTGGTGGTGGCGGTGGCAGCAGTGGTAGTGGTGGCGGTGGTGGTGGCGCTGGTGGTGGCGGTGGTGGTGGCGGTGGTGGCGGTGGTGGTTGCAGTGGTGGCGGCGGTGGTGGCGCTACACCCCGAGTTCGATTCCCGCTCCTTGTCGTTTGCCCGCGCCCGTGATCCCAGAGAGCTTCAAATGAGACGAAAGTTGGCGGGTCGCGCGGAGATTTTGGCCCACCCCAAACAAAAAAACCCCAAAGCACCCGCCTGGGCACTTGGTGCAATTGAAGACTCCACTCCATCTAGTGCCAGATGATCCTCGTTGCAAAAGTAGCTACGAATGTAGCTACGGGCCCCGCACTATCAAGGGCTCCGCGCTAAATGCTTTCAAGCTATCAATTCCGGTTCAGTGATTCTGCACTTGCTCTATTACTATAGTACTATACCGCCTTCGACTTTTATGAACGACCTGGTGTTTAACGTTAGCGATTTGTCGTATTATCTGGCCTGTATAGCGAATGAAAAAAATGCAACTACTTTACTATGCGAGTAAAAAAATTAGTGTTTTAATATTTACGTGGTTTATTTTAAATGTATGGCCCCTTCATAACATATCCTACAGGCCCCGCACTTAGCTTAATACGGCATTGACTCCAACCCAACTCCCGCACAAAACACGACCCCGCGAGTCACGAGGGCGGTTGCAAAGAGGGTGGAGGAGTTTCCGTGACTGGCTGGGGTTGGTCCTACACCACCACGGGGTTTGATCTCACACTCTGGCGATGCCTGTTGGTGTATATTCGTAGTCTGTGTGCGTGCTCTCTTTCTCGCCGCGGTGGTCGCAGCGTGGATCCGTCTCTGGGTTCCTCTGCCGGGTTTTTCCTCCCCCTCCTCCACCTCCTCCTCCACATTTCGGAAACAACACGCGGTCAGATGATTTGGCTGCTGCTATAAATGATTCCCAGGTGTGATGATGATGAAGATGATATCCTCTCACTTGATACAGCTATCGTGCTGTGACGGTTCCACCTGAAGACGGAAGCTTGTTTTGCCTCCGAAACGTTGTGATTTTTATTTTTTATTTTACTTTTATTAATTTGAAATTTTTACCTACGTGACTTTACCGAAAAAACCCCTAACAATATGATATCAACCACTGAGATGATGAGCTTGTCATCAAACGTGGCCAGGTAGCCTCTGAACAAGGGTTCATTGCTCAGAGGGCTTTACCTGTTAAATACAATTATTCACAGTTCAGTTTAGATTGTTTACATTATTTGACTGCTTTGAATGTTCACGTGATAAAGTCGCTTCGTTGAGCTATCGTTTGTGGCCAGGTCGCTTCTGAAGAATAAACCAATAACTCAGCGGGCTTTAAATTTCGATTTAAAGCTTTCGTGACTGCAGGGATTCATCTTCTTGGTTCTTTCGGTAAAGTCACGTAGAATGGAAATAATAAAATAATAAAAATAAAACATAATAAAATAATTCTCACGACGTTTCGGCCACAACGCAAGCAGCCGTCCTCAGGTGAAGAATAGGTCTGTCGAGAAGACAGAGTCTGAATGAAACAACCCGAGGCTTGGAGCGTCTATTTAAGCTGGGTTGGAGGGGGAAGAGCGCCTTGACAAAATAATTTGCATATCAAGAGGAATTTAGCATATTTATCGGAAATGCAGATATGGGATTAGTACTACTTGTGAAATGCGTAGGAGGTGGGCAGGGGGTTTAAAGTCATATTATGCCCGTGCATTATGTAGGATTAGCAGCATCAAAGGGAGGGGATGGGGGTAGCATTAATAAAGGGAAGGAATGTTAATAGTATGTAGCTGCAGTAAAAAATAAACAAACACATATTTTTATTCTAGTGATTTGTTGACCTTTCCTATGCTTTGCATTCGCTATCGTGTTTTATTTTAAATCGATCGTTGCCTAACTTTCTGAGCAGCCCCTACCGGACATCTGCGAAAAAGAGCTTCACAACTCATCGGATTCCTCCTCCTGCAGTCTCAACAATTAAAGATTCTCATTCCGTTTAAACCGCCTCGCGCCTCCGCCCAACTCTTGTGTGAGGGGCAGTAATGGGGCAGTAATGGGGCAGTAAGGGGGCAGTAAGAGGGGCAGTAAGGGGGCAGTAATGGGGCAGTAAGGGGGCAGTAAGAGGGGCAGTAAGGGGGCAGTAAGGGGGCAGTAAGGGGGGCACCTCTGCGCAAGCGGCTGCCCGCGACAACAATCATTGGAAGTCTCCCCTCCTCCCTCCCCTCTCTCTCTCCGCCTCCAGCGAGGAATCGGTGTGGATCTGAAAGCGCCTTGCCGACGACAAGTCGCTGCTTTGTCGGTGGTGGCTGCGTAACGGCGCGCGAGTTAAGGTGGGTGGTGGTGGTGGGGGGTAGGGGAGAGGAGGAGGAGGTGGAGGAGGCGGAGGAGGAGATGGAGGAAGAGGTGGAGGAGGGGGTCACGGGAGGCCAAGCAGCCATCTATGAATTCTCCCACAAAGCATCAGCAGCAGCAGCAGCCGCAGCAGCAGACGCCGCGGTGTCGCGAACATTCCCCGCGTCGCGAATTCAAAACCGCACGGCCGCGTCTCTGGCTCGTTTGGCGGCTCCTACCGCAGCCTGCTGCCTCGCCACGCGTCTCCCCACCCTCCCTCCCTCCCTCCTGACGCCACCATCTCTCCCCACCATCTCTTACTCCACCATCTCTTACTCCACCATCTCTCACTCCACCATCTCTCTCCCTCGCTCGGCTCCGTCATCTCCCCTCCCATGTAGTCTTCTGCACCATCTCTTAGTCCACCATCTCTCACTCCACCATCTCTCACTCCACCATCTCTTACTCCACCATCTCTCACTCCACCATGTCTCTTTCCACCATCTCTCTCTCTTTCCACCATCTCTCTCCACCATCTCTCCATCTCTCTCCACCATCTCTTACTCCACCATCTCTCTCCACCATCTCACTCCACCATCTCTTACTCCACCATCTCTCACTCCACCATCTCTCACTCCACCATCTCTCTCTCCACCATCTCTCTCTCCACATCTCTCACTCCACCTTCTCTCTCTCCACCATCTCACTCCACCATCTCTTACTCCACCATCTCTCTCTCCACCATCTCTCTCTCCACCATCTCTCTCCACCATCTCTCTCCACCATCTCTCCATCTCTCTCCACCATCTCTTACTCCACCATCTCTCACCACCATCTCTCTCTCTCTCCACCATCTCTCTCCACCATCTCTCACTCCACCATCTCACTCCACCATCTCTCACTCCACCATCTCTCTCCACCATCTCTCTCTCCACCATCTCTCTCCACCATCTCTCACTCCACCATCTCTCACTTCACCATCTCTCTCTCTCTCCACCATCTCTCTCCACCATCTCTCACTCCACCATCTCACTCCACCATCTCTCACTCCACCATCTCACTCCACCATCTCTCACTCCACCATCTCTCACTCCACCATCTCACTCCACCATCTCTCTCCACCATCTCTCTCCACCATCTTTCTCTCCACCATCTCTCTCCACCATCTCTCACTCCACCATCTCTCACTTCACCATCTTACTCTCTCCACCATCTCTCACTCCACCATCTCTCATTCCACCATCTCACTCCACCATCTCACTCCACCATCTCTCACTCCACCATCTCTCACTCTACCACCTCTCACTCCACCACCTCTCACTCCACTATCTCTCTCCACCACCTCTCTCACTCCACCATCTCTCGCTCCACCATCTCTCTCCACCATCTCTCACTCCACCATCTCTCTCTCCACCATCTCTCACTCCACCATCTCTCACTCCACCATCTCTCACTCCACCATCTCTCTCTCCACCATCTCTCACTCCACTACCTCTCACTCCACCATCTCTCTCTCCACCATCTCTCACTCCACCATCTCTCACTCCACCATCTCTCACTCCACCATCTCTCTCTCCACCATCTCTCACTCCACCATCTCTCACTCCACCATCTCTCACTCCACCATCTCTCTCTCCACCATCTCTCACTCCACCACCTCTCACTTCACCATCTTACTCTCTCCACCATCTCTCACTCCACCATCTCTCATTCCACCATCTCACTCCACCATCTCACTCCACCATCTCTCACTCCACCATCTCTCTCTCCACCATCTCTCACTCCACCATCTCTCACTTCACCATCTTACTCTCTCCACCATCTCTCACTCCACCATCTCTCATTCCACCATCTCACTCCACCATCTCACTCCACCATCTCTCACTCCACCATCTCTCACTCTACCACCTCTCACTCCACCATCTCTCACTCCACTATCTCTCTCCACCACCTCTCTCACTCCACTATCTCTCTCCACCACCTCTCTCACTCCACCATCTCTCGCTCCACCATCTCTCTCCACCATCTCTCACTCCACCATCTCTCACTCCACCATCTCTCTCCACCATCTCTCTCCACCATCTCTCTCCACCATCTTTCTCTCCACCATCTCTCTCCACCATCTCTCACTCCACCATCTCTCACTTCACCATCTCTCTCTCTCCACCATCTCTCACTCCACCATCTCTCACTCCACCATCTCTCACTTCACCATCTCTCTCTCTCTCCACCATCTCTCACTCCACCATCTCTCACTTCACCATCTCTCTCTCTCCACCATCTCTCACTCCACCATCTCTCACTCCACCATCTCTCACTTCACCATCTCTCTCTCTCTCCACCATCTCTCACTCCACCATCTCTCACTCCACCATCTCTCTCCACCATCTTTCTCTCCACCATCTCTCTCCACCATCTCTCACTCTACCATCTCTCACTTCACCATCTCTCTCTCCACCATCTCTCACTCCACCATCTCTCACTCCACCATCTCTCTCCACCATCTCTCACTCCACCATCTCTCACTCCATCATCTCTTACTCCACCATCTCTCACTCCACCATCTCACTCCACCATCTCACTCCACCATCTCTCCCCACCATCTCTCTCCACCATCTCTCTCACCACCATCTCTCTCCATCATCTCTCACTCATCCATATATTTCTCCACCATCTCTCTCCACCATCTCTCACTCCACCATCTCTCTCCACCATATTTCTCTCCACCATCTCTCACTCCACTATCTCACTCCACCATCTCACTCCACCACCTCTCACTCCACCCCCTCTCACTCCACCACCTCTCACGCTGTCTCGCCCCCCCCCCCCGAGCCTCCCCCGCCGCCCTGCCGGGGTGTGGTGACTCACGGGGCAGGCATCGTCTGCTTCCAGTGCGTCTGTGTCTGTGTGTGTCTGTGTGTGTCTGTGTGTGTGTCGGTATGTGTCTGTGTGTCTGTGCGTGTGTGTCTGTGTGTGTGCCTGTGTGTGTGTTTGTGTGTGTCTGTGCGTGTGTCTGTGCGCGTGTGTGTGTCTGTGTGTGTCTGTGCGTGTGTGTCTGTGTGTGTCTGTGCGTGTCTGTGCGTGTGTGTCTGTGCGTGTGTCTGTCCGTGTGTGTGTGTCTGTGTGTCTGTGTGTATGTCTGTGTGTGTGTGTCTGTGCGTGTGTGTGTGTATGTGTGTGTATGTGTGTGTGTGTCTGTGTGTGTGTATGTGTGTCTGTGTGTGTGTGTCTGTGCGTGTGTGTCTGTGTGTGTGTCTGTGCGTGTGTGTCTGTGTGCGTCTGTGTCTGTGCGTCTGTGTCTGTGTGTGTCTGTGCGTGTGTCTGTGTGTGTGTGTGTCTGTGCGTGTGTGTTTGTGCGTGTGTCTGTGCGTGTGTGTCTGCGTGTGTGTGTTTGTGCGTGTGTGTCTGTGTGTGTGTCTGTGCGTGTGTGTCTGTGCGTGTGTGTTTGTGCGTGTGTCTGTGCGTGTGTGTCTGTGTGTGTCTGTGCGTGTGTCTGTGTGTGTGTGTGTCTGTGCGTGTGTGTTTGTGCGTGTTCCTGTGCGTGTGTGTCTGTGCGTGTGTTCCCTAGGCGTGTGTGTCTGTGTGTGTGTCTGTGCGTGTGTCTGGGGTAGCGGTAGTGTAGCGGTTAGCGCTGCGCTACGAACCTGGCGACCCGGGTTCGATTCCCGCTCACGGCCAACACCGGTGACGATGATCTGAACCGGTCCTGGGCCTCCCCACCCTAGGTCGACTCAGCCTCAAATGAGTACCCGGTACAATGTGTAAACATTGTCACTGGGGAGACAAATGCGGGCGGGCGTGGTGTTGGCCACCCACCCGCTCGTGTGCCGTGCCGGCCTTAATAGGTGCTCGCTAACAGCACTTGCCCCTACCGTCTGTTACAGGCTACACGGGTGATCTTTGCCTCGGAGGGGGAAGACCGCAGAATGTTGAACACCCCGCAACAGCAAGAAAAGCGACAACGCGTTTCATGAGTCAGCAGTAACGTCTCGGTAAACACGACGCAACCTTGGGCCGACGTTAGGACGAGGTTAGGCTGACGTTGGGCCGACGTTGAGTCCAACGTTGGACGATGAGGCCCCTTTGAATGGCCTCTACGGGGGTGCACAGCTCACCGCCAAAGGCAATTCACTGATCAGCCGCGGGAGAAGTGAGGCTGATTATTCAAATTAGCTCGGTGTAAATCGGTGGATATTTTGTGAAGATAAATATTTAAAGCAACTTTTTGTTTTTAAAACACGCTTTCATGAAATGTACTAAAGAGTTAAATAGTGATGGAAGAACTCCACGACTTCAGGACGTGGCCTCGAAGCTTGCCATAACTTAAGGGACCGTGGGCAAGTAGACCCAAGCCGAAACAGAACATATAAAAAATTCTTATGAAAAAAACATTTTTATTTTAATGATAGAATATAGTATTGTCATCAGTATGACATAAGTATACAACGTTTGCAGTGGATACCACATTGGGAAGTGGGTTCAAATTGAGTTACAAGATTTGAAGATACTACAACGACAGCAACGACGACAGAGTGAGTTAAATAAAAGCGTGTTAAATAAAAACAATGAAACCAACTTCACAATAATAATAATAATTTCGATTTAAAGCTTTCGTGACTGCACGGATTCATCCTCTTGGTTTTTTCGGTAAAGTCACGTAGAAGGGAAATGATTAAATAATAAAAATAAAACGTAATAAAATTTCGATTTAAAGCTTTCGTGACTGCACAGATTCATCCTCTTGGTTTTTTCGGTAAAGTCACGTAGAAGGGAAATGATTAAATAATAAAAATAAAACGTAATAAAATTTCGATTTAAAGCTTTCGTGACTGCACGGATTCATCCTCTTGGTTTTTTCGGAAAAGTCACGTAGAAGGGAAATAATAAATTAATAAAAATAAAACATAATAAAACAATTCTCACGACGTTTCGGCCACAACGCAAGCAGCCGTCCTGGTTTTCACCTGAGGACGGCTGCTTGCGTTGTGGCCGAAACGTCATGAGAATTGTTTTTTATTTTTATAATTTTATTACTTCCCTTCTACGTGACTTTACCGAAAGAACCAAGAAGAATAATAATAATATCCAGGGGCCTGCCTTGGCTCCTCCCACCCTCAACCAGTATATATACAAGGACGGTTTTTCTTGGAATGTCTCTCACTTGATACAGCAATCGTGCTGTGACTGTTCCACCTGAAGACGGAAGCTTGTGTTGCCTCCGAAACGTCGTGATTTTTTATTTTATTTTCATTTAACTTTTATTAATTTTTTACCTACGTGACTTTACCGAAAAAAACTTAAGAATATAATGGAACAGAAGTACAGCGCTGTCAAAATACGTCGCAATTATTATCAATGTTGTTTCCCTCGCTTCGCCCCATCGTGTAGGACCGCCTTGCCCGAGTCTGAAGACTCCCTCTGCAGGAGGATCCTGCCACGCGATGACAGCGAGGGCGATAATGCTGCTCGCTTCACGAGTGTGGGTCGTGTTGAACTTCTTTCGCACCGTACGTAGCCAACCGCCAACATCGGCGGTGGAATAACCCCAACCGAGTAACTTGCCGCGTTATAGAAAGATTGTTTGGTTCTTTGGGTAAAATCACGTAGGTATGAATGTGGTTTTATACATTTTTTTTATACATTTTATTTTATTTTATACATTTTATTTCATAATTTTTATTTTATAAATTTGATTTTATACATTTTATTTATACATTTTATTTAATACATTTTATTTTATAATTTTTATTTTATAAATTAGATTTTAAAAATTTAATTCATACATTTTATTTGATACATTTTATTTTATAAATGTAATTTTATACATTTTATTTTATACATTTTATTTTATACATTTTATTTCATACATTTTATTTCATACATTTTATTTTTCTAGCCACGTGACTTTACCGAAAGAACCTAAGAGTATGGATTCCTGCAGTCACGAAAGCTTCACATCAAGTTTGATATATTTATTGTTTTTCTTTTGCACTGGGATGTTTGGCCCCATGCGAGTCACGCTGTATGGGGTTTTTGTTTGTTGTTGTTGTTATATCCAGTGGTAAACAGAGTACTATAATCTCCACGGATAATTAATCCGTACACAAAATAGGTCACCTCGCCTTGCCCTTGCAAGAAGGAATGGGGGTGGAAACGGATCTCAACGGGCCCTCACCTGGTTAAATAAAGGGACATCAATCACACAATCAATCAATCGCCTTTAGTGCGCCAATTATTGCCTTGGAAGCCGCGCGTCCGAGGGGGATCGTAGCTGGGGGCTACAGTTTTACGTTCTGTGTCCCGGTGGTGAGGTCAGCGTCCCGGGAAAGCGTCCTCCTCCTCCCTCTCTCCTCCTCCCTCTTCTTCCCCCTCTCCTCCCTCCCTCCCTCCTCCCTCCTCCTCTTCCCTCCTCCTCCCTCTTCATCCCTCTTCCCTCCCTCCTACTCCTCCTCCTCCGTCCTCCCTCCCTCCTCCCCACTTCTCCTCCTCCTCCCCCTTTCCCCCCCTCTCCTCCCTCCTCCTCCTCACTCCCTCCTCCTCCCCTCTCCTTCCTCCTCCCTCTTCCTCCTCCTCCTCCCCTCTTCTTCCCTCCCTCCCTCCTCATCCCTCTTCCCTCCCTCCTACTCCTCCGTCCTCCCTCCCTCCTCCTCCCTCCTCCTCCTCCCTCCTCCTTCTTCTCCCTCCTCCTCCCTCCTCCTCCTCCTCCTCCTCCCTCCTCCTTCCTTCCTCCTCCCTCCCTCCTCCTTCCTTCCTCCTCCCTCCCTCCTCCTCCCTCCTCCTTCCTTCCTCCTCCCTCCCTCCTCCTCCCTCCTCCTCCATCCCTCCTCCTCCATCCCTCCTCCTCCGCTCATGACTAATTCTCAATATCGATCTCAACTCAGAACCACACCACCCTTGTCACCTTCAGTTCGACTCTCTCTAGCGGGGGTCACACAAAAGACGCCACGGTTGGTGTAGGAAGGGTTGTGGTTGTTGTGGTTGTTGTGGTTGTTGTTGTGGTTGTTGTTGTTGTTGTTTTGGTCCTTGAGGGCCCCATAGGGTCCGGAGATAGGTCATTGGCACCACCAAGGGCGGCGATTGGTCCCAACAATAGATCATTGGTCCCAACAATAGATCATTGGTCCCAACAATAGATCATTGGTCCCAACAATAGATCATTGGTACCAACAATAGATCACTGGTCCCAACAATAGATCATTGGTCCCAACAATAGATCATTGGTTACCAACAATAGATCACTGGTCCCAACAATAGATCATTGGTCCCAACAATAGATCATTGGTTACCAACAATAGATCATTGGTCCCAACAATAGATCATTGGTCCCAACAATAGATCATTGGTCCCAACAATAGATCATTGGTACCAACAATAGATCACTGGTCCCAACAATAGATCATTGGTCCCAACAATAGATCATTGGTTACCAACAATAGATCACTGGTCCCAACAATAGATCATTGGTCCCAACAATAGATCATTGGTACCAACAATAGATCACTGGTCCCAACAATAGATCATTGGTCCCAACAATAGATCATTGGTACCAACAATAGATCACTGGTACCAACAATAGATCATTGGTCCCAACAATAGATCATTGGTCCCAACAATAGATCATTGGTCCCAACAATAGATCATTGGTTACCAACAATAGATCATTGGTCCCAACAATAGATCATTGGTCCCAACAATAGATCATTGGTACCAACAATAGATCACTGGTCCCAACAATAGATCATTGGTCCCAACAATAGATCATTGGTACCAACAATAGATCACTGGTACCAACAATAGATCATTGGTCCCAACAATAGATCATTGGTCCCAACAATAGATCATTGGTCCCAACAATAGATCATTGGTTACCAACAATAGATCATTGGTCCCAACAATAGATCATTGGTCCCAACAATAGATCATTGGTTACCAACAATAGATCATTGGTCCCAACAATAGATCATTGGTCCCAACAATAGATCACTGGTACCAACAATAGATCACTGGTACCAACAATAGATCATTGGTCCCAACAATAGATCATTGGTCCCAACAATAGATCATTGGTTACCAACAATAGATCATTGGTCCCAACAATAGATCATTGGTCCCAACAATAGATCACTGGTACCAACAATAGATCACTGGTACCAACAATAGATCATTGGTCCCAACAATAGATCATTGGTCCCAACAATAGATCATTGGTTACCAACAATAGATCATTGGTTACCAACAATAGATCATTGGTCCCAACAATAGATCATTGGTCCCAACAATAGATCATTGGTCCCAACAATAGATCATTGGTCCCAACAATAGATCACTGGTACCAACAATAGATCATTGGTTACCAACAATAGATCATTGGTACCAACAATAGATCATTGGTTACCAACAATAGATCATTGGTTACCAACAATAGATCATTGGTTACCAACAATAGATCATTGGTACCAACAATAGATCACTGGTACCAACAATAGATCATTGGTACCAACAATAGATCATTGGTTACCAACAATAGATCATTGGTACCAACAATAGATCACTGGTACCAACAATAGATCATTGGTTACCAACAATAGATCACTGGTACCAACAATAGATCACTGGTACCAACAATAGATCATTGGTTACCAACAATAGATCATTGGTTACCAACAATAGATCATTGGTCCCAACAATAGATCATTGGTCCCAACAATAGATCATTGGTCCCAACAATAGATCACTGGTACCAACAATAGATCATTGGTTACCAACAATAGATCATTGGTCCCAACAATAGATCATTGGTTACCAACAATAGATCACTGGTACCAACAATAGATAATTGGTCCCAACAATAGATCATTGGTTACCAACAATAGATCATTGGTCCCAACAATAGATCATTGGTCCCAACAATAGATCATTGGTTACCAACAATAGATCATTGGTTACCAACAATAGATCATTGGTCCCAACAATAGATCACTGGTACCAACAATAGATCATTGGTCCCAACAATAGATCATTGGTTACCAACAATAGATCATTGGTCCCAACAATAGATCATTGGTTACCAACAATAGATCATTGGTTACCAACAATAGATCATTGGTCCCAACAATAGATCATTGGTTACCAACAATAGATCATTGGTTACCAACAATAGATCATTGGTCCCAACAATAGATCATTGGTTACCAACAATAGATCATTGGTTACCAACAATAGATCATTGGTCCCAACAATAGATCATTGGTTACCAACAATAGATCATTGGTTACCAACAATAGATCATTGGTCCCAACAATAGATCATTGGTTACCAACAATAGATCACTGGTTACCAACAATAGATCATTGGTTACCAACAATAGATCATTGGTTACCAACAATAGATCATTGGTTACCAACAATAGATCATTGGTTACCAACAATAGATCATTGGTTACCAACAATAGATAATTGGTCCCAACAATAGATCATTGGTTACCAACAATAGATCATTGGTTACCAACAATAGATCATTGGTTACCAACAATAGATCATTGGTTACCAACAATAGATCATTGGTTACCAACAATAGATCATTGGTTACCAACAATAGATCATTGGTCCCAACAATAGATCATTGGTTACCAACAATAGATAATTGGTTACCAACAATAGATCATTGGTTACCAACAATAGATCATTCGTTACCAATGATCTATTGTTGGTAACGAATGATCTATTGTTGGTAACCAATGATCTATTTGGTAACCAATTATCTATTGTTGTAACCAATGATCATTGGTCCCAACAATAGATCATTGGTTACCAACAATAGATAATTGGTTACCAACAATAGATCATTGGTTACCAACAATAGATCATTCGTTACCAACAATAGATCATTGGTCCCAACAATAGATCATTGGTCCCAACAATAGATCATTGGTTACCAACAATAGATCATTGGTTACCAACAATAGATAATTGGTCCCAACAATAGATCATTGGTTACCAACAATAGATCATTGGTTACCAACAATAGATCATTGGTTACCAACAATAGATAATTGGTCCCAACAATAGATCATTGGTTACCAACAATAGATCATTGGTTACCAACAATAGATCATTGGTTACCAACAATAGATCATTGGTTACCAACAATAGATCATTGGTTACCAACAATAGATCATTGGTCCCAACAATAGATCATTGGTTACCAACAATAGATAATTGGTTACCAACAATAGATCATTGGTTACCAACAATAGATCATTGGTTACCAACAATAGATCATTGGTCCCAACAATAGATCATTGGTCCCAACAATAGATCATTGGTTCCCACCAATAGGGGCGGTTGCTCAAGGAGACTGTCTTGAACGACTTCGTGTGGAGGTCACACACGTGGTGTATGATAGCAAGGCCAACGTGGTTAGCTTTCCATGAGAACATTCCCCCCCCCTCAAAAAATAGTTGGCCAGAGGACATTGTGTCAAACGTTGACTTAAAGCTTTCGTGACCGCCCTTTCAAGTGGTAAGAGTTGCATTCATGGGCGGTTCGTGGTTGCAGAGATATAGCGATTTCAAATCGGGTCCAACTTTTGTAAAACACTCTGTACAAATCAGACTTGTACTGGATCGTGAACCGTGCTACGCTTAATTCTAGATTTGAAGCTTTCGTGACTGCAAGGATTCATATTCTTAGTTTTTTTCGGTAAAGTCACGTAGGTAAAAAATTAAAATTACTAAAAAATAAAATAAAAATCACGACGTTTTGGAGGCAACACAAGCTTCCGTCTTCAGGTGGAACCGTCACAGCCCGACAGCTGTATCAAGCAAATGAGAGATTACAAGAGCTACCACTCCGTATATATCTACATCCGCATGGATGTGTCCTATGCCTCTGATCGCTACATCAATCTGCTACGCTTTATGTCCCACGGGGTAGCGTGTAGGGACCGACCCCAGCTCTCTCTCTCTCTCTGCCCCTCCACAATCAGTGGTCACCTTCGCTCAACAAGTTTCCGTCCAGTACTCACGCGACCCTTGACCACCGCCACCGTTACATTTTCCTCTTCATATTCTCATTATCTGGTTGTCACTCATTGTCCATTCATTTAATAATTTTATCACCATTTACTCTCATCATTTACCGTTATCATTCCCCATTCATTCAA